>NC_048232.1:81921911-82113743 GCF_002007445.2 Ailuropoda melanoleuca
CCCCGCCATGCAGCAGTGTGAGGAGGTCAGCCCTCCTGTCCCTGAGTCAATGAAAGGAATCCTATCAGTCACAGCTGTTATGGGCTGAATGCTTGTGTCCCCCAAATTCATATGGAAAAGCCCTAAACCTCAGTGTGGTGGTGTTCAGAGCGGTGGGGGGTGTCTTTGGGGTGATTACGTTTAGGCAATATCACGAGGGTGGACCCCATGAGGGGATTAGTGACCTAAGAAGAGGAAGAGAAACTAAAGCTGTCCCTCCTCCTTCCTCTCCCTCACCTAAGAAGAGGAAGAGAAACTAAAGCTGTCCCTCCTTCCTCTCCCTCCCTCTCCATCTGTTCCTCTCCTTCAGCTCTGTCAGATGAAGGCTGAGGGGCCTTAGGCAGAGGACCCACCACAGACTTAGGAGCTCAGAGCACATCTGTGCCCTCACTGCTGGGGAGTCAGGAGAAAACACCAGAGTCCTGACATGAGATCCACACTTCCATTTCTCTTCCACTCATTCAGCAGACAGGTGGAGAGCAACACCTGGGCCCAGACGTGGGGGCGCAGGGGTGATGAGGAGAGGGCTCACTCCGCTCCCTAGAGAGCCTACCTCTCCTGGGACCTGGCCTCCCCCGCCTCCATCCTGCTCTCCCCCAGCCAGCCTGTCCCAACCCCCTCTGACATCCTACTTTCTCTTTCTCTTTGCAATAACTCAGGTCCTGCTGCATGGTGGGGCCTGTCTCCACCCCCGGAGAGAAGGAGAGAAGGGGGGTCTGAGCCCAAGGAAGTGCAACCACCGGAGGGCCCTCCCACCCCTGAAGCCAAAGCAGGAAGGAGGTGGGGCGTCTGTGGAGGCACCCGGGAAGTCTCAGATCCCCAGGCTTTCCTAAAGCAAAGCTGGGGAGAAGAATGGAGCCCTGGCGTCACCACCCAAGGTACTGCAGCTGCTGCTCGCTCTGTCCACGCGCCCCCACCTGCCCCCCCCCCTTCCGCAGCTCCTCCTTCCTGGTGGCCCTGCCCGTGTTTGCCACTGTCCCTGGCCTTCTCCTCCTCCCTGCTGTCCTCCTTCCCTTCTCTCCCTCTCTGGGCTCCTTCTCTGCAGGACCCGCTCCTGCCTGGGTCCTCACCCTATTCTGGGGACGCTCCCACTACTGCTCTGAACACGCCCCTCCCGCACCTCCACCCAGCCCCGTGATCCTCCAGGCCAGCCTCTGGGTCTGAAAATCTGTCGGGCCTGCCCCTCCCAGCCTGTGCTGGGTGATGCCACTCTCTGAGGCTTCTGGAAGTTTCTGTGCTCTGTTAACGCTTAGAATTTAACTAAAGGATGAGCGAAGCAGTACGTGGATTTAGTTTAAAGCACTTTGATTGATTTTCTATCATATTTACCCCATTGTAAACACGGTGTGAGGCTAGCTCTTGGAGGCAAGAAGAGAAGTCATCTGTTGCTGGGCTCTCCCAATCCCTCGCAGACGCGTGAATGCAGCCTGTTCTCAACCTTACCCGCAACCTAGGTGACCGAGCTTCACCCTTTATGTTTGTAATGACCACTGACAGGGCAGCTGGGGGCAAGATGCCAAGGTCAGGAGAAATGTGCATATTTAAAATGAAGTGGAGAAAGAGGCAGGTCGAGGACCGCAGTCATGGGAGGTCCTTGCTGGAAATAGCTGCCCAGGGACCAGCCGCAGCCCCATCACTCACTAGCCCTGGGCGTGGCCACGCTGCTCCATCTCTTGCCCCTGCTTCCTTTCCTCTACAGTGGGGGTGGCTCCCACGGGATCTGGGGAGGACTCGTGAGTTGAGATATTTACAGCACTTGGAATAGTGACCTGAACCTCTGAAGGTATGCATTAACCTGATACTTAAAAAAAAAATGCAAAGATAAAAAATCAGGAACGAATTGAACCGCAGTACTAGAAAAGCCGTTCTCCGGGGATGGAGGGTTCCTATTTCTCTTCCTATTTCTCTTTGCATTTTTCTAATGCGTTGGAGGAAGAATGGGCAGGAAAACCGGTGTGGCTGGAAGGAGCAGGCCTGCAGGGGCCCCTGTGGGAGAGGTCCCTGTCCCTGATGTCCCTGGCAGCACCCCGCCCATCCAGTCTGGAAAAGCAGCAGGCGATGCTTAGGACCCCGGAGTGGGACCTGGGCAGGGAGCCCCCGTGCCCAGGGGAGGCCAAGGGTCAGGGACAACTCCAGAGAGCATTCTCCGCATTTTGTTTTCTGTCTTCCCCCCGCAGAAACCCAATGGGGTGGATAAGTCCAAAAACCTTCTTCTTCCAATTCCCAAGCCTGTGCTACGCTTCGGGGCGGAAGTTCTGCTACCTGTGCTTCCAAGTGGGAAGAGGGGGGCACCCCCCGAGTGACTGGGGGGTCTTTCGAAACAAGGTAAGGCCCGTTGACAGGCAGGAGCTGCGTCAGTTGGGAAGGGGGAAAAGAATGGACTAAAACGCCAGGTGGAGGCTCTCCACGGGGCACGCTCCTTCCTCCGACGTTGTCCTAAGTCTTTGGCCCAAGAGCTCCCTGCTTGATCCTCCTGGAACGGGATACGGGATGGCGTTTGACTTACCGTGTGAGCCTGGCTCTAAGAGTCTGCTGGCGTTCAAATCCAGGTCTTGTCCTGGAGCTTGGCCTCTAGCAGTCTCTGACGAAAGAGCATCTTTAGAAAGTCGGGGCCTATTGGACACCAGAGCCTTTTCTGCTCTAGTAATGGTTCTGCTGGTCGAGTCCTCCACCGCCCCACCACTGACCCTTCCCAATCCAGGACCTGTGATCCCTCAGGGGAGAGCCCGCACCCCTCGTCTGCCTGCCCCCGGCCTGCTCCCAGCCACAGCCCCGGGGTCCCTGGCAGGTGGCCACGGCACCTGTGACCAGGTTCCACGGCTGCTGGAGCCAGGCCACCCCCCTGCAGCCCTGCCCCCTCACCACCTGCCACTCCTGAGAGATGTCCCACCACACCACACCCCTGCCCTCTCCTCTCTCCTGACACTACAGACTTTTCAGAGCCTCTTTGCAGGACAGAGCCCTTACGGGCTGGGTCAGGGGTAGCCCAGTACTAACCCATAGAAATGTCATGGGGGTCACGTATGTCATTTAACGTTTTCTAGTACCCAGTGTTCAAAGACTTAAGAGAAATTGATGAACTCAGTATTGATAACGTATGGGGTAATATATCTAAGACATTATTTCAAATTATAATTAATATAAAAATTCTTCATGAGGTCATTTACACTCATCTTTTTTACCATGTTGTTGGAACAAGATGTGTACTTTATACTTGCCCCACATCTCAATTCAGACAAGCCACGTGTCAAACGCTCTGGAGACATGTGGGGCTAGCAGCTTCCCTGAAGGGCAGCACAGCTATGTGGCCCTCCCCAGCAGACAGCACCCACGGAACCAGCCTGGACCCTGGAGGGCCTGACCCGGGGCCAGGGGGATGCTTGTAGGATGGATGGATGGATGGATGGATGGATAGGTGGATGGTTGGATGGACAGACGGACGGGCGGATGGACAGCTGGGTGGACGGACAGATGGATGGATGGATGGATGGATGGATGGATGGATGGATGGATGGAGAGAGGATGTTGGAATTGATGGTCGATGACTGTGAGAAGGGATGGCTCAGTCAAAAAAGACAGGGTGGGGAAAGATGGAAAGGAGGGATAAATCAATGAACACCATGCGCCTGGGACTCCTGCCCTCTCGTCCGTCCTCTCTTGGCACCCAGCACTGCCATGCTGCCTGCTCTGCCAGCCAAGAGTATCCCCTTCTCTTCTCCGCCTCTCCCAGGTCTATCGTTGGGCTCCCTACCATGCAGAATCCTGCTTCCTCTCTTGGTTCCGTGCCCAGAACCTGTCCCCTGATGAGGATTACCATGTCACCTGGTTCTCATCCTGGAGCCCCTGCCACACCTGTGCAGATGAGGTGGTCGAGTTCCTGGGCCAGTACAGGCACGTGACCCTGAGCATCTTCGCCGCCCGTCTCTACTACTTCTGGGACCCACCCTTCCAGAACGGGCTTCGCCGGCTACAGTCTGCAGGGGTCCGGCTGGACATCATGTCCTTTGCAGGTGACAGGAGAAGGAGCTGGGAGAGGGCTGTGGGAGGGAGTAGGACCGGGGGGGGGGCGTGGGGAGTGGTGGAGGGTCTAGAGCGTCCCCAGGGAAAGTGAGTGGGAGGAGAGCCTGGGAAACTGAGGCAGGACTGGTGGCGCCTGGCAGGGAGGTCACGGGAGGGTCAGAAGAAGAAGGCCTCCCAGGGCCCACCTGACTGCCTCCTTGCCTCTTTATCTCAGATTATAAACGCTGTTGGGAAAACTTTGTGGACCACAAGGGGATGCGCTTCCAGAGTCGGAATCTATTAAGACATAGGGATTTGCTGGCCTCAAGGCTTGAGAATATTCTTAGGTGAGGACGTCCTCAGCCTCCTGGCCTCTCCCTGCTGCTGCTCCTCCTGGCTCCAGCCACCTTCGCCTCCCTCCCCAGTCCCTCAGCAGCCCCCACTTTCTCCCTGCGCGTCCTCCCGCCTCCCTCGAGACTTCCCTCTCTGCTGGGAGGTGGCCCCCCCAACCTGGCTCCTCCCATCTCACCACATTAATCAAATCTCGTTAATAAACGGAAGGTCAATGGGCCTGAACATGTCTAAGTGTGAAAATCGGAAACTGAGAGAGACATCCTTCCTGAGGATGTGACTTCTCAGAGAACCAGGGTCCTCTGCGCTCAGCGCGGGGAGCCCCCGGTGTCCCTCTGCATGTCCCCGTCTCCCCAACTCGTAACAACATCAGGCAGATTGGATCCAGGCCCACCCTAAAGGGCCTCCTTTTAACAACCATCTTTTTAAAGTCTGTACGTCAAATGTAGTCGCATTCGGAAGCACTAGGGTTGAGACTTTAGCTGACGGATTTGGGGGGCACACCGTTCAGCCCAGACAATGACCCAGGGCCTTTCTGAGCTGAAGGCATGGGGCAAAAGCAAGATCCTTATTCTGCTCTCTGTCTCCTGGGTTCTGCCTGAGCGGCCCCTGCCTTACCTGCTTCCCTTCCAGCCCTTGCTGCCCTGGACCCGCCCGCCCCCCACAGTCACTGCCTCTCACCAGATCAGCACCACCCCCGCCCTCACTCCCACATCCCTTACCCCCTTCCCACATTGCTGCCAGAGGGGACAACAGAGATTGCAACCTGGAGACAGCAACGGAGAGTGAGCAAGAAATGAATTATTCAGTTTATATTTAAATAAGGCTTTTTTTTTTAAATGTAGGATTGGGTTTGGGAGGCCTGAGATCATCAGAACTTTTCCAAAAAAGCAGAATCAGAAGTGGCAGGCAGCTGAGAATCAAGTTGGGGAGACAGGGAAGCGTGCGAGCAGTCGAGGTGAAACAGGGACCATCTGGGTCTTTGACCACAGAGCCAACGACCCCATAAACATACTGGGGGGAAAGTCGGAGGCAGGGCCCCATGGGGTGGTCTGGACCAAGGCACGGAGAGAAGGAGCCTGAGACGGTGGGATTCTGGGCAGGCAGAGGCAGGAAAAGCAAGAGGGCAGGTGTTCGGTTTGGAAGACATCCCTAAAATCACTGTGGAGAATGTCTTGGGTCCCATTCAGACCAGCTGTTTCTCCCTCTGATCTTGGCTGGCTAGGTGTGAATTGTTGGTGGCCCTAGACTTGTCCCTTCCCTCCGCTCCCTGTCTCTCCTGCTGCCTGGAGGCCAAGGGCAGAGCGCAGAAGAGCTCGGGCTGCCCCCCACCCTAGTCTGCCCTGCTGCTCTCCCTGCCCGCACAGCCTCCATGCAGGGAGGCACAGAGAGGCACATGTGGACAGCACAACTCTCGGAGGCCTGCATCATCAAAACGGGCCAAAGTGGCCAGCTCAAAATATCCCCTCCTTCAGGAGGAAAGAACCAAGGGGAAGGCTAGTCTTAGAGATCCTTGGGGGCCTTCAGGACATTTCCTCCAAAACAGCCACGCTCCCGCTCTGGCACACCGCTGTTCTCTGCCCATCTCCGACGGCTAGCAAGAGTTCAGCCTCCTGCCCACCTTTCCTTCTTCTCGGGCCAGAGGTGTCTTAGCTGTCAATTTGACTAACACCTGAGTACGCAAATTTGATCACTTTCTTGGAAGGGCCCGGGGCCCAGCTCGTTCTGGAAGCTTCTTCCATTGGCTGGGGCCTCTAGACATGAGAACAGATGGCAGTGGAGGGGACACTATTCCCTCAGATCCTCCAACTCTTGCCCGTGCTTTTGTTACCCCCTTGGGGCCATCCCAGGGCCAGTAGGGCAAAATAAGGTGTGCGTGTGGTGGGGGCCACCAGCTGGGAGAAGTTCTGTGGGGACTCATATATGCATGTGGTCTGGACTGGGGGTGACAGGTGGCTGCTCTAAGGCCTCCTATCTAGGATTCAACTTTTCCTCTGTTTTTAAAACCATCCGGGGGTCTTGGTGGACCTGTGACAAGGCAAGAGGATAGCTTTCAGGTCACACACTTCAGTGTCAGGTCCTAGAGATGTCAAGACCTAGGAGGCCTTGTGGGGGCAGCAGTTTCCCTCCTCTTGTGCCCCACCCCCCAACTCCTACTCCAGGAACACTGAGGAAGAGGGAGGAGCCAGGCCAGTAGCCTTGGAAGGCATTCCAGCTCTGCCATTTGTTTGCTGTGTGGCTTTAGAGAGTAGCTTAGCCTCTCTGTGCTGGGACCTCATCGAAGCTGTCAGGATAATGGTAAGCCCCTCCCAAAGCTACTGGGGGCTGTGGTAGCGGATGGAGTACAGGCTCTGCTCAACACACCTGCCTTCTCCAGGGTTAGACCCGTAGACCTCACCTTCCAGATGCCCAGAGTCCTGACACAGTACTGAATGACTCTAAAGGGCAACACAGGGATAATGGGGAAAGGGCTCACTCCACTCCTCAGAGAGCCTACCCCTCCCCAGGAGCCAGCCTCAGTCCTGCTTTCCCCAGCCAGTCTGTCCCAAGCCCCTCTGGTACCTTACTTTCTCTTTCTCTTTGCAATAACTGGGGTTCTGCTGCACAGTGGGGCCTGTCTCCATCTGAGGGCGACTCAGAGAGGGAGAGAAGGTGGGTCTGAGCCCGAGGAAGTGCCACCACCCGAGGGCCCTCCCACACCCGAGGACAAAGCAGGAAGGAGGTGGGGCATCCGGGGAGGTCACTCCAGATTGGGGCTTTCCTAAAGCAAAGTCAGTAAGAAGAGTGGAGCCCTGGTGCCCCAGACAAAGGGCAGGCCTGGGACAAGCCAGCTGAGGCAGGCAACTGCCTAGGGACTCCCAAGGTCAGGTACGTGTCCTCGCTGGGAGGAAAGAGGGTGGGCAGGAGCCCAGAGAAGCACAATCAAGCTAGGGCCTCCCACCCCAGCTTTTGTCCAGCAGGAAGGGGGTGGGTTCACCACTCAGACTGCTGTGGGAGGACACCCACAGTAAGGGGCTTTCCCAAGGCCAAGAGCAGCCTTGTGAGAGGGGAGTGGAGCTGGAGAACCCGGGGCCCAGGCCAGGATGGGACGAGCCTGCCAAGGAGCCTGGGACGGGGCTGCAGGGACCCAAGTACCACTGCTCACTCAGCTCTCTGCCTCCTTCCTGCTCCCAGCCCGACTTCTCTCCCTCTCTCCCTCTCCGACACCTGGTCCAGTCCATCCCTGTCCAGGTCCAGTCCGTCCCAGACCGTTCCTGCCTCTGGCCCTCCGGCACCGCCTGGGCAGGTGCCCATCCCCCCACCCCAGCCCCACCCCTGCTGCCTCCAGCATCCTGTCTCTGTCTCCGGGGCCCTATCCCCTAGGCCCATCCCCTAGGCGTGGCCCCTGGGTCTTCCTCAAGCACTTCCTTTAAGCTTAGTTATAGACTTTAGATTCAAGGATGATTGAGACAATTGTTGGAGTCAACTCCAGATTTATATATTTTATTTTAAAGACTTGCACGGTTTTGCAAAGAATGCTGTAATTTCTGTAACCGACCTGAGCAAGAGTTCATCCACCTGATGTTCAGGAAGCCAACAGAGAGCTGACGCTGGGCTTCTGTGCTGAAGAGACAGGCTAGTTACTGGTGTGGTACCACCCAGGGGAACCGGGAGCTGATGCTCAAAGGTCCTGAACTCACTGGTGGTTTGCAAGTAAGGGTGTTTAAGGGCAAAAACTCAGGGTTAGGGGTCCAGGCTCGTGGCTTCTTCTGATTGATCCAGGATTAGGTAATCTTCAAGATTGATTGACTTGTCTTTCTAGTACCAACCGGTCTGGTTTCATCCAGATTGTGGTCAGTGGTCCTACCGCTTCCCTGGTCCAGGTCTGAAGGCCAGCTCAGCAGAAGCAGAAGCCAAGCACCTCGTGGCTATGGTGACTGCTTAGATGATGTTCCCTGGGTAAAGTTCATCGTCTTAAGCAAAGCATCGTCTAAGCTCCCACTGGTGTTTTCCCCAGCAATCTTTAACTGCGGGTGACACGCCTTTCTGCAGACTTAATTCTATGGATGGTTTCATTTCTCTACTGTGGAGGGAAAAATCATCTCCAAGACAAGAAGATAAATTGTTTCCAGGGAAGACACTACCAAGTGTGCAAAATTAAATTAGTCTTTAAATGCTTCTTACGAGTTGTTTCCATCATCCCTCGATTTTAGCTATTCAAGGTCAAGCTTCAACATTTGTGCCATAAAGATAGTGTACTTGTCTAAAATTTGAAATATTTCAGCCCTGAGCGTCCGGGTTGCCAGGGACTGGGGAGTCTCCCAGGGCGTGGGAACTTCAGGGCTCAAATCGGGAAGCCGCGGGGCAGCTGGCTGTGCTAAGTGTGCTGTGAACGGATGTTTCCGATCTTCCCGCTGAGGGCAGCCAGGGGCCCTAACTGAGACTCGCAGCGCCGGGTGAGGTCACTGGTGGGTAATCCAAGGCCAATGTCCGGGGATGTCTTTTTCAATGACAGTCATCAAAATGCACCTGAGGCTTTACTAATCAGCATAAAGGGTGTCGGAGATGGGTTCCCATTGATGAAATTAGTGGCTTTGTCACTTAGCGTAGCAGATGACAGAAATGGTCTTTTGTTGGTGGAATCCGTGGTTCAAAGAGTTGGCTGGAAATATGGGGAAGGCACTTCTGGCCTTGCAGGAGCACGAGATCCCGTAGTCTGTACAGGAATGGCACCCTTGGCTTGATACCTGTGTCCGGTTCCAAGAGTCTGTGGTCACCTGAACCAGACTCAGTAGTCGGCCAGGTCACATAAGCTTCGGGTGGAGTTTCCAGAGGGAGAGTGGGCTGCGGCCCCATCAAGCTTCCCCAGCGCGTTCAGACTGGTTGGCATCCGCTTGGTCAGTGATGTCCGCATGCAGTGGGGCTCCGCCGGATGGGTTGTCAAGCACTTCTCTGGGGCAGACAGGAAGGCTCCTAGCTCTGTGTCTACGTGCTTGTCTTTTTGCAGCGCCGACAGCTGTGCACGCACACTCACATGAACCAGGTCACTCTGTGACTGAAAAACGAGCCAGATGGGAGACGGAATGCTCTCTAGGGCATCGTCACAACTGGGGGGAGAAAAAGCTATGTGAGTCCTTTAGCCAAAGTCTCGGTCACAACACGTCCTTGTTGACAACAGTTTTTCCTGTTCACCAGCCTCTCTGCACTTTGTACAGTCAAGATTGTGATGCCCACATCTAAGCAAAGAGCACAGAGTTAGAAGAAATACCAGGGCAGCCCCCCCACCAAAGAAAAGGGCTGTGGCATTGGACAGCAGGGTTGAGATGTCCGTGGGACCTGAACAGAGGGGTCCGGGGCACAGGACAAAGATGGGTGAGCCAAAGAAGGACATATGATGTCGAGTTCTCAGGGTGGGGCCCCCCAGCCAGCCCAAGGCATCTGGCCAGCAATGACCTCCAGCGTGGGCATGGTGGGTGCTCCCCCAGACCAGAGGTGGGGCTGTGTGCAGCTGGGAGAGCTCACCCTCTTCCTTCTCCCTTCCCAGCCCTCCTGGCCAACAAGGAAAGAGGAGAAGGTCCCTTCCCTCCCCACCCCAGGGGCCCAAGTGGACCCAAGGAGTTGGGTTCAGAAGGTGACAGAGCCTGGGGTGACACCAGAAGGTGCTCTTTGCATCTTTGGTTTTCTTCCTCTTGCGCAGAACCACGATGAACCCACTACCAAAAGAAGTATTCTACCATCAGTTCGGCAACCAGAAGCGGGCCCCAAGGCCCTACCACCGGAGAAAGACCTACTTGTGCTACCGGCTGAGGCCCCAGGACGGCCCCGTAACTGCCAGAGTCTGCCTTCAGAACAAGGTGCCAGGCGGGCTGTCTGGACACGGAGCCAGTTGGGAAAATGCTGAGGCTTCACCAGGTCTCAGTGAGCCCTGCTTCCCGGGAACTCGGCATGATTATCCCATCCCTGGGCCTCCGCAGAAGCTGTTCCCTCCAGCAGAATGTTCTTCCTGCCCCTCTTTGAGGATATAATATTTACTTGTCCTCTGGATGTCAGTTCAGTCGCTGCTTCTGAGAAGCCAATCGGTCTTCCAAGGACTGAGCGCTCAACCCCACCTCCAAGAGCCCCCTCATACACATGCCTTCTGCCTTTCTGCCCACCTTCCCACCTGCCCCGTCCCGCCTCCCTCCCATTCGGAACTGCTCCTTGGGAACCCCATGCTCGAACATCTCCTGATGTCCAAAAGGCGAGGTCTGCTGAGCATCTGGGATGGTGTCGTGGGGGTGTCTGTCTGCCAACCCGTCTCCTCCCCGGGGACGGGGGGTCGGGTCTGATTCAGATCAAGCTGCCGATGCTCTGGGGGTGCTGAATAACGGATGAGTGAGAGAAGGAAGGAAGGAAGGAAGGAAGGAAGGAAGGAAGGAAGGAAGGAAGGAAGGTTCTTTCCCCGTCCTAGGCAAGTTCACAGGGCAGAGCCCCTTATCCCCAGTGGCGCCCTCAGTATGTGACCTCTGGCCTCTGTGTTGTAACTAAACCCTTCTCTCTGTCTGGGACCCTCTCTAGAAAAAGCGCCATGCAGAAATTCGCTTTATTGACAAGATCAGGTCACTACAACTGGACTCATCCCAGACATTCGGATCCCAGATATTCGAAATCACCTGCTATGTCACATGGAGCCCCTGCTTCACCTGTGCGGAGGAACTGGTGGCGTTTGTCAGAGACCACCCCCGCATCAGACTGCGGCTCTTTGCCTCCCGCCTGTATTTCCACTGGCTGGGGAAGTATCAGGAGGGGCTGAGACTATTGCACGCGTCCGGGATCCCAGTAACCATCATGAACATCCCGGGTAGGGAGAGGGCCGAGGGGTCAGGGGGCAGGAGGGTTTGCAGCTCCAAGGACGGAAACGCCACTGGGGGAGAGGGGTGACTGGACCGAAGGGTGGTGGCCCAGCGGAGGCCCAAGCTGTGACACCGCCAGGAAGGGCAAAGGAAGGAGGGGTCCCTGCAATGGCAGGGTGCACACTTGCAGCTCCCCTGGCCCGGGGGCCTGACTGCCTTCCCTCTTCATCTCAGAGTTTGAGAACTGCTGGTGGGAGTTTGTGGACAACCGGGGTGAACCTTTTCAGCCCTGGAACAAGCTGGAAACGTCCAGTGAAAACATAAACCGTCGGCTCCAGAAGATCCTCGAGGTGAGAAGCTGTCCCCGCTGCAGGCGCCTGGCCCCCCTCTCCCCCTGCGACCCCTCTTCCCAGCTCCAGCGCCCCCTTGTGTCTGTCACTCCTCTCCTTGCTCTCTATCCCCACTGTCCCCCCACACCTTTCTCTTTTCTCCCAACACCCTTCCCTTCACCCCAACAGGGGCTCCCACTTCCTTCCTTATCTCCCTTTTCTTAGGATCTTGTCCATTTTCTGGTTCCCTCGAGGCCTCGATGGCCTCTTTGACTCGGCTCTTCTTGTCCCCTCTCCTTAGCTTGCTCCTGGCACCGCTAGCTGCCAATAACACTTTTAATTGTTCTCTTTCTCTCTCAGCAGCCCCGGAATGATTTAGAAAATGACTTCAGAAATTTGCAACTTCGATGACCCTCAACCCCTTCCCCCGTTCCTGGAGCCCCTCAATGCTTCATGAACGGATGACTTTTAGAAGCAACGTGTGACTTCCACAGTCACACCTGAGCCTCCCCGGAGTCCAGAAAACCTTCCTCCTTCGTTCTTTTGTTTCCTCTTTTTTTTTTTTTTATAAGTAGGTATATATTTTTATAACTAAAAAAAATAAAAATAATTTTTAAGTCTGTAAAACTTGGGTGACTTTCTAAAAGGGAAATCAGGACTTTCCGTCATCAAAAAATGAGTATAAAGGATTTTTATCCTACCGCACCAAGAAAAAAAAAATGTGTTTGAGGATTCCCTCTAAAGTCTAGAATAGTCGGATCATTTTGTCATCCCAATATTCTCTGTTCCTTCTCAGCATCTACTGTGTGTCTAAATAAATAAGATAACACTGCTGAGCCACACAGCTGCTCATAGAATCGCCTGGGGGATCAATAAAACCACTTGACACGCTGTTATTCGGCGTTCTTCTTTGAAGCAATAAGCACGAACACCAGCTGATTAAAACAGGGAAAAAAAGATTCGTTAAAAAGACGTTGGGTGGCTCCTTGAAGCTCTAGGAAAGAGGGAGAGCTAGATTCTGCCGCTTCCAAGCCAGGACGGAGCCCCCAAACTATGGGGCAGAGCCGGTCTAATGAAGGTGGCCCCGCCCACATCAGCCGCACCTGGAAGCTGGTCGCTGACCCAGAGCCCCCGCCTTAGCTGCCTCCACTGCCAACCCCGCCCCCTACCCGGAACGGATAAAAGGAAAGGAGAAGAAAGGAGTGACAATAAATAATGAACAGAGCGGGGGCACCTGGATGGCTCACTCCATTGTCTTAGCGTTCTAATGAGGGCAATAAGACAAAGAAATTCCATGATCAGTGTGAACATTGGAAAAACACGTAAATTTTCTGTTGTTGACGATTTGACACCCTCCAAACCCAAGAGACTCCAGTTTGTTGGGGGGGGGGGGAGTAAATAAGACAGCTGAATACAACATAAATATCTAAAACCTTTTTCTCTAGGTTAACAACAATCATCTAAAAATGGAAAAGGGGGAAAATATTTCACTTAAAATAGCAATAAAAAGTATTAAATCCAATTCATACAAAGATCAGTTGTACTACTATATACCAACAATGAACAGTCTGAGAAGGAAATTAAGAAAGCAATCCCATTTGGGGTTTCTGGGTGGCACAGTCAGTTAAGGGTCCAACTCTTGATTTTGGCTCAGATGGTGATCTCAGGGTCATGAGTCAGGCTCTGGGCTCAGCGGGGAGTCCGCTTGGGATTCTCTCTCCCCCTCCCTCCGCTCCTCTCTCTCTCAAATAAATAAATAACTAAATAAGAAACAATCCCATTTAATCAAAAAGAAGAAAAAACTAAGGACTAAATTTAACCAAGCAGGCATAAGATCTATTAATGGCCAATTGCAAAACGTTCAAAGAAATCACGGACACAAATACCTGGAAAGATGTCTCATGTTCATGGCTTGGAAAACTTAATGTTGTTAAAATGTCCACAGCACCCAAGATGATCAGCAAATTCGGTGCAATTTCCATCAAAATCTTAATATCATTTTTGGCAGAAATGGGAAAAACCATCCTAAAATTCGTGTGAAATCTTAAGAGACCCCCAATTGCCATGCAACCTTAGAAAATACAGAAGTTTGGAGAAAGATGCCAATTTCCAAAATTAAAATCTGTATAACAAAGGAAAACTTTACAGTCCCCAATGCCAAAAATAAATATTGCAAAAAATAATAATAATAATAATAAAGAGACCAAGCCTAATGATGGAAGATTTCAGCTTAAATCTCCTTCGAGTGTACCTCTCAATAAGGAAATCAGTCTCGATGACTCAGATCCTGCACTCTCGATGGGCCTGAAATATTCTGTGTCTGTTTGGCCTGTTATTTAAGATGTCTGGAGGGGTCAAAAGGATCAAACACACTAGACTTGTGATTGCCATCTAGGTTTGAAGGAGCTGTAATTAATCACATTATTAATAATGTTTAAATGTTCAAGGGAATTGATTTCCAGAGTTCTATTACTTTCATAAATTGTTCAATGCACTAAGTACCGATACAATTGAGTGATCCCCTCCAGGCACAGAAACCTTCCGGATGTTAAAGGATTATCAAAAATGTATTAGTTACATTGAGACTGCCTGAAAGCAACGGAAATCCCCCAAACAAGGGGCTGAAACTAGCCGGGAGCAGGGGCCGCTGAGGATGGTCTGTTCACCTCCAAGCTCCTAGGTCTCCGTTCACATCCTCTGCCGTGGGAAGGTGCCCCCTGTGTTTGTGCAGAGCGGCAGCCCGGGATGGACGATTATCTCAACAGAAAAATCCAGATAAAGCTGCAGAGCAAGGATGACCCAGGCTGCTTCCAGCTTTCCGCTCCCGTTCTTGGGATGTGTAGGGTCTTTGTCCTAGTGGCCCCAAAATATTGTGCAGTCGTAACATCTGTGTTCTGTCAGCTAGGATGGAAAAGAGGAGAATAAAGGGGCAAAGGACCCAGCTGGCAGTCTCCTAGGAAGAGTCCCAGAAGCTGTCATTGGGCCTTTATCATCACATCCCATTGACCAAGACTTAGTCATTTGGCCACATGGGGCAGCAAAGGGCTCTGGGAAATGTAGCCTTTATTTGGGAGGGCCATATAACTTGGGAAATGTCAGGGGTTATACAATGACAAAAAAGAGAATAAATAGAGTGGGACAATTAGTCTCTGCCACATAAAGTGAGAACATATCTAATAATAAATGTGAAATGTGTGTGTGCTGAGTGGGAGAGCATCCCCTCCAAGATGTATGTCCTTTCCCAGAATCTCAGAATGTGACCTTATTTGGAAATAGGGTCGTTGCAGATGTAATTATTTAAGATGAGGTCACACTGAAGTAGGGTGGGCTTTTCATCGAATACAATCCGTGTCCTTATGCGAAGAGGGGAGACCCAGACACAGACTTGCAGGAAGAAGGGCCTGCGAAGACCAAAGGAGAGCTTGGGTCTACAAGCCAGGGAACGCCAAGGGTTGCCAGCAACACAGGAAGGGAAAAGCCCCCACCTGTAGAAGACGCAAGAAATAACTTCCCCTAGAGCTTTCAGGGAGATCGCAGCCTACAGACACCTTGATGACAGACTTCTAGCCTCCAGAACCAGAGAACATGTTTTTGCTGCTTAAAGAAATTCAGTCTGTGGTACTTGGTCATGGCGGCCTGGAAACGAACACAATATATATACAAATGGCGGTCTTATGAACTAATGATCCCCAATTTACAAATACTTATGTGTGGTTAGTGGAGGGGAGGGATACTATTCTCGAATGTCACAAAAATTATGAACTGCATAGGAAAATCCCTAAGAAGAAAGATGTACACTCTATGAATATAATTTTAAAATGTGGATAAAGGATATAAAAATAGAAGCTACATGAAGTGAGGAAAAAATTTAATATTCTTACAGAAAATATTGTACTTTTTCTTTTTCTTCTATAAATTCACAGCAATCTTAACCAAAATTTCCTTTGAATTTGTTTCCATAATTGGGCCTATCAGTTTTAATCTCAATATGAAGAGAGAAAATCTGCAAGAACAGCCAAGAGAATTCTGAAAAAGAATAACAATGTTAGGAGGGAAGAGAGATTGCCCTATGAAGAGTTTTAAAGCTTTAAGAATATTGAGCCCTAAAGCTAGAATAGTTAAACCAGCTTACAAGGGCTCCCACTAGCCAAATCTGAGAAATTCTGAGCATTCAAGTAAATAATGATACAATGAATTATAGCCCATTGAGTGAAATAGGGAGACCATGAATCCGTACTAATATAAATACAAAACTACATTGAAAATGTGATGAAGAATGGGAGAGTTACATAGTTTCAAATGATCTCCTCCAGAAAATAGCTCTTCATTTCAACAGGAAAAGGAGTAACTCGAGGATACCACCTTAATCAAATGATCCAAGAGGACATGAGAAGCGATGGGGCAAACAGACATCGTGTGCTATGTCTTGGGTACCGTGAGAACACAGCATCACCTTGGTGATGTCCCTGTTGAAGATGCATGACCTGAATCTAATCATGAGGAAGCATTCGATGAGCCCCAATTCAGGGGCCAACTGCAAATTGTTCCCTGGCTTATCATTGGTCCTATAGCACCCCTAGTGGTCGGGAGCGGCGTTTCATCAGGTCAGTAGTTTCTCCCCAAATGAATGAAGGTTCTGTTAGCAGGAGGACAGTTGGGTATTGGGGGTTGTTATGGGCTGAACTGCGTCCTCTGCAAAATTCCTTTTTTTTTTTAAGTAGGTTCCACGGCCAATGTGGGGCTTGAACTCACGACCCTGAGATCAAGTTCCAGAGTCACAGGCTCTACCCACTGCGCCAGCCAGGCACCCCATCCCCCCTTGCAAAGTTCCTGAGCTGAAGCCCCAATTGCCAGGACCTCACAATGTGACTGCATTTAGGGACAGAGCCTTTAAAGAGGGGTTGAGGGGCGCCTAGGTGGCACAGTGGTTAAGCGTCTGCCTTCGGCTCAGGGCGTGATCCCGGCGTTATGGGATTGAGCCCCACGTCAGGCTCTTCGCTATGAGCCTGTTTCTTCCTCTCCCACTCCCCCTGCTTGTGTTCCCTCTCTCGCTGGCTGTCTCTGTCGAATAAATAAATAAAATCTTTAAAAAAAAATAAAAAATAAAGAGGGGTTGAAGTTAAATGATGTCACAGGGGCGAACCCTAATCCAGTAGGATTGATGTCTTAATAAGAACAGCAGAGTACCGGGGCACCTGGATGGCTCAGTGGGTTAAGCGTCCATCATTGGCTCAGGTCACAATCCCCGGGTCCTGGGAGCCTGTTTCTCCCTCCCCCTCTACCTGCTTGTGCTCTCTCTTTCGCTCTCTCTCTCTCAAATAAATAAATAAAATCTTTTTTTTTTTTAAAAAAAAGAGGAGATTAGGACACAGACACACATGGAAGGAAGACCAGGTGAGGCTACAAGGAGAGGTGGCCATCGGCAAGCCAAGGAGTGAGGCCTCAGAGCAAATAACCCCACCAGAACCTTGATCTCGGCCTTCCAGCCTCCAGGACTGTGAGAGAATTTATGTGTTGTTGGAGCTCAGCTCTCAGTTCTGGCGGCCTTGGCACGTAACCACGGTGAGTACCGGTGTCAGCCGCAGCAAACTGGCTGGGGGAAGGCAGGACTCAGGAGAGTCCGTGCACCCAGGCCTTTCTTCAACAAGAAGTAGGTACGAAACAGAGGACGGGGTGGCGGGGGGTTTCACAGTTGTTGGAACCCCTGTCTTCTCTCTTCCCTGCTGCATTCCCTGACTCTGACGTCCCCATCAGAAGTACTCCGGGGATGCTCCCCCCCCCCCCATCGTAGGGGCCCACCTGGCCAGTCATTTCTAGGGAGTTCCTGGCCCAGCTGACTACTCTATTCATGCGTGATAAGGCCCTAGATGAACAGGTCACAACCCCCAGCGCGGGGGGTGTTCTCGAGGTCTGTTTGAGAAACTCGACTTTATCGCTGGGAGGCCAGCCACCCCCTCCTTCACCTGTCCTTCTGGATGTGCGCTTTACCTTCTGCCTGTGTGCTCTGATGTTCCCTCTGCTACTGTGCCCTTGGCCACCTTTACACCTTCTGGAAATTCCAAAACCTTTGTCATGTGTTGAATGGCCCCTCCTTTCCAGGTTTCTGGTCCTGCTATCCATATTTCTCATTTTAGTTTTCAGTGTTGATTAGTTGTTTGTCATTTTACTGGGATTTTAGGAGGGAGGAGAGGTAAAGGCTAAAGGCTCAGCTCAGCTTTGCCCTCTTGAACCAGAAGTGCAGGCGGTTGTTGGCTGGAGGGTTGGACAGATAGAAGAATAAAGGGGAAAGTGTGCGAAGAGCCGAGCGGATGAAGACCATTCACTCTTCCTGGTGGGCAAAGCACAGCATAGCCCAGGAACTGAGCGCTGGCAGGTGGGCGGCTCCAGGGTCAACCTGACCGCTGGCTTGGTCCTTCGACCAGAAATCTTGCCCTGCCCTTCTTGGCCGCCCCGAGACTCCCTGGGCCACATCGCTTCCTTGGCAAGACTCCTTCCTGTCTGGGGTGGGCCGGGCCTGCATCCCACCCATGCCCTCCCAAGGTCTGAATGTACCTGGTACGGAGAGTGGCTGAAGAAACCACTGGAAGCCACTGGCTGAGGGCGGGAGAGATGAGACTCCCAGGAAAGAGCACCAGAGCACCGGGCTGGTAGGATGACACCAGGCTCATCGCCATCTGAGTCCACCTATGAAGGGCGGTCCAGGAGCCAACCGAAGGCCCTGTTGTGCAGTGCAGGGGCGTGTGCAGTCCTGGGGCCTGGCTGGTTCTTCCCCTTTCCCCTCAGATTTGCAAGGACAGTTGGGAGACTTTGGAAAGACAGGACAGCTGCGGGCTGCCCCAGCAGAGTCCCAGCAAGGGTGGCCTCCCTCTCTTTCCCCCACCACCTGTGGAGGTGGTCCTCCTCTCTCACTTCTCCACCATAGCTGGTCCCCACGCAGCCTCTCCAGCGCTGGGCCCTCCTTCCCTCCCTTTCCTCCCGTCCAGCTTCCACCCCCTCCGACTCCGCAGCTCCTCTAACCGCGGGTGGGAGCTCCCTTGCCCTCTGCACAAGCACAGCTCGTAAGTACGAGAGAGTTGACGCCCTGGGCATCCTGGACGCTGAGGGATAGAAGCCCGTGGGTAAGCAGGCCTGTCTCAGTCCTTCTGGAGGAGGCTTTCAAATGCTTCTCAGAAAGTCTGCGTGGAATTAAGCCCCTGTTGCTCACAGCATCAACCTCAGTGGTCCCTAGCCCCTCACTCTTGCTTCCCAGGACCACCTTCCAAATCAAGCACCCGCACCCAAGTCTCGTCTCAGACTCCACTCTCAGACACGGCAGCCGTTCACTGGGGCCACTGCAACAAAGGGGGGGTCAGGCAGCCAAAACCAACAGAAATGTATTTGCTCATGGTTCTGGAGGCTGGGAGTCTGCGGTCAAGGTGTCGGAAAGGTTGGTTCCTTGAGGCTGTGAGGGAAGGATCTGTTCCAGGCCTCTCTCACTGGCTTGGAGACAGCCGTCCCCTCCCCGTGTCCTTCACATTGTCTTCCCTCTATGTCTGTCTCTGGGCCCCAGATTTCCCCTTTTATAAGGACATCAGTCACAGTAGATTAGGGCCCACCCTCTGACCTTATTTTGACTTCATTATCTCTATAAAGAATCTGCCTCCAAATAAGGTCGTTTTCTGAGGTCCTGGAGGTTAGGGCTCCAGTATATCGATTTAGGGAAGCGGGGGGAGGCAGGGACACAACAGGACCCACAACAGATGAAGCAATGGGATGGTGTGGGCTCAGGGAGACAGCCCGGAGAAAGAAAAGGCCATCAGCTCAGAGGCTATCAATTCAGGCTATGCTGTCAACGCCTGAGAGCCTCTCTTAAGTTTTTTGTTTGGGAAAACAGAGTTATTTCTCATATGTATAGATGAGATCTGTATCTATATCTGTATCTATTTTCACATTTTACATATGACAGAGTTTCAAGAGCCCCTGACCCCCTACGGCCATGGGGCACATCTCGCGGACCATCGGGCCTGATATTCAGCCGTGAGAGGAGCCCAGGAGGCTGCATGCTGCCTGGACAGGCGTCTTATGCCCTGTTGGGGACACCGACAGGGAGGAACAGAACCCTAAGCTCTGGGGTGAAAGCATATGGGATAAGCGGTCTGAGAAGTCTTCTGACCCCTGAGGCTGGCGGGAGAGGGCAGGCCCCTCACCCGGAGACCACGTGAAAGCTCCGTCAGAGGCAGTCGCCCCTCCAGATTACCCTTTTCCTTCTCGAGATTCACCTCCGCCTCCTTTCCTGATTCCAGCACGGACCAAGCAGGGAAGCCCTCCCCGGCCCCAGGAGGAAAGCACGAACCGCCCCCCCCAGCATTGCGAGAGCCGCTGACTCGCCAGAGCAGGAATGAGGGGTGCACACGCAGGGCTGGCTGGGGGGCCTGAAGACAGTGGGGCGACAAACGGCCCAGGAGGAGGTGTCGATGTGAGAGCACCCCCCTCCCCACGACTCAGGAGTTACCAACTGTCCAGGATACCTGCCGCCGGCCCCCGTGCCCTGCTAAGACGGCTCCATGAGGCCCGGGCCTGACGACAGCCCATTCTGGGATAGAGACGCTGTGACGAGGGGTCTGAAGCCCCTTTTTGATGTTTAGCCACTGACAGCTTTTAGGCCTACTCCCCCCCTCCCCCCCTTGCACCCCACATCTGGGCAAACTGATAAGAAAGCCTTCTTTGGTACCAGCGGGAGATTCAAACCCGGTCGGTACAGGGGCACTTGGCCCGGCCCGCCCTCTCACAGCAAGGAAACCCAGGCCAGCCGCCTCCCCGGGCGCTCTCGGGCCATTCCGAGCCGCTCAAGAGGCCCCCGACTCTCCCCACTCTCCTCAGAGATCTCAGTTACGCACGGAATCGGTATTTTCGCTCCCTTCTGGCGTGTGTGGCATACATCTCAACATCTGAATCCAATTTTGGGGGGGGCCTCATCTGCCTCTGAAGCGACCACAACAGATGCTGAAACAGCGTTGGCATAGCTTTAAGGAGGGGCCCGAAGGCTCAGGTCGGTGGACATCTGGGGATGGGTTTCTTCCGTCTGACCGTCTGACCGTGCTCTCCTGAAGGGGGCACACTGTATCTCAGATTCGTGCCCGTCGGAGAGCCCTCACCATAGAGATCGCACGTCGGACAGAGGGTGACAGCCAGCATCTGTCCTCGCCAGCAGTATCTGCACAATAAACCCATTGGAGGAATGGCCACAGCGGGTGACACAAGGGGACCCATGGCCTAACAGCAGGGGCTTCCTTTCACAACGCTGCTCCCAAGGCTCGTTCCAACAGCTGATGAACGGCCCAACGGTCAGAGCTGGGCGCTGAGGTTCACCCTCGATAGAGCCGCGTCCCTCGGGGAGATGAGCCGGACCCTTCGTGCCAAGCTGGTTACGCTGGACCCCTCTCCTGCCAGAGAAGTCGGCCGTTCACACTTCCCGCACTGGGACACCGACCCGCAGTAAGGTTTGTCTTCTCTGCCCACGCCACCTACCCCATCACCGCCACCGTCACCCCACAGAGGCGGGCCACAGCCCTCCAGGATCTAGTGTATGCGCTGAACCATCAGTGCCGCGTCCAGGGAGAGCCGCGGGGCGGACGCCGCACCGGCCCTCCTCACCCCTGCCACTTAGACCCTGGCCCGTTTCCAGCGGAGGGAACACTCCCACCAGGGGACAGTGGAAGGAACGCCTCAGAAGCCAGCACTGCCACTTCGTCCCTTGGGCAAGAACGGTGGTCCCTTAATTGATGCAGTTAACGGGTTTCAATGACCCAAGATGCCAGGCTTGCTGCTCCATACTGCGGGCAGAGGGGTCGCTGAGGTCCCTCCCGGAGCCCCGGGGCCATCGTAACCAGGCGCTTCCGGCAGACTCGGCTGATCTGACGAAGACGAGTCAGCAAGGGCGCAGACTCTTCCCGGGTGAGAGGCTGGGTCACCCCACTGGGCGAACAGCCTAGACCCAGGGGCACCGGGGCCGAGTGAGGGACAGAGGCAGGAGATGAGGGACGTCCGGGACAGGCTTGGGGCCGGCGGCAGCACGGACGACTCTCAGTGCAGCACGGACGACTCTCAGCGTCAAGTCTTTGTTTAGAGATTGTCACTGGCCACCTCTTTGAAGACTCCGAGAAAGAGCGAGTCTGTATGGAGAAGGCAGGAAGGGGAGCAGTGCGAGGGGCAGCTGCGTCAGACGCCTTCAGGGGCCCCCAGGGCACTGGTGTCTTGGCCGCAGCTCTGTTTTGGCTGTGGGTGGGGCGCACGGTTGCCTGTCCCCACTCCCTGCCCCAGGCTCTTCCAGCAGCACAACACAGGGGGTGACGGATGGCAGAAGCCAGCATGTGCACAGCTCAGAAGTTGGGGGCTTGGGCTAGCGCCCCCCAGGGCAACCCTCGGCCAGCGATGGATGGCGACAGTGAGGAATGCGCCCCTTCCTCATCCTTTGGGAACAGACAAATCTGGGAGCCATGGCTGTACTTGGGTCACCTCGGGTGGAACGACATAGTTGCCAGACCTCAGTAATACACCTTCCCAGGGCTTTTCTTCCTTCCCCGACCTGTGCTACCCCTCATGCCTGCTCCCGGGATCACTCCCCAGAGAACACCCCTATCTTGGGCTCTGCTTTTGGGGGTGATCCAGGTACCTCCATGCCTGCTTCTCCTCCTTCAGGCTCTGTCCAGATGAAGAACCGGCTACTCAGCTGTCCGTTGTCCAAACTAGCAACCCGGGAATAGCCGTGATGCCTCCGTTCCCCTCCCACCAGATCATCGCCCAGGTCTCGACAATTCCACTACCTAGGTCTATCGCCAGCCTCCCGTTCTCCCTCTTTCACGGACATGTCCTCGGCTGTGGCCACCACCACTCCCCGCCTGGGTGGCCGCTGGGAGGGCTGGGACTTGAGCTGATTCTTACCTCCTCTCTGTCGCCAGCCCTGGGTGCTCCCGTCCAGCCTCTACCCTGAGCCCGGAGTGAACTTAAATGCAGAGAAGCTCAGAGGACTCTTGCGGCGGTCACTCATTTTGGCCCCAACCACCACACTCCGGGCTCAGAGAGCTGTGCCGAGCGTGGCCGCCCAGCAGAGGAGTGTTAGCTCGCGACGGTCCCGGGTTCCAGAACCTGCCATTACAGAGACCCACGATACTGACCACCCCTGGGTTCTAGAACAGAACACACTTGGCAGGAAGCAGAGAAAAGGTGTAGAGATCAGAAGCACCGCTCCGCCTCTGATGACACCCTGCAGGGACCCGCACGGGGGGCACCCGCCCATCTATGCACCAGCACCCCCTACCCCAATTCATCTCACTGTACATCTGGAGGCCTCCGCAAATGGGCTGGCCTGTCTAAGCTCATGGCTGGCAACTGGCAGACCTGGGACCTCCATCCCAGGCTGCCACCCTGGGGGCTGGAGTGCCTTCCTCGGCCCCGCTGGGACACACTGCCAAAGCAAAGGCTCGAATGCAAGAGCTTTTTTGTCAAAATCATCTTTAATGTATTTTTAATAATTTTTTGCCTCATTTACCAGATAAATCATCTAAATAAATAGATGCTATACAGTCTCTTACCAATATCAGTACAAAAATAAACCGCGCTCTGCATCCGCTCTAGCCCTCCCAACACACGCTAACGCAGAAAACGCGTGTGCTTGGAATCAGCCCGCACCCCCAACCCTCCCAAATACATTCACGTTGTCTGAACAAAGCTCGACGCTCATTCCCTGCAAAGGCAGCGTTCTTGTGCTGAGACGTGGAGGCCAGGCTGGCCCCTTACAAAGCAAAGCGAAGCCGCCTTACACGGGCATAGCGCCCCCCGCTGCAGGAGGGGAGTCAGCGATGGGACCATCACCCTGGAGGGACGACAGGGCTCGGCTGGGCATTGCAAGTGGCCGTGCCAAGGGTGGGGGCAATCCTCTCTTCGTCCCATCCCACAGCAAGAGGAAAGTACCGACCGGGCTCTCTACATTCAAAATGGGTAGGGGCTGGGGAAGGAAAGGCAGGCGGTCCAACTCTTTCTAAGCGCCCCCACCCCTGCGAGTACTGGCCTTCTGGGGTGGGGTGGGGCGGGGTGGGAGCTCAGTGTCCCAGGCCCCACTGGGACACTCAGGGCTGGGCAAAGGCCTGCAAGACCACATCCAGCCCTTCATAGAGGTCTCCGTCCTGGGGAGCCATGGGGAGCCCCGGCTTGCAGGGCTCTGCCCTCTCTGAGATCCCCTCTACCCTGCACACCTTAAAGGGCCGAGGAAGAGGCGAGAAGCATCCTGCTGCGGCAGACAGAACATCAGCTGTCTTGCTCCACGAATGGCCCCCCAGATCCCCCCCGAGCCCGCAAATTGCACAAACAGCTCTTTGAAAGTGCCCATGAGGCAGGAAGAGGTCCCATGTCCCCTGGGGGGTGGGGTGTCTGCCTTCTATTGCAAGCTGCCAGCCCAGCCCCAAAGCCATGGCCAACAGCATTCGATCAGAGAGGAACCCCTGGCCACCCCTGCTCCACCACCCTCACATCTGTTGGGAGCCTGTGTCCTGGGACAGTCCCCCCACTCCAGGCTGCCCTTCCCGAACCCAGGGTCTCACAGCTGGATGGGGCGGGGGGGGGGTTCTGCTGTCCCTCCTTCCCTGGTCTGCCCCCCACATACTCCTCTAGAGTCAACTTCCCAGGCTGGGAGGAACCACCAGAGGGACCATCCCCAATGGAAGCACTGAATTGACCCTGGACAACGAAGGATTAAGGAGGAAGGGGAGAGAGAGACTCAGGGATTTAGGAATCTTGCCAGCAGGGCACCCCAAACAAAAATGGAGTCCAGGCTGTCTTTGGTTTGGGAACTTGGGAAGAAGGGGTCTGGGGGAAGAATCACCCTATCCTCACCTCATCAGGATTCTGCTGAATTCCTCAGGACCCATCAGAGTGGGGAGAGAGCAGGCAGCCCCTGCCCCCCCGCCCCCACCCCTGCCAGTGCCCAACTCTGAAGATGGGGGAAGGGTGGAGGGAGCCGGCCTTTTACTTTTGCTCCCCCAGGTGCCCAGCCCCACCTGGCTTTTTCTCCCTTACAGGGCTGGAGCAGGGGAGCAACCCCTCCTCGCAGCCTGGGAAGATACTTGGCCACAGAGCACATCTGTACAAACCAGGAGATGAGAGCCCCTCCTCCTGGAGCCACAGCCCCTTGCCAGGTGGGCGGGGCTTCTATACAGCCTGACCCCCCCCCACCCACTGCCTCCCGACTTTGGGAAGACTTGGCAGAGGTCCCCTCGCAGGAACAGGAACGCTAGGTCACTCCTGGCTGTGGCATTTAGGATGAACTGGGAAGGGACACAGAATGTTAGGAGGAAGGGTTTCGGGAGTGAAGGCTGCCCTGAGAAGGTGGTGGGATGCTCCCTCCCTCTCTGGGAGGGCAGCAAAAGAGAGGAGTGGGTAGGGTTGAAAAGTCACCTGAGTCAGAGAAAACAAGAGCCCCTCAGGGGAGGAAGGACAGGGCCCAAGTGCCTCAGAGCCTGTGCTGACCCGCGGCACACCTGCGGCTGGCCAGGGAAAGCCACAGAACCACATCGCATGCCCGGGGCCTCGGCGGCCATCCGGGCCTCTGCGGACCACAGTGAGCAGACTGTGTCAGGAGAGCTCCCGTCACATGATGTGCTGGGCAAGGCTGGTAAGTGTGGGTGCCTGTGACAAGTTCTGAGGTGCTGGGAGTCACCCCACAATTCACCAGGTCAGGGTTTCTAAACAGGAGCTCTGTAAGACCCCCTGTACGCGTCCGCAGACACAGCGGCCGCAGTCCCAGGGTCCCAGGGCCGGGGGTGCCCGTGTGGCTGTGTGTGCATGGGAGTGTTTCTCACAGGCCAGGTGATGTGGGGGGGGGGGCTCCCAGTGGAAGGGGCTCAGCTGGCAGCCACCCCCAGGGAAGGGTATGGGACGCACCCCAACAACCTCAAAGGCTTCCTCCTGCCCCCTCCTCTTGACCCGGTCATTTTTGGTCAAAGCCAGCCTCCATGTTCCACCGCAAAGCTGGAGTGGAAAGTTAAAAATAAAGACCCCCCCCACCCCCCAAAAGGAAAAGGGAAACCAACCAGAAAGGCAGGAGGTGGGGGGGCTCAAGGGATAGGGTTTGGGCCCTCGCATTCTCCTTTGGTTCCTGGGGCGAGCTGTTGCATTTCTAGAGAAGAACAGTGACGGAGGCATCCGGGGGTGGGTGGCCCTGTCTCCATCCTAGCCCAGAGATGACCCCCTGACTGGCAGGGCAATGCCAGGCCGCCCCAGCCCCAGCCCCCAAAACAAACCACCAAGCCTTTCCGTAAACATCAGACGCAGAGAAAGGGGCGAGGTGGCGGGAAAGGGTCGGGATCTTGCCCCCTGCTCCTGTTCCATACTTTTTTAAATAAAATAATTACCCCGCCCCCAACCCCTCCCCATCTCTGGAAGTCCCCACCCCAAGCCCAAAAGCAAACAGTTTACGAAGAGTAAAAATGGTGACTCAGAACTTCCCGCTGCGGTCCCGGAAGAAACCTTCAGCCGCCTGGGCCTCACGGAAGGTGACGGTGACGGAGTTGGCGGTGATATCGGTCACTGTCACTTCACTTGGGGGGAGCACGGGCGTCCAAGGAGGGGGCCCCTCGGCCAGGTCTGCGTCTGTGGCAGGCACGGGAGAAAGACGGAGAGATGAGGAAGGCTGAGAGGGCGGACTGGGAGTGGGGGCGGCAGGCAGACCCCCGCCCACCCAGCACCGCGACCCCCCTGAGTCTGCAGCCAGCTCTGGGCCTAGCTAAAGGCTGGACACCTGGGAGGGGGTCACTACATTTGTCTTCCCTTGCCTGGACCACCCCACCCCAGCAGGACCACAGGAAGCGCTCAGGCGGTGCTGGGGCCCCTTCGGGCTGTGTGGCCTCAGGAGCGCCCTGGGCCCTCTCTGGGCATTGCAGCAGTTGGGCCTGACGACTCAAGGGAACTCTCCAGCTCTTGGGGGCTCTGGGACGGGGCCGAGGGGCCCGGCCACCTTACCCTCCTCCTCGGGGGGCTGCTCAGCAGGCTCCCACTCGCTGGCCGCCTGCAGGACGTCCGGGGCTGCGGGCTCCTGCAGGAAGAGCTCCCGTGGATGGCTGTGACTCTCCAGGTCGGGCCCGCGGGGCGGGAACTTCTTGCGTGAGAGCCGCAGGTACTTGTGGGCCTTGCGCGGCTTGCGGAGCGGGAAGGGCAGGGCGGGCACCAAGGGGCCCTTGTCCACCAGCTCGGGCGCCCCTGCCTTGACCACCCCCTCAGGGCTCCCGCTGCCGAGTGGGCACGTCAGGGAGAAGCAGAGCTTCTCCTTGCCCTTGGCCTTGTGGGAGCTCCGCAGGTCCATGCTGTACAGCCGCTGCGGGGGCAAGCCAGGGCACGGCAGGTCAGCCCTGCCCTCCCGGCCACGGCCGCGCCTTCGCTCATGCTGTTCCTCCCGCCTGGAATGCCCTTCCCTGTGTTCCGTGGCCCAGAGCCAGCCATGACCCCAGCCCCCACCCTGGCCCAGAAAGCCACCCCTGACCAGCCCCAGCCCCAGTCCCAGCCTGGTGGCGCCTCATCGCCCCGGGGGGCTGTAAGGGGCTCGGGGATCGAGGCCACACAGCAGAGGCACATATGAGAGTACAGACTGAAAACTGACCAAGAAAAAGCAAATCTGGATTCATGAAGCAGATAAACTAAGGAGTTTTTCTTCATCACAGGGAAGGAATTTCTGCCTCCCAAAGGACCCCCTGGGCTGGAACAGCCTGCTCACCAAGGAGATGGTGTGAGATGGATGCCCTAAAGGCAAGTACCCGAGGGGGCACGCGGCACTGGGTGCCCCGTGTCGCGCAGCCATGGTGACAGTGATCTGCCCGCAGCCCACGGGGTACTCCTCCGCTCCGAGCTGCAGCGTGGTCCCTGCGGGCCCGGCCCTCCGCTGATGTTGCATCGCACTCTAGTTAGGATGGGGCTGGAGGGCACGTGTTCCACCACTTAGGGACTGGAGTTTTGTACTCTAGGGATTTGTCTTACTGACTTTGGCCAAGATGTGTACAAATCCAAGAAAGATCCTTGGCGCTAAGGTGTTGGGTGGGCCTGGATCCCTCCAGGACAGCACCTTCTGCTGCCACCTGTCATCAGAGGCCAAGAGCCCCCAGGAAGAGAGTGAGGCCATGAGACGGGGCCTGTAGGTCCAACATCCCGCAGCTGGGAGCCGAGATCACACGCACAGGCTCCATTCTTCCGTCCAGCCCGCTAAGGCCCGTCACTTGGCCTGGGGCGCAGGTTGTTAGGGGAGGAGGGCTGGCCAGGGAGAGGTCGGGACAATACTGCAATGCTGGGAGGGCTTATCCTATTGCCGTTTTATCAAAACCCACTCCTTCAGCCTGGCTCAGCGGCCATCACGAGCCCAGTAAACTCCAATCTGCAAGGCGATTCGTCTTTGCCCTTCTCCACCTCCCCAAGAGAGGACCCAGCTACCGACAGGCATCCCCGAGCCCCTGGAGTCAGACCTAGGTTTGCATCCAGCTGTGACACCTGGGCAAACTCCTGGCCTCCCGGAGCCTCAGTTTCTTCGTCAGTGCAATGATGGAGAAACTGGAGTGGCCGGCCTCCAAGACTGCCCCAGCAAGGCCAGCCTCAAGGAATTCACAGCCATGCCCCTTGGGCCCCGGGGCTAGCTCATTAAAGACACTGTGCTCGCCCTTGCCCTCACTCTCTCGGATCATCTGCTCTGGGGGAAGCTAGCGGCCATACAGGGAGGCCACCGGGGAGCCCTCGGGGAGGTCCACGTGGAAAGTACCAGGCCTCTGTCAACAACCAATGAGGACTTGCGGCCACGTGAGTCACCGCCTTGGAAGCAGATCGCCCTGCCCCAGGCAAACCTCCAGAGAAGTGCTCACTGGTTGACATCACGACTGTAACCCAAACCAGAATCACTGAAGAACCAGCTACAGGACTCCTGAATTCCTGACCCTCCCAGACTGTGTGATATGCTAAGTATGTATTTGCTCTAAGTTGCTAAGTTCGGGGAAGACATCTGACAGATGCTACCTTCTTCCTGGGACCCACTTCACACCAAACCCCATGGAAAATACCCACTGCGTGAAGGGAAACCCATCTTCTCTGCCCAAAGCCTCAGATGATCTATGCTCAAGAGCGGGCAGGAGACTGGCTGTGGCTCACACTGTGTGAAGACCCAGAAGCCTTCGAATGGCTGGGTGAAACTTACTCACTTAAGGACAGCAGGTATGCTTATCGTCCCAATTTTACAGATCAGAAAATTCAAGCTCACGGAGGCAAAGAGACTTGCCTCAAATCATATCCCTTCGAACTCCACCCTCTTTCCAAGCAAAGCAGTGAAGTCAGCAACGTGGCCCCAAGACCTGGGTAACTTGGGGTGTCCTGGAGTCTAAATGCCCACCTGTGGCAGACGACTGGAAAAGGGGTCCCC
The DNA here is from genome assembly GCF_002007445.2 of Ailuropoda melanoleuca. Lineage (NCBI taxonomy): Eukaryota > Metazoa > Chordata > Mammalia > Carnivora > Ursidae > Ailuropoda > Ailuropoda melanoleuca. The sequence continues at coordinate 81,950,861 of NC_048232.1, forward strand.
ATAGGGTTCTCCCTTCTCAAAAATGTCACATTTCTAGGGCATCCCAAGACAACAGTCCCAGAATTCTGAGTCTCCCTTTCTTGGGTTCTAAAGTTCCAGGCTCCCACATTTCCTCTAAAGTTTATGTTTCTGAGGTCTTCAAATATTATAATTTTGTGTTTTGGGGACTTTGAGTCTCATAAAGGCTTATCTACAAGATTTTAAACTTTCAAAATTTTAGGCTCCCATCAGTCATATATCCACCCTCCCCCGAACCCCACAGCACCTCCCACCCAGGCTGTCTTCCTTCCCCCCCTCCCCCCACGGAGACTTACCCACTAAGCGCCCCCACCCCACAGTGCCCTGGGAAGAGCAAGGAGGGTAAGTGGCCCAGCTCAACTAGTTGGTGCAAATGCACAGGGTGGGGGAGACTAGTGGGAGGAGCAGGGGGACCTGTGGGTGGGCACCCAGGCTGGCGGGGTTACCTGCAGCAGAAGCCGCTTGGGTTTCGGACCTCTCTTCCTATACCCCGACGCTCGGTCTCTCTCCTCCCTGGGGTGCAAAGCAGATGGCAGAAGAAAAGCAAACACTGGTGACATTTAAGGGAAAGTAAAGCATCCGCTCACCTCACGCTCTGCTGTCTACGGGTAAAGGGGCACCCACCATAGGCCACCCCCAATCCTAGGACTGGGACTCCTCCCCATTGCTCTCTACACTGTAACAGTGGGGTCCCATGTTCAAATCCCAGGGCCTCAGTCTTCCCATCTGGCAAAAGTCGGGGGGCCACGGCCACTGGTCCTAATCGCTGAGGTGGGGCTTGGGTGACGTCTCCAAAAGTATGTGGGTGTTTGCTGGGTTCCAGAGTCACGCCAGAGCTCTGCTCTCCATGCCACTGGGTACAGCCTCCGAAACAACGCAGATCCGATTTCCACTCTCGGGAGAGAGGTACAGAAACCTGTCAATCAAATGTGCCTCCAGTGTCCCAGGGGAGCTGGTGAGAATGGGAATGGCCCTCTTGTAAGTGAAGCTCTACCCAGGTTTTTCCCCATTTGGGATCTGCATGACCCTGGTGGAGAGGACAGGCTCTCGCCTGTATCACCTGGTTTGGGAAAGGGAGAGAAACTCGCCTGTACTGAGTCCCTAGTAGATGCCAGACTCTGCCGGGTGCCCTCCCCACATCCCAAACACACAGACACAACCGGAGGACGCATACAAAGCCACACACGACACACAGGAGACGACACAACAGAGACTCCGACAACAGTGCCGGGAGCGGTGGAGAACTTCAGAGCCACTTTCGTTCTGCCCATTTCGTTTCATTCCACCCCACTTCCTGTGGCCCCCACTGCAGAGGCCATGTGGGCAGCAGAGAGAATGTGGAGGCTGGGAGTGCACTCTCCCTTCCCCTTTGGGCTGTGTGATCCCAGGCAGTCTCTCCATCTGAGCTGGGGAAACCAGCCCTCCAGGCAGCTGTTTCCACCACTCGGCCTCTCCCTCAGCCTCCTCCCTCCTCCCTCCTCAGGCAGCGCTGCCCTCTCTGCCCCCGCTGGCTGCCCTTAGGGCACTGGGGGAGCTGCAACTTGCACAGAGGGCCCTCCCTCCCTCCCAGTGGAGCTGGCTTGCCTTGGGGCCAAGGAGCCAGCATTTGATCGAGCTGTGACACCAGCCCTGGCCACCAGGGCTCTCGGGAGAAGCAAGAGAGGGCCCTGGGATTTATCCAAATGGAAGGTAGACAAGCTAAAATAATGACGTGANAGGGGGGGGGGGGGGGGGAAGGGAAGGGCTGTGGGGGAAAAGAAGAACGATGAACGCGCGTTTACGGTATTTCTATGAGCGCTGTTTGCGACCATCGTGCCTGAACACAGCACAAGGCAGCGCCCCGCCCAACCCGTCTGCCACCCCGTGAGGGAGCCGCGGATACTACCCTCACCTCACAGTCATGGAAACTGAGGCCCAGAGAGGTGAAGCCACTTGCCCAACGCCAAAATTCTGACAACGTCTGCAGCTGAGCTCTGGGCTCCAGGCCTAACGAGGGTCGGGCCCAGGGCCCAGTCAGGGCCAGCAGGGCAGGCCTGGAGCCCAGGCCACATGATCTTGGTTTCCAGTCTGCAGCATGCATATGTGTGTGCATGTGCCCGTGCGTGCGTGCGTGCGGGTATAAAGGGGGAGGGGTCCATTCTATCCAGTCCTCACCGCCCAGGGCCTGGTTTCTGTTGGCCTCGGATTCTGCCCCTCAATGTTCAGGGCCACGGGGCAGGAGCACCCTAGGAGTCGCAGGCTCTCAGCCTCTCCCTGCGGGGCGGGACTCTGTAGAAGAGCCCCCTGGCCAGACGCCTGCTGAGTCTTGTTAAAACCCTGCAAGGCAGGTGTTAAATGGACATCATCCCTCTTTTACCCCTTTTTCACCAAGACTGAGAGAGAAGTAGGCCAAAAGTCACACAGTGGGTCTATAAAGGTCTCCATACCTGCCTTTGTTCCTTAACTATTAAATTTTCTGACTCATTCAAAGTAAGATCCAAATCCTCCACCGGGACTTACGTAGCACCCCCTGAGCTGTGCTCCCCCTTTCTTCAGGTGCTGTATTCCTGCCTCATCTCCCACACCTCATCCAGCTCACACCAGTCCAGCTGGCCACACTCAGAGCCATGCTTGCCTCCATGCTCTTTCTTAAACACTGGCTCTCACCCCAGGGCCTTTGCACTGACTTCTCTTCACCTGGGACGTGCTTCTCTAAAATACTTGCTGGGCTCATTCCCTCAGGTCTCTGTCAAACACCCCCACCTAACCACCCTACTGATCCCTGCACCCCCACCCATCCCTTGCCCCTGCCCCCCAACCCTGTCTTGCAGCAGTTATGACCATCTGATATCATATACATTTATTTTTTTATTATTATTATATGTCTCTGCACTGGAATTCGAGCCCCATGAGAATAGGGATGTTTGTTGGTTTTGTTCCTTGCTGCGTCCCCAGCACCTGGGGCACGTGGCAGAACCTCAATAAAGACTTGTTGAACAAGCAAACGAATGACCCTGAGTTATAGTCAGGGAGATAATCCACGCTTACTGGTCTACAAAGTGCTTTCATACACCTTGCTTTCCATGAGAGCCCTGTAAGGTCAGCACTAGTGTCCCCACTTCACAGATGGGGAGGATGAGGCCCCGAGAGGGAGAAGGCCTTGCCCACCACCACACAGCTGGCAAGTGGCAGAGCCAGGATTCTAACTCAGGGCTGGGACACCTGCCTGATGCTCTCCTCACTGCAGTCCAGGACATTCCACAGGATTCTCCCAGGCACCACAGTCCTTTTGGATCAAGACCCCACCAAGCGCCCAGGAGCCAGAGAAAAGTTGTGGGACAGGGATGCCCCGATTTTTAAAGGAAAGAACAGGGGAGAGTTTTCCTTGGAATGGGCAACAGAACACTTCCTGGGCAGAAGCAATGGGAAGGGGGCAAGGAGGGGCGGGGGGAGAGCATCTGACTGGGAGTCAGGAGGCCTGGGTTAAGTCCTGGTTAGACGGCTTCCCAGCTGTGAGGTGCCCCCTGACAAGCTCCTTAGCTCGCAGAGCCTCAGCTTCCTCATCTGTCAGATGGGACTCTCATCCCGTCTCAGGAGGTTACCGCAAACGGCCAAATGGAAACGATTTCGTGTAAGATCCTGCCCTGTACCGGTGGGCAGGTTGGGAAGAGGCAGGAGGATTTGGGCTGTCTGCTGGCAGGAGGTCAGTAAAGCTGGAGCTCCTGCAGCAGACGGGGATGGCTAGACTCAAAAGGCTCCCACATCAGGAGAAACAACATTTTGTCAAAGCTCCCCCCTGAGATGCACCCTCATTGCCCATGGGTGGAGCTGCCAACCACTAACGGGCCTTTGGAATCAGAGCAGAGCACTGGCAGGTAATGGAGTCTGAGGCCCGGTGAGGCGGCAGGGGGAGCTCTGCCCAGGGCCCCTGAGCTGGGAGGTGGCCAAGTGGGATGGACCAGAACTCAAGACATCCTTGCTCCAAAGCCACAGTCCTCCCCTCCCCCCTAGCCTTTCTCAAGCTTCACTGGACTTTTCTTCTCTTGGTGAGAGAGTCTCTAGATCTCTCTCTGATCTGTCACCAAGGCCATGACTGCCCATTTCGGACATGGCTGCCCCTCACACAGGGCATCTCTGTAAAGCATTTGTATACCCTTCACAGCAATTGAAAACCCTGCCTTTGCGGGAATCAGAGCCAGCGTTATTAGGGATGGCCCATTTTACAGAAGAGAGACTGAGGCCTGGGGAGGTTAGAGAAGTGGCCAACATCACTCAGCCACAGGAAAGGGAGCCAGGGCCCTCTGCTGCCCTGGGACCTGACGCCCACCCCCTTCTCCCAGCTGCAGACTAGACCGGGCTGTCCCTGCCAAACCCCCGCCCCACCCCCCGCATGCCCATGCCCCTCCTTCAGAGCCAAGCCAGCAGCGGGCTCCTTATGAAACCTCAAAGCCTGCCTTATGCCCAGCCCCAGTGGCAGGCTAAGGCCCCCTTACTTCTCCTCATAGGCCATGACCAGGCGGGGGTCCAGGATGTGCTCTTCCGGCTCCCACGTGCTGTACCTGGGGAGAGAAGCAGGAGGTCAGGAGCTGCCCTGCTCCCCACTGGCATTCCCCGAGGCTACAGCTGCTCCAATGGGGCCCACCATCTGCAAGCTCTCGCCCCCTTCCTGGTCCACATAATTGTCACCAACTCCCAGGAGCCGTCCCTGGCTGCCCAGGCTAAGTGAGGGGGCTCCAACGACGCCAGAACTCCCCTCACTCTAAGCACCGATCACACCACCCTACAAATAACTGCGTCCAACTCCCAGTTAGACCTCATGCTCACTGCAGAAGCACAGGGCACTGCTGCCAGGACTCCCTTCTTGCGAGACGCATGAGCATGTGGTCAAGGGCAGAGGCTCTGGCGCTAGACTACCTGGGTTCAGACCCCAGCTCTGCCCTTGCTAGCTGTACAACCTTGAAGGATGTACTCAACGTCCCTGTGCCTCCATTTCTGCATCTGTAAAGAGCTCTTGTGCTGCTTAACACGTTCATCTGTCTAAGTGCCCAGAGCGCAGTGCCCGGTGCACAGGAAGTACTCCTCGCTTGGGGCTGCTGTCCTGCCGCCCGCCCTTCCAGCCCTGTCTGGGGCGCAGCTTCTCCGTTTGGGCTGAGCTGCTCCCTCCCTCCTTGGCACACATCTGTACCTTCACACCCAGGCCTGACGTTCCCTTGCCGGGCCTGGCATGCGGCAGGAATTGGGTAGATGGATAGCGACTGAATGGTGGATCCCACGGCAGGTCCCCTTGGTATTTCCAGCAGGGACCTTCCACCACCCCCAGACCACAGAGCATCCCCTGCTGGGCCAGCCTTGGGAGTGACAGCTCAGCAAGCTCCGCCTGCACTGTTATTCACTTAACAGCTCACTTTTTTGGTTAAATAATTTTATTTTAAAAACAAACTTTAGGGGCACCTAGCTGGCTCAGTCAGAGGAGCATGTGACTCTTGGTCTCGGGTTGTGCGTTTGAGTCCCACGCTGGGTGCAGAAATTAGCAAAAAAAATAAACTTAAAAAAAAAACACAACCCTTTACGACTTCCATAAATGGAAAAACTAGTGTCACTCACCATAAACAGATGCTACTGAATAAAAAATGCAAAGTTTTATAACACGTACCTGAATGTGTCCAGATACACACGTTTTCAAATATACAACATGCGTACAAACATACAAATACACACATATGTTCATGTGCATACACGTATATGTACAAACAACACCAAAGCAATGGACTATGATTCTGGCCCCGGCTGCACCCAGGTCTGCTGGACAAGAAGGGAGGTGAGCAGGTATTAGGGAGGTGTCAGGAGGCAGTAAGAGGCCGGGAGGAGCCCCTGCTCCTGCTGCCTCCTAACCAGCCAAACTAAAACCTTCATCTTAATCTGTCCTGGGACACTGACCACTACCAGTAATTCAATCCAGATTCCAACCACAAGCTCCCTGAGGACAGAATCCTTTCCTCCTTCCTTCCACCGACACTTCTGCACACCTACATTGTGTTGGGCCCCGCGTCAGGCTCTGTGGAGTCAGCAACAAAGGTCTGAGCCCTGAGGACCTCACAGTCCCTACCCAAGTGCCACACGCCCAGCCTGGTCAGGCACAGCCGCACCTATCTCATACAGGCTGTGCTCTCCGCCTGAGGGCCAGTCCCTCCATGACCTCCTTCTCATTCTTCAGGAGCCAGGCCCTTGTAGCTTCCCCTGACATCGTCCTTAAGCTGTCTCACTCCCCTCGGAATGACCCCTTCCCTCTGCTGCTCTTCACAGCCTGGTGCACTTGGCTGGCAGAATATAAGCCCTCCCCAGGGTGCCCAGCCCAGCCCCAGACCTGAGGTGTTCTGGGATGGCTATAGAAGCCACTGCAGAGTTCTGCTCACCCTGAAGAGATGCTAAAAGTGAAACTGGGGTTTTTTGATAGTTTGCATAAAGCCCGAAGTATAAGCAACCAGAGACTGAAAAAGACTCCAAAACTTCCTCTTCCAAAACAAAGGTTAAATTTCCTTAACTGTAACTAGTTATAACAAAGGTGGAATTTTGTGTTCCTCCTGTGTCCTCTGCCTTGCATTCTCTCCTCTAGCTGTTAAGATGTCTCTACAGTGTTCTAGTCCTCTCTGTCCTGACCACTTCCCCACTGCCCGGCCCATTTTTTTGTTGATGTGGGTGCTGTGTGGTTCCCAGCAAGTCCCTAACCTTCTCTGGACCTCAATTTCCTCATCTTAAGAATCACCGCCACCTCCATCATGGTAAGAGCACGACTCACTGCCAGGGACTCATCTATTCCTCATAAACCCATGGGGTAGGTTACCCTATTTAAAGATGAAGAAACGGAGGCACAGAGGGTAAGCATCTTGCCAAGGTCACTGAGACGGTAAGTGGCCAGTCTGTGGTTGGAACTGTTGAATCTTGGCCACCCTCTACCTTTGGGTCTCTCACTTGTCACTGCATCTGGCTCCCTACCGGGCTGTGATGTCCTTGGGAGAGGGCTAACGCCTGGCTGACCACGGCTTTGCACACGATGGGTGCACAGAAAGGCTCAGTGGATTCAGGGGGTATTGCTACTGGGCTGGGGCAGCTGGAGGTGTGTAACGGTGGCACAGGGTCAGACTATCAGAAGGAGGAGGCCTGGTCCTGCTCCATGCTGCGGGAGAGAAAGGCTGGGGGTCTGCACGAGCGTCTCACTCTCCAGACACCCCCGCCCCCTACAGCGGAGCCATTAGCCCTGCTCCGCTGGGGCCACCTTGAGGGCAAACGCGCTTTGCGAAGAGCTGGGCGCAGGCAAGACCAGAGCGCGCAGCCCGCGGGCGGCAGGGCTGGGAGGAGCGAGCAGAGGGACAAGCGCGGGCAGGGCGGGCACTGAGCGCTCCGCGGGGGGCGGAGACCCCCACTTTGCCCCGCCCCCTGCAGCGGAGCCGCCGTGCGCGCGCACGCACGGAGGTGGGCGCGCCCCGGATTACCAGGCCAGCCAATGGGGAGCGGGGGCGGGGACGAAGCGCGCCGGCCCCGAGGTAAACACGGCCACGTGACCGACCGCCCCGCCCCCTAACCCGGGTAAACAGGCTCGCGGGGGCCCCGCCTGAGCCGCGCTGCGCAGGCTCCCGCCGTGCAGGGGGCGGGGTCTCTCAAAGCCAGGCCCGCCCCAGTCCCCCCCTCCAATTTAAAGCCCTCCAAAATGAGAAGCAGCGCAGCAAGCTCAGGTCCGAGACTGAGGGGCTCGGCGATGCGCAGGTTAGGCCGCCGCTGGGGCTCCGTTTACTCATCCGTGAAGTGGGACTACCAAAGGTCCCCGAATTTGGGGCTTAATGTGACCATGAGATGTGCTAAGCCACGTGAAGCACTTAGCTCAGTGTGATACGTAAGAAAAGCAAATACGCGTTAATTAAATCAATTCCAATAGAGTGCGAAAACCTCCCAGGCGAGAACCCTGGACTCCGCTGCTGCCACGGAAACCCAGCGATGGAAGAGGAAGGCGCGCCTCCTCTGTCCCTGGCACTGTGTTATGAAACTTTTGTCTCAGGCAGCCTTCCAGGGGGTCCTGTGAGGCTAGGGCCTCATTTTACAGGTGGAAAAATGGAGGTGCAGAGGTTGAGGGCTTTGTAAATCTACAGAACTAGGGTTCAAAGACAGCCTGGTCTGGCTCCAAAGCCTAAGCACGTCTTACTGAATGGCCAAGAGAGGAACAGGCAAGAGATCCTCAGTCACCTTTGGCAGAGCTGATTGCGTATCACAGGGTCTAGGCCCCCAAGCCCTGGGGTCAGGCACACCATAGTGCAAATCATTCCAGCTGTATCTGCCCCTGGGCACAGACTCCTCTGCTGGGGATTTCTGTGTGCCCATCTGTAAAATGGGTTGCCATGAGGTCATTATAAACTGGCCAATGCCTGACTCATACCAGGTGCTTACTGATTAGCAGCCTGGCTATTGCTGCACCCACTGACAATATCATTACCAAATCTCCAGAGAGGCAGTCCTCCCTAAGAGATGGGGTAGTAGTCACAAGTGGGAAAAGAAGGAAGGAATGCATTTCCAAAGGCGGAACAGCAGTCCTGGGCAGGCTGAAATCAGTGGGGTATCTGAGGGTCTGTGTGGGTCAGAGAGCCTGGAACTGATGATTTAACATCCTCTGCCCTGAGACCCCAGCCCCTCCCTGCGCAATTTGCTGTACCTTCCAGAACAAACAAGACAGCTCCTCTGCCCCATCTGCTGGGGATGAAGGGCAGTCATTTGTCTGCAGCTGGGGAGAGAACGGGCAAAGCATGTAATGGTCTAACAGGCGTGGCACAGAGTGAGTGTGTAGCTAAACCATGGTTTCTGTTATTAATATAAGCCTCGTTGAGCAGGGCAATGAAGGTGCAGCAGAGCAGGAGAATCGAACTTTCCTCCCCACCAAGGCTGGCACGACCCGAGCCAAGGCTCCAGGCCTGCAGGGAACAGCCTGCCCAACTACCCACTCCCCACCCTCTTTCTCAGCTTCTTCTCCAAGCAAGGGCCCCTGAGGAGGGGAGACTAAAGCCAAGCGGATTACAAAGGAGCCCGAGTTCTCCCCCCGACTGAACCTGTTTTCCCCCAAGTGAAATGGGGTGATGCAGTGGGTGGCAGGAAGTAGGTACCACGCTGCATGGGGTTGGAAGTTATATTCTTGTCACGATCTCCCCTCTTTGGGCCTCAGTTTCCCCATCTGAGGACTGATCTAAACCATTTCCAAGGCTACTTTGAGCTCCTTTGAGGAATGGAATCTCCCAGATCCCTTTCCTGGCAGCAAGGAAACCTAGAAGCTGAACTGTCTAACTTCGTGTTAACAGCAAGCGTTTCCTAAGTGCTGGTCACCTGAGAACGCACCGGGTACTTTATCTCCATCACGTAACCCTCACAATGCTGTGGCAGAGGCTTCATTATTCCGATCTGTAAGTCAGGAAGCAGAGGCCCCAGCATGTTGGGGACCTGGACAGCTGTGAGCCAGGCTAGGAACCCAGAACCAAAGTGCAGGGGAGCCAGGGGTGCCCCAGGTCATCTGGTCAAACAGGGCTCCCAGAACCCCTCTGGGGAGTCACAAGAGGCAGTCATTAGGGCCCACCTGCTGGTCCCAGCATGTGAAGAAACAAGTGGCCTCAGGGCCCGAGGCTCAGACCAGCAGAAACTGAGGGACTGCTCTTGGAGTGCTAGGCCCTTCTCTCCTGGCAGAAGCTCTGATAGGCAGACAGATCCATTTGGGAGTAAAAAAGTGGAAGAAGGAACTTTTCATTGATAAGTACCTCTGTTTAGAGAAGGAAAGCTTTCAAAGATGGAGTCTACAGAGGAGGGAAACTCGCCAGCAGTGCCTTGAAGGCCGACAGGCTGGTGACTACACTCCAACGCAAGGCCTTCTGGTGCCTAAGCTAAGGGGGAGTGCGGACCCAGGGAGTCAGTGCTCCTGCTGCCTGCCTTAGGCATCTTCCTTTTTTAACTCTGCCTCCGCACTTACTGCTCCTTCGCTGAAGCTGGAAGGCCACCTCTCATCCGCCATGAGGGGGAGGGGACCCTCCTCCAGTCCCAGGGTGTGGGGGAAGGGCAAGCAGGGGCAGCAGGAGTGGACCAGTGCATTCTGATTGGCCAGTCCCCAACCCAACCTCAGGATGCCTGCAGGTCACCCTGAACGCATGAGCCCAGGCCTTGCACCCCGCCAGGTGAAGGAACGTAAGGGGGAGCAGGGCCTGCATTATAGAGCCTGCTTTGCAGAGCGGGAAGCTGAGGCAACATAGGCTGTATTTCCCTCTGCTGTGTCTCCCTGCCAAGCCCCCAAGATGCTCCCAGAATCCAATACCAGGTTAGCCCTCAACATAAACATGCCAAAAAGCCCCTGGCACAGAGAGCAGAAGCTCTGGGCCACGGGGGTTTCCAGAAGTCAGTCCCTAGGAGGCAGGGCACCCACAAACCAATGAAGAGGCCCTACGACTTGCTCAATCCCTCCCACTGCCACCCCCCTGTTGGGAGGTGACTGGTTAGTAGGAAGGTTCCTGATTGGACCTTAGCAGGAGAGGTGGAGCCACTGCCAGAGGTCCTAGACCCAGCACCCTGCCCCCCAACTCTGAGATGGAGGAGGCACTCAGGAGATACCCTAAACTGGGGAGGCCCAGTTCAAGTCCCACCTCTGTCTCCATTTGCTGTGTGACCTAAGGAAAGGAGCTTACCTTCTCTGAGCATGTTTTCTCATCTTTAGAGATCAACATTATACCTGCTTTACAAGGCTATATGGAAACCTGTTTGGTAGACTGGAGAATGCTGTCCAAAGGCAAAGTGGCTCAGGCTCTGGTCCTAGCTCTATGGCACGGAGGACTCATGCCCCACTGGCTAGACTTGTCTTATCCAGCCCCACAAACCCCCACTCAGCACTGTATTTGCTCTACCTCCGCCTGCCCAGCAGCCATCTCTGAAGCCAGGATGTTGGACCTTCACCTCCCAGGTGTTAGGAAAAGCCAGAAGAGGGGAGAGGAGGCTCCAACCAGAAGATGGAGCTCAACCCACAGGGGAGCAGGAGAGAAGAGAAGCTGGGGCCCACCTGGACCCTCATGTCCTTCTAGCCCCTCAGCTGGCAGAGGGGAAACCGAGGCCCAGAGAAGAGGATGATTTAATCAACATTCGATTAACAATTACTACAGCAGCTGGAGCTAAAAGCTGGGTGGGAAGAGAGGCAAAAGGCGGATGGAAGGATGAACAGGTAGGCAGACACATACACACAAAGGAGCCTTACTTTGGAGGCCATCCTTTCCACTTCACCAGATATTCGACTTTACCCTGGGAAGAAAGAGAAGCAGACACAGTGAGATACGCAGCTGCCCTGACAACCACTCACAGAACAGTAAGGCCCAATACTTTTTGCAGACTGGTGCTCCCCCGAGACATACACAACCCAGGGACACTGCCCCCCTGGCTCTGCACCAGATCCCCACCAACCCAGAGACACCCAAACTTTGGCTGCTGCATGACTACTCCAGACTGTCCTTCCTGGGAAAGCACAGGAGGGCATCTGGCCTCAAACATTTCTGGGGCTCCTGTGGCAGAAGCTCAGAGTCCATGTCACACATGGGGAAACTAAGACCACATGGGGTATGTATCGCCAAAGACCCAGTGCCCAGAGTTCCAGTGCTAAGACCATAACTCCTAACTTTTTCGAACAGAAGACTCCCCAAATCCTAGAAAATTCCTCACTGGCATGTTTCCCATGGTTCTAGCCCCACCAGCCCCCTCCCTGGGAGAGGCTGCCTCTGGCCCAGGGGTGACAGGCCAGCGACTTTAGGGCTCTTAACTCAAAAGACCCTGGAAGGACCCCAGAAAAGGTTGCCAAAGTCTCCACCTTCAGAAGCGATGGTCACCCCTCCAGTAGTTAGAAAACAGAGCCTGACCCCTCCCTTCCTCACTGACAGGGGCCTGGCTTTCCAGTCCCACCCCATCTGCACAGGAACTTTAAGACCAAGATATGTCACCTCCTCAAAAAAGCCCGCCCTGACCAAACTTTCTAATGCCATCCCTCCCACCTTCCAGTTCTCATTCTGCATAGCACACAGCCCCACTGGAAGGCATCTGTATCTATTTCATTGTTTGGCGTGTGTCTCCTCTGCCAGGATGCCAGCTCCATGAGGGAAGGGATGCATGCTTCCCTGGGGCTTAGAATGGTGCCTGGTACGTAACAGACCCTCAATAAATAATTCTGAATGAATGGCTGAAGGAATGATGTCCCTCATTCTCTGGCACTACCATGGAGAAGGAGGGTAACCACTGTGTCTGCTTAGGCTACTGTGCATGGAAAGCACTGGGCTTTGTGGAATAAATTAAAATCCTGGAGGAAGGGAGGAGGAGGAGGGGTAGGCCCAAGAGTTCAACCCCATCAGAGCAGGGGGGAAGAAAAGCCCATGGCCCACCTCGACCTTCCCCCTTGGCTCAAGATGCCAGGACTGAGTTTTCTCACTCCAAAGATGAGCTAGCCATTAGCCACCTTGAGCTCCTGCTCCACCTCCATCTCTACCTTGCTGTGTGACCTTGACCAGGTCATTTCCTCTGCCTGGGTCTCAGTCTCTTGTCTCTGTCAAACAGGAGGAGGTGACCTCTAAGACCCCTCCCAACCCTGCCACTGGGGCCTCCCAACGGGCAACAGAGAGGAGATAAGGTAAAAGGACGGTGGTGAGTGCCAGAAGGACTTTCCCGGAGGGCTTCCCTCCCCCCACACCGGTCTGAGGCGACCACTCTGTAAACAGGTGTACAGGAAGTGTGAACCGCCAGAGTCCAGCCCCGAGGCGCGGGTACCCGAACCCGGTGGAACAGATGCCTCCTTAAATTGCAGGGTGTATGTTTTGGAGGCGAAGGGAAGGGGGAGGAGCTTAGAGGATGCCCCAGCGCTGTAGGCGGCTTCACTGAGCTTGGCCGGGCGGGGCTGAGAGTTGGGGTGGGGAAGACAGAGAGGTGTGCGCTGCAAGACGGGGAGAAAGCCGGAGGTGGGGGTAGAAGGGATCCGAAAAGGTCGAAGTCCAGAGTTAGACCTCAGAGGCCGGAGGCTGAAGCTCCGCCTCCAACTTCAAAGGTCTCGGTACCGAGTCCGGGGTCCTGAGTTCGAGACCCAGCTCCGACGCTAACGCACCAGGGAGCCTTTTCCTCAACTTGGGCCTCAATCTCCCCTTATTTAGAATGAGGGGAGGTTGAGGAAGGACGGCGTTCAGGATCCCTGCAGTCTGACCCTAATCTCCAGCTCTGGCGGGTTCAGCTGCCCCCAGGATGCCGGGGCGACAACTTTTATTCTACTAGTCCTACAAGGTGGCAGGGGAAACTGAGGCACAGACTGGGGAGACGAGCCCAGCAGCGCGGAGCTGCCTGGGCCCCCCGCCCCACTTTCCCCCTCGCCGCCAGCGTGGAAGGGACGGTGCTGGGGACAACAGGGGACCCCAGAGGGGTCCTGGGAGCCGCCCCCAGGCAGCCTCACCTTCCGCACGCGCTTCTTCCGGATGCTCTCCACCGCGAACACCTGCTCGCCGATGCCCCTCCCCGCCCCGCCACCGAGCCGGGGGCCGCGCGCTGCAGCTTCGCGGCGCCGGCCCGCGGGACTTATTTGGCGCGGGCGTCGCTTGGCGCCGGGGCGGAACGAGATCTTATACCGAGACGCGTTTCTTATAATGCTCCCGGTAACTCTGGGAGGCCGGAAACGACACGCCTCGTTTGGGCAGACGAGAAACGGGCAGAGCGCGGAGGCCGTGCGTCCCACCTCCTACCGAGGAGCGGGCGGGGCCGGGGCGCGGACCCCGAGCGGCGGGAGGGAGGCGCCGGCCGCGATTTGCATCTCCGGACCGAGGCCTCTAGATCCGGGCTCCGGAGCGGCGTGGTTTGGCCAGTCCGGAGCAGGCGCCTGCTTCTTCGTCCTCCCGTCCGTCCGTCCGTTCGTGGGCGACTGTGCGGAGGGCCCCGGCTAGGAAATAATTCCCGGCAGGTGTGGCCGGGGCGGGTTTTGCTGCCACGCACTGGGCGTTCGGCACATAATAGTCGTTCCACTGTTTGTGTAATGAATGGATGTTGAGGTCCCAGACGGGCTCTGTCTCACCCACCCCATTCCCCTTCTGTTTTCGCTCCGGCGCCACCATTCCTCCCCGCCGGGAACCGCGCCCCTCGCGATCCCACCGCCTACCTGCATGGATCCCAAGTCCTGCCTCCCTGACCCGCTTCCCTCCACACCCCTCGTCCTTTCCGCTGGACGGCGGCGACCACCTCCTCACTGAGCTGCCGCCCCCTCCGAGCCGTGTCCACACAGTGCCAGAGAGCGCTTTCCCCAATGCAGATCCGACTGGGTCGCCCTAGTGCTTAAAAACCTCCCGTAGCTCCCTATTCCCCTCAGAATAAACTCCAAACGCTTCTGTCTGGCGCACGGAAAAAAGAAATGATAGATTTACACTTAACTTTTTATCAGAAGCAACGGAAGCCAGCCAGAAGACACTGGAATGATTTATCTAATGTCCAGGGAGAAAATAACCATCATCTTAGAATTACGTACCAGTGCAAATTTCTTTGAAGAATTATGTGCCCAGTGGAAATATCTTTCCAGGAGGGGGAGAAATAATAACACCTACAAATACTAAGACTAAGCCTTTGCCACTAGCAGACCCACCCTAAAGGAAATTCCAGCGGAAGAACTTCAGACAGGAGGAAGATGTTCACAGACAGAGGTCTGATGCAATAGGGAATAAAGAACAATGAACATTGACAATATAAAACAATAAAAATGTCTTCTGGACAAAAAAAGAATTAAAATGCACAAGAACAATAGCATATAACTTGGATGAATGGAGTTAAAGGGTTCTAAGATCCTTATATTCGTCAGGAGGAAGTGGAAATACCAAATACACTTAGACATAGGTGAGTTAAGAATGTAAGTTGCCATTACCATTGTAAACTTAAAGAATGGAAATGCGGCGTATGATATTTATCCGAATTATTAGAGGAGGAAAATAGAATGAGAAAATCCACAATCAATCCTAAACCGAGCAAGAACAGAGAGAAAAAATAAATGTAAGACAAACAGATGACAGATACAGATTCAAATGTGCTACAATTCAAGAAATGGAAGTGGACTAAATATTGTAGTTAAAATACAAAGACTATCAGACTGGCTAGAAATCCAACTACATGCAATTTAGAAGAGACATCCACAAGAGACAGTCCCAAAATGGAAGGATACTGAAAGGATGAAAGTAAATGTATGGGAAACTACATTACACCAAAGCTAACGAAAAGAAGGCTTGTCTAGTTCCTTTAATACTGGGGGGGGGACCCAAAAACCCTTGCTAGAGATAAAGAAAGTCGCTTCATAATGAAAATGATCCAGTTCACCAGAAAGATGGAACAATTTCAAATTTGTGTGCAAATTCCATAATCTCAAAATATAAGAAACATGAAGAAAACTACACAGAAAAATAGACAAATCCACAATTCTAGTGGGAGACTTAAAAACACCCCTCTGTGATTGGTAGAAGAAACAGAAATATATTCAATAAGAGTCTAAGAAATTTGACTGATGGACTTTCATAGACTACTGTGGCGACAACTGCAGAATTACTTATGGAATATTTACAAAGACAGCAAATCTCAAGAAATTTCTAAAGTTTGAAATCATACAGAGTACATTCTCTGACGACAACACGAATAAGCCAGAAGTTGATAGCTAGAAGAACTTCAAAAGCCCCATGTGTTTGGAAATTAAGAAGTATATTTCTAAATAACTGATGGATCGAAGAAGAAATCATAATGGAAATTATAAAATGCTTTTATATTGTAACAATGAGAATGGAAATATTACATATTAAAAACTGCTGGGGCGCCTGGCTGGCTTGGTTGGAAGAGCCTGCGGCTCTTGATCTTGGGGTCATGAGTTTGAACCCCATACTGGGTGTGGAGATTACTTAAAAATAAAATCTTTTTAAAAAAATTGCAGGCTACAGCTAAAGCATGACTTAAAGGGACATTTATGGCTTTTAATGCTTATATTAGGAAAGAGAAAACGCTGAAAGTAGTAAGTAGGTGCCCATCTCAAGAAGCTGGAAAAAGAACAGTAAAGTAAAACAAAGGAAACGGAAGGAGAGAGTGAAATAAGAGCAGAAGATAATGAAAAGGATCAGCAAAAACAAAAATTACTTCTATGAAAACACTAATTATACTGACAACCTCTGGCGAAATTTATCAAGAAAAAAGAGAGAAGGCAATTAACCAGTATCAGGAATGAAAAGCCAGAGAGTCTGTGGATATTGAGAGAAAGAAAACATGAAAGATAATTATGAATAACTTTATGACAATAGCTTAAAAATCTTGATGAACTAGGAACATTCCTAGAAAAAACATAATTTACCAAAACTGACTCGAGAGAAAACCTGACTGAGCATCCCTTGTCATAGTACCAAAGTATCTAGCAACGGACCATTGAGCATTCATAGCAGGTGCCAGCCTTAGCCCTGAGCAGAGTCCAGGAGACCCCTGGCTACGCCAGGCTTTAACTCTTTGATTTATATGTCCTCAGAAGGTCTGGCAAGTCTGGGGCAGCCATGGAGTGGCTGTGGCACTTGGGGGGTTGGGAGGGGTGGCTCTGTTTAAGCTGGTAGGAAACTATCTCGATACTGTAGCAACTTGATGTCCCCCTGATGTCCCCCTGATGTCCCGTAGCCCCAACTGAGCGTCAGACCTCCCCATAACCATGAAAAGAATGGAATCAATCATCAGTAATGTTCCCACAAAGAAAACTTCACCTATGAGTTGTTTAAAGAAGAAAGAATTCCAGGGGCGCCTGGGTGGCACAGCGGTTAAAGCGTCTGCCTTCGGCTCAGGGCGTGATCCTGGCGTTATGGGATCGAGCCCCACATCAGGCTCTTCTGCTATGAGCCTGCTTCTTCCTCTCCCACTGCCCCTGCTTGTGTTCCCTCTCTCGCTGGCTGTCTCTATCTCTGTCAAATAAGTAAATAAAATCTTAAAAAAAAAAAAAAGAAGGGGGCACCTGGGTGGCATAGCGGTTAAGCGTCTGCCTTCGGCTCAGGGCGTGATCCCGGCGTTGTGGGATCGAGCCCCACATCAGGCTCCTCTGCTGGGAGTCTGCTTCTTCCTCTCCCACTCCCCCTGCTTGTGTTCCCTCTCTCGCTGGCTGTCTCTATCTCTGTCGAATAAATAAATAAAATCTTTGAAAAAAAAAAAAAAGAAGAAGAAGAAAGAATTCCAGTCTTACCCCAACCTTCCTGCATACCAGAAAAAGAGGGAATACTTCCCAATTCTTTTTTGTGACAAGTACAGTGCAAAAATAAAATTATAGACTAATGTTTTTCGTAAATATAGATACAAAAATCTTAAACAAAACATCAGCAAACCAAATCTGGCAGTATAGCAGAATGATATTACCTCATGACAAAATTGGGTCTTGTCCAGAAATGCAAGGTTGGCTTAACATTCGAAAATCAGTTGATGTAATTCACCACATTAAAAGTTAAAGGAGAAAAACATATGGTCATCTCCACAGATGCAGGAAAAGTTCAATGTCTGTCTGTTTTAAAATGTGTCGCAAGCTAGGAATACAAGGGAATGTCTTAATCCCGGTATCTACAAAAAACCTATGGCAAATATCCTAATTAATGGGGAAACATTGAAAGCATTCCCCTTGAAATTGGTAACAAAGCAAGGATGGTCACAATCTCCATTTCCATTAAACACTGTACCAGCTATCCTAGACCTGTGTTTTCCAACATGGTAACCACTAGCCACCTGTGACTAATGAGAACTTGAAATGGGACTAGTCCCAATTGGGATGTAAGAGTAAAATTCAATACATATGGGATTTAAAGACTTAGTACAAAAAAACCTAAAACTTGACACCGTAAAATGTTTCATTAATAGTTTTACATTGATTACATATTAAAACAATATTCTTACAAATTTAAGGTTATATGAAATATATTATAAAAATTAATTTCACCTGCTTCTTTTGAGTTTTTTAATGTGACTACTAGAAGATTTCACAGCATGCACATGGTCTGCAAATCTGACTCGCGTTAGGTTTTGGAGAGTGCTATCCTAGACAGCAAGACAACAAAAAGAAAACAAAGGTAACAGGATTAGAAATAAACAAAACTGTCATTATTTTCGGATTCTTTGTAGAAAATTAAAAAATTCTTCAGATTATTTTTTCAAATTAATAAAAGAATGTAGCAAAAGTGTTGTATTTTTTAAAACCAGCATATAGGGGCGCCTGGGTGGCTCAGATGGTTAAGTGTCTAATTCTTTTTTTTTTTTTTAAGATTTTATTTATTTGACAGAGAGACAGCCAGAGAGAGAGGGAACACAAGCAGGGGGAGTGGGAGAGGAAGAAGCAGGCTCCCAGCGTAGGAGCCTGATGTGGGGCTCGATCCCACGATGCCAGGATCACTCCCTGAGCCGAAGGCAGACGCTTAACAACTGAGCCACCCAGGCGTCCCAAGTGTCCAATTCTTGATCTCAGCTTGGGTTATGATCTCAGGGTTGTGAGTTCAACCCCCTCGTGGAGCCTACTTAAAAAACAAAACAAAACAAAACAAAAAAACAACATACAAAAATCTGTTGTTTTGTACTTCTCTATGCCAGTAATAAATGATTAGAAGATGAAGTACAGGGGCTCCTGGGTGGCTCAGTGTTTGAGCATCTGCCTGTGGCTCAAGTCATGATCCCGGGGTCCTGGGATCAAGCCCCATGTTGGGCTCTGTGCTCAGCGGGGAGCCTTCTTCTCCCTCTCCCTCTGCCTACCACTCCACCTGCTTGTGCTCTCTCTCTCTCTCTCTGTCAAATAAGTACATAAAATCTTTAAAAAACAAAGATGAAGTACAGTAAGATTTCATTTATAGCGTAATAAAAATAGGAGCGTCTGAGTGGCTCAGCTGGTTAAGCATCTGACTCTTGATCTCAGCTCCAGTCATGATCTCAGGGCTGTGAGATCGAGCCCCATGTCTGGCTCCACACTCAGTGCAAATGTCCTCTTAAGATTCTCTCTCTCTGTCTCTCTCTACTCCCCTTCCCACCCACTCTCTCTTTCTCAAATAAATAGATAAATAAATAAAATCTTTTAAAATATATATAAAGTACCTAGGAATAAATTGAACGAAAATACACAAGGTCCTTATAGAATAAAACTTTATACGGAGAGACATTAAAGACTAGATAAAAATGGAGGATTAACATAGAAAACAAACAGGTAGGGGCGCCTGGCTGGCTCAGTTGGTGGAGCACGTGACTTTTGAACTCAGGGTTGTGAGTTCAAGCCCCATTTTGGGTGTAGAGATTACTTAAAACTAAAATCTTTAATAAATGAACAAATAAACAGGAGGTTACCAGAGGGGAGGTGGGGGACGAAGAGGACACTTACCCCAATGAGCACTGAGTAAGGTATAGAATTGTTGAATCACTATATCATACACCCAAAACTAATCTAACACTGTACGTTAACTACGCTGAAATTAAAACTTTATTAAAATGGAGAGTTAAGCCTTGTTCATAGATTGGAAGACTCAGCACTGGAACCACATCAGTTCTCTCCAAACTGATATATAGAGTCAAGGCAATCCTAATCAAAACCATCCAATGTTTTGGAACTGGATAGTCTGTAGGTAACATTTACATGGACATGCAGAGGGCTGAGACTAGCCAAGGCACCCTTGAAGGAGGAGAAGGGAGAGATGGTGATGAAGAAATTGTCCCTAGCAGGTAGAAAGACATAACCCAAACACTCAACACACGTATATATGGAGGGAGGGACGGAGACTGAGACCGCTGGTCAGTGGGTACGAACTTTTCAATAAATGGTGTTGATATTATCAGTTAATCATACGAGGGGAAAAAATGCAATTAGGTCTCCTACATCACAAAAATGTATCCCATGGGACTGTCAAGCTTAATGAGAAAAGCAAAACTCTGAAACTTTCAGAAGATGATATTTTACCATGTCTTTGTTCACGAGAGGTAGAGAATAATTTCTTACACGAGAAACAAAGAACATAAGTCACACGGGGAACAATTGATAACTCTGACTACGTTAACATTATAAACTCTACCGAAGACTGTCTAGACAGTTAAAAGAGGACGAAAGTATTTAAAATACTCATTAATTGACAAAGGAATGTATGTGAGGACTTCCTATGAATTGAGAAGGAGGATAGACAACTGATTGGGACAGAAATACAGGAGTGGAGAAGGATGGCAAAAGAGTTGAACCCTAACTCTATCAAGAGGGACCACGAACGACCGGTCCCATGAGCCGTGCAAACACAAACCCCCGATGAGATGTACAACTTCACCCCCACCTGATAGGCAGATGTTGAAAAGTCTGATAATGGCCAGTCCTGAGGGGATCATGGACCCCCACAGACTCTCACACGCCATTGATGAGAATGACCACGGATTCTCCCCTCTTGGGAAATCAGCTTGGCACCGCTGGGTCCATTCAAACCCTCATGGAATCTGTGAGCCAGGCAGTGTGTCTCCTAGGGACACATGTCAGAGCCGTGCTTGTACACGTGCACCCCAAAAATCTGTTTTTAAATGTTCATAGCAACGGTGTTTGTGGAAACCTGACACTGGAACCCACCTCCAAATCCAGGAGGCTGAGCGAGTGAAGTCTGGATTAGTCACACGCTGGATTATTATTCAGCATTGGGGCGGAAGGAACAGCCGTGATACACATCAACTTGGATGGATCTTTCAAAATAATGTTTAGCAAAAGAAATAAGAATACAAACCATATGGTCCCGCTTATATACAGTTCAAAACCAGGCAGAGCAAAACACTATTTTGTGTATGGATGCGTGCGCTGATGATAAAACCAGTGAGAAACAAGGAAATGATTATTGCAGAGATCAAAATAATCATTCCCCCTTGGGGAGCAAGGCCAGTATGAATGCAGAGAAACACGTCCTGATGACATGCCCTTACTTGATTTGGAAGTTGTTTATGGGAGTGTCTGCTTTATCATTATTTTTCTACTGTCCTTATGTTTTATAGACTTTTGTATATGTATTATGTGTCCCAATCCCAAAATTCAATTAAATTTAAAAGAAATGTTTCTGAAACTGTAGTTAGGGGGCTACACTCTACAGGGCGTTTTAGGTTATGTTGAGGATTTCTGTCTTTATCCAAAAAAGGACCAGGTAGCTCAAGAGGAAATTACGGCTGAAAGAGAAATACTAAGAGTAATAGAGGGGCCTCTGGGTGGCTCAGTCGGTTGAGAGTCTGACTTTTGACTCCAGTTCAGGTCAGGATCTCAGGGTCGTGAGATCATGAGATCGAGCCCCACATAGAGCTCCGTGCTGAGTGTGGAAACCGCTTAAGAGTCTTACTCCTCCCCTCCCTCCAGCGCTCTCCCTCTCTTTCTAAAATGAAAAAAGGGTGGGGGGAGCTCCGGGGTGTCTCAGTCAGTTAAGTGTCTGCCTTCAGCTCAGGTCATGATCCCAGAGTCCTGGGATCAAGTCCCACATTGGGCTCCCTGCTCAGCCAGGAGCCTGCTTCTCCCTTTGCCTGCTGCTCCCTGCTTGTGCCCTCTCTCTCTCTCTGTCAAATAAATAAATAAAATCTTAAAAAATAATAATTAAAAGTTAAAGAAAAGAAATACAAAGATTAAGAGTAACAGAAAAAAATTCACTCAAAGATAATAAGAGTAACTCGGGATGTTTGGGATGAAAGCTCCTCAGAGAGATTTTAGGAGACACCCCCCCCCCCCGCCGCGAGCATAACAAGAACAAAATGCTTTGAGAAAGGAGCAATCAGAATGTAAAAACAAATTCTTGGACATTAAAAACATTGCTGATTAACAAAAAGTATGCTGATTAACATAGCACAAAGGTGTAAAATATGAAGGAAAAAAAAAAAAAACAAGAGCTATGAAAGATCTATCCAGGTCCGACATTTGCTATCAGAAGTTTCAGAAAGAGAAAGTAGGAGGCTAATGGGGCAGAAATGGCCAAATAGAAAAGGATTTTCCAGTGTCAAACAGACATAGCACCACCAAATTGAAAAGCTTGTCAACTGATAAGCAGGATAGATTTTTTTTCTTTTTTTTAAAGTAGGTTCCATGACCAGCATGGAACCCAAGGCTGGGCTTGAACTCATGACACTGAGATCAAGACTTGAGCTGAGATCGAGAGTCAGATGCTTAACTGATTGAGCCACCCAGGTGCCCCACAATTTTTAAAAGGCTAACACATATATATACTAAGAAATGTCTGAACATGAAGGATTTAAAAAATTAAAAACTTTCTGTTTGAAACAAAATCACAGGGGTGCCTGTGATTTCACAGGACAACTCTTGATTTCAGCTCAGGTCATGATCTCAGGGTTGTGAGATTGAGCCCCATGTCAGGCTCCAAGCTGGGTGTGGAGCCTGCTTGGGATTCTCCCTCTCTCTCTTCCTCTGTCCCACTCCCTCCACCCTGCTCTCCCTGTCTCTCTAAAAAATAAAATAAAATAAAACAAAATCACAAAGAAAGGAATATGAATCATTCTGACATCACTGATAACAGAGGCCAGAAGACAGCAGAGAATGAAATTCAAATTCTAAGGGAAAATTACTTTGAACCAAAAATTATATACATTCTGGGCCAGTTAACAATGGTCTCTGTAGTAGAAAATATGACTGACAGCACCTCAAAAGAATAGGAGGCCATTTCTCATCTAACAAGACATATGTAGGAAGTATTGCCTGTTTGTTTCATAAATCAGAGAGATTAGGGCAAGCATCTCTGTGATGCCACAGGCCTCTACCTTATATTTATTGCCACATGGTCACAAGATAACTGCTACAGCTCCAGACATCACATCCATGTTCCTTTCAAGAAGGAGGAGAAAGGTTGGTGCCACATGCTTATGGTCCCTTTTACCCTGATTTTATCGGGAAAACAAAGCTTATCCAGGAAACCCAAGAAAAGTTCTGCTTATAGTCCAGTTGCCAGAAATGTGTCACAAAGCTCCTCCTGGCTGCCAAAGAGCCTGAGAAAGCAAGTAGTTAGCCAAATTACATTGTTGTCCCATACTTGGAAAAGGGGTTCTGTGAGCAAGAAATAAGTTGGGTAATGGATTTAGGTAGGCAACTAGCAGATTAGCCTCATTAGCCAAACTCAACTATGAGGGCTCAATGAAGACATTTTTCAGACATGCAAGAGCTCTGGAAACTTACTTCCTGAACACTCTTCATTAGGAAGTTATTTCAGAATCTACTTCAGCAAGAATGGCTATGGATTAGGGTAAATAATGCTAGCTATTAGACCAAATACACACACACGCGCACGCACACACACACACAGTCTCAGTAGTTAAATGCACTAAAAGTTCATTTCTTGACCACCTTAGAATCCAGTGTAGATTAGTCGGGGCAGGGGTGGGGGTAGGGGAGGCTGCTCCACACAGTTATTCAGGACTCAGACGTCTTCTGTCTAGTTGTTCACCATCCCCTGGAGCCTCAGAGTCCTCCATGGGAACATCCAGCTGGTGAACAAGGGGAGAGAGAAAGCATGTCACTTCCACGGAAATAACACACCTTCCAGGTACATTCCGTTGGCAAGAACTAGTCATGGTGCCAAGAACGGATGCAAGGGATTGAGTCATCTGTCACGGCACCAAGGGACCAGAGGAGCTCAGGGATTTTGGTGAGCACAGGTAAGTACAAGAAGTGGAAACCAAATAAGAGAAAAGTGTAGGAAATAAGAAGCAAAGGGATTTATCCAGGAGTCCAGTGGAAACCTGGATACCTGTGGCAGCATGCCTAGGAAGCAATTTTCCTGTCTCTGGGGTGGCAACCAAGGAGCAGAATCACTGGATTTGGCAACGTTCAGAGAAACTGTCAAACTGTTTTCTACACGAACTGGACGATTTTATATTCCATTAACACTGTTGGAGACTTCTGGTTGCTCTACACCCTTGCCAACACTTAATATCTTAAGTTTTTTCCATTTTAACTATTTATTGTATGTGTACCAATAGAGTGTAGAGAACTTGCATTTCTCTAACGACTAATGATATTGAGCATCTTTTCACTGGTTTGTCATTCTATATCCTCCTTGGTAAAGTGTGTTTTAAAATCTTCTGCCCTTTTAAAAAGTCTGGTTGTTTGTCTTATTTCTGAGTTATAAGAATTTATTCGTTTATTTATACATTTCAAGTCCTTTACCAGATAAATGTTTTGCAAATATTTTCTCCTAGACTGTGGCTTGTCTTTTAATTTTCTTAATGATGTCTTTCAAAGAATGAAAGCTCTTACATTTAGGTATATGATCCATTATGAGTTAATTTTTGTATATGATGTAAAGTGAGGATCAAGGTTCATTTTTTTTTCCAAATGATTCTCCAACTTGTCAGTTTCCCCCCCAAAAGACTGATAGAATTTTTATTGAGATTATGTTGAATCCATAGCTCAATTTTGAAATGACTGACACCTTAACAATATTGAATTTTCCAATCCATGAAAATATTATAACTCTCCATTTAGCAATAGTTAATATTTAGTTCTTATTTAATTTCTTTCAACAATGTTGACATTTTCAGCAACGTTCTATAGTTTTGGGGGTATTACTGCTACACATTCTTGTCAGAGTTATCCCTAAGTGTTTCATTGCTGTGTTATGTGGCATTTTTAAAAGTCAATTTCCAGTTGTTCATGACCAGTATACAAAACGAAGTTTGATTTTTTGTTTTGACCTTGTATCCTACAGAATTGCCATACTCACTTATTAGTTTTATTAGCTTTTTTGTAAATTTCACTCAGTTTTCTACATGGATGATCTGAGATTAAAGGGAGTTTTCCTTCATTTCTGGTCTGTATGCCTTTGTTTTTCTTCCCTTATTGCATTGGCTAAGACCTCTAGCATGATGTTGACTGGAGGTATTAAGAGCAGACATCTTTGCTTTTTCCTGATCTTAGGGAGAAAGCACTCAGTTTTACCAGTATTGATGATATCAGCTATGGGTTTTTGTTTTTTTTTTTTTTTTTGTAGGCACACTTTATTAGATTGAGAGAGTTTCCTTCTATTCCTAGCTTGCTGAGAGTTTTCATTGTACCAGTGTTGAATTTTATCAGATGCTTTTTTTTGCATCTATTGAGATGATCATATGGTTTTTCTTGTCTAAGTCAACTACTATGGTGAATTAACATTTGATTTTTAAAATCAATAATAAAGTTAAAAATATTGTCTACAGTTCACATTTTAAATAT
Organism: Ailuropoda melanoleuca; assembly: GCF_002007445.2. NCBI lineage: Eukaryota > Metazoa > Chordata > Mammalia > Carnivora > Ursidae > Ailuropoda > Ailuropoda melanoleuca. Next base: position 81,976,098 of record NC_048232.1, read on the forward strand.
AAAAATGCAGATTCTCAGGCCCTGAAGGGTGTCTCAGACCCTCTGTCTGGCTCAGCTCCCACCCACCTCTTAATTCCTTCCTCTTCTTCCAACCACTATGGTCACTACCATGCCATCACCTTCCCTCCCAGATCAAACCACCAGCACCCCTCACCTTGGTCTCTGCTACCTCTTCCATCCAGCACTTAACAGCCAGAAGAACTGCACCATTTCCTACTAACCACTTATGATATTGTGATTCCAAATAAGCAATACGTATCTGGTCTTCTTCCCATTTCTGGCATAGCACCTCTAAGACCCTTGGAATTCCCTAAATGATAAGAGCCATAAAGTTGTCTTGATATTTATAACAAGCCCCTTTCAACTACATCTGAGTTTATGTTAATGAAGTGACTTTTGGAAAGCAACTAAGGATGGGGCTGGTTGCCAGGGGAACTAACCAGGTGATTACAGGGTTCCAGCTTTCAGCCCCTCCCCCAAGACTTCCAGGGAGGGGAGTAGGACTGGAGATTGAATCAGTAGCCAATGGCCAGTGATTTAATCAGCTGTGCCTATGTAATAAAGCCTCCATAAAAACCCAAAAGGATGGGGTTCAGAGAGCTTCCAGATTGGTTTACACGGGAGGTCTCAGGAGAGTGGTGCGCTAGGAGAGGCTAAAATCTCCACACCCCTTTCCCCAAACCTTGCTCTGTGCCTCTCTTCCAGCGGGCTGTTGCTGAGCTATATCCTTTTTTAATAAACCAGTCATCTGGTAAGTAAACTGTTTTTCCTTAGTTCTGAGAGCTGCTCTAGAAAATGAATCAAACCCGAGGAAGATGTCATGGGAGCCTCTGATTTATAGCAGATCAGTTGGTCAGAAGCACAGGTGAGAGACCTGGACTTGTGATTGGCATCTGAAGTGGGGTATAGTGGGGAAGGGGGAGACTTCTGGGACTGGGGAGCCCTTAACCCGTGGGATCCAACACTATCTCCAGGTAGACAGAATCAGAATTGAGTTAATAGCTTGGTAGTGTTGGAAAACACACTGGACCACCCTTCCGTGGCTCTCAGCTCAGGACCTCCATACTTTGGGAATTTCCTTCACTGGCTTTCCCCTCACCCCTCCTGTGATTACCATGGACCTCTACCAGTCCCTGTGTGTCCATCCTTCGAAAGGAAGCTCAACCATCCCCTCCTCCATGAATCATCCAGGCTAACCCTTCTGCCTGACCCCCAGCGAAACCTCCAGGCTTCCTCAAGTCACAGCCCTGATCCTACTGTCTGTCTGTGCCTATCTCACCATCAGGCTGCTCCATCTCACCATCCCGGGCTCTGCCTAGAGCCAGGCACACGATAGGGGATTCGTGCTTGTTGAGTGAACAAATAAATGCTCAATGAGAAGCTGGCTTAAGCAATGCATGGGGAAGAGGGCGGAAGACGACGGGCTACACAAGAGGGGGTGGGAGAGCTGTTAAAGGGCCAGCTCCAGCTGAAAAACTAATTGCAGAGGAATGGCTACAGAGGGCAGGTGCCTCTTCTCATCGTGAGCTCAGGACAGTGGGACTCACTGTGACCACCAGGTGGCGCCAGGCTCCCAGGCGTCCGGCGGGCAGCCCTTGTTCCCCAACTTCCCTTAAGGGATGGAACCCCAAAGAGGGCAGAGCCAGATCCTGCAGGACCCACAACAGCAACAAAAGAGGGTCCCCCGAGGCAGGTCCTTGGTGTCACTTCAGATACTCAGGGGGTCTTACCCTTTTTGCTTTTCTGTCCCTGAGATTCTGCCTCTGGAGACGGGATGCCTGCCCTTGGCTGCAAAACCCCTCAGGGAGGGTGGGGGTGATGGGTGTGTCACAAGGAAAATGGAAGAGAACGGGACTTGGATCCAAGAGACCCTAGCTCAAGTCCCCACTCTGACGCTTACTGGCTGTGTGATTTGGGAACTCAGAGGCTCTGTCTCGCTATGTGCAGGACCGTTCTGAGTGCTTCACACTTATCACTCAGCTAATCCCTCCACCACCCTAGGATGTAGAAACCACTATTAGCCCCATTCTACAGGTGAGGGAACTGAGGCACAGAGAAGATAAGTAGCTAACTAAAGGTTACACAGCTTGCTTGTGGGTCCTGGACCACCAAGGGTCTCTGCTGGGGAGGGGTTAGACATGGATGGCCCAGCTGGGCGGGGAGAAGAGGGTGGGACCGAGGCCCCAGGAAGGACCCAGAGGGTCCAGGCTGGCAGGGGAAGCCAAGCAGACCGAGGAAAAGCCAGTAGAGAGGGGCTCTTGGAGCCAAGCAGGAGGGAGACACGGAAGGCGCTGAAGGCCCATGGGAGATGTGGCCGTTTCCGGAGTGCTGGCCACAGCCTCGGGGGCAGGTGAAGAGGCAGTATGGACAAGAGGGAAGGGGGAGAAGGATGGTGGAGCTGGGTCAAGGGGCTTGTTGGTTTGTTTTAGGGCAGACACTGAGGACGGACTGCTGAGGGAGAACCAACTGAGACGTGGAGGCTGGTGGAACAGCAGCTGATGATTCTGGAAGGAGAAGGCAGGAGAGAGGAACATCACCCACAGTGTGATGTCCTCGGGTCCTCAGGCGTCCACTCTCATTCCACAGAGGCGCACACTGAAGCCTGGAGAGGGCCAGTGACTTGCTGAGAACCCAGGTCATGCTCTCTGTCCCGGGACCTAGGCTGCCCTCGGAGCTCCTACTGTGTGCCGAGTCCCGCCCAGTCCAGGGAGGGAGACAACGACGCAGGACCCAATGGCTGAGCCCCAGGACCAAGATCCCCAACTGGGAGACAGAGGCCAAGGGAGGCGGTCCCAACCTCTGTGGCTGTGAGCTCCCTACTTTCTCTCCCTCCTCCCCTGGCCATTCCCACCTCTGCCTTGAGGGCCGGGGTGGGCCCAGGGGCCAGAAGCGGAGCTGTCCCAGGGGTCCCCAGTTAGAAGGCATCTTAGGGTGGCTCCCTGGGCACTTACGACCTTGCCCGGCGCCATTCTGCCCTTGTGGGTGTGTGAACTCTCGGGGTCCTCCGGTACCCCAGAAGGTGGGTGCTCTTACAGTCCTCTTCGTAGAGGCAGGGAAACAGGCCCGCAGACTGCGCGTCTCACCCGGGGCACACAGCGGGCGCCTGCTGTGGTCAGAACAGACCAGCACAGCACGTTACGTCCTGTGTTACGGAAACACCTCGCCATCGGGCCGTCTGAAGGGGCTGCAGAGCCTGAGCCCTGACGGTCCAGACTCAGGCACGAGGCCCGCTTGCTGCCTCTTCTGACAGAACCCTTTGTTCCACAGACGAGGACACTGAGTCTCGGGGGGACGAACTCAACAAAGCCCCACCCATGGTGTGCGGCAGAACCAAACCAGGACTCTGGCCTGGTGGCGCCAAGGCCACTGCCCCTTCCTCAGCCACTCGTGATGCCCCTTTGTCCCTTCCCATCCTAGAAGGCTAGCCCGCTTCCCATCTGGCCTCCGAGGGCCCCTCCCAGCCCAGCTCCCGCTCCCTCACCTGTTCCAGACACGCACGGCCCACGGGACTCCGTCCCTTTCCTGCATCCCATTTCAACAGCCCCCACGAGGATTTCCAGCAGGGATTGGAAGAGATCCTGGCCCCGCCCCACCCCCTGGCTGGTGGGTGAGGGGCGTCGCACGAGGAAGCAGGAGGATGGTGTGGGCAGGGATGTCCTTTCCGGGGCGCACCTGAGGCCCTCAGGTGTACCCAGACCCCCAACCACAGTGCTTGGAGCCCAGCTTTCAGCTGAGAAGGCCCAGGGCCCAAGCAACGGCCAGGGCCTGGGACCGATATTCATTTCCTCCTGGCCCCTGACCACACCTGCCCCTGCCCCTCGCCAAGGCCAGGTCTCTGCTCCTTTTCCTAAGGGACCCCCATGGTTATCTGATCTCAGGTGCCCCTCCTTCCCTCTTCTGTCTCAGCCTTCCATTCCCCCAGCTGGCCCGGGACAGCCTCCCTGCTCTCCGCGGTGCCTCCCTGGCTCCCCAGTGCCACGGCTCCTCACTGAGGCTGATTGTGCAGGAGCTCGGAGGGACCCAGGGCCTCCTCCACCACCCCTCAGTTTATGGCTGGGCAAACCGAGATCACTAACCCACGGGGTCCTCGGAGGCATGGCTGGAGGTTGTCTATCTATGTGTCCCCAAGGCCTGGCATGAAGCCAGCACAGGACAACTGCGGTGTGGCCTGCCTGAGATGGCGGGTGGAATCAGCTGGGCCAGAATCCAGCTCTACCATTACATGCTGTGCAGCCTAGGGCTAGTCCCTCAACCTCTCTGAGCCTTCCGTTTCTCATTTGTAAAAACTGGGAAGAATGAGGCCTACTTCATAGGGTTGTGGTAAGACAACGTATGCGAACTAAATATCTCAGTATATAAGGTGATTATCACTCATTTATTCACTAAATACTGATGGCACACCTGTGATGTGTCCCTGATACCGAGTTAAAAGGGAAAGAAACCAAGTCAGCAGACCCCAGATTCCCCAATCTCCCATTCTGTGCTCCTTCCTGGTATGTCCCCCCACCACATTCCTACTCTGTCCAGAGGTGGCCCCCTAAATTATCCAGTTGCACTATCCCTGCCCTGCTCAGGGGCGACCGGTGGGCACGGGTGCCTGTAGCATCAGGCCCCGGCCCCAAGGCTGGCATTCTGTGCCCTCTGTGATCTGGCTCCAACATCTCTTTCCCATCAGGTCTCCTCTTATTCTGTGACACGGGATTCCACTGCAGTCACAGGGGCCCGGGTCCCCTGCCCAGAACACGTTGGGCTTTCTCATCAGCATACCTTTGTGCGAGCTGTGCCCCCCGCCACCCACTTCATCCCTGCCAGATAAACTCCTATTAGCTTTTTCCTTTTTCCGTGTGGCCTCCCTGATGGCCGGGGCACAGCCCTGAGCCTCCATCGGTCTCCGCTAAGCGTCCTGCCCCTCCTGCCCCAGCCCAGGCCCTGCACTGCCTCTTCTATTGGTAACTTCAGCAGGAACTGCCGGGTTGACATTGCAGGATGGCCCGCACTCTGCCACTGTCCTGCCCGTGTCGTCCAGATCCATCGTGCTCCCAAGCCCTTGAATGGTAGCCGCCGCTGCTTCAGAGCCTGCTTCGCTTGGTCCGAGGTCCTGGTCCCCTTCCAGGTCGTGGAGAGAGAGCTGGGGGCCACCGCCTCCAGCTGCCCTCCAGAGATGCAGGCTTTCCTCCACAGCCACAGCACCAGCCAGATACCTGATGAGATGGAATGATCCAGACGGAATCCCTGGGCCAGGCCCTCAGCTGGTGGGAGGGAGGGAGCTCTTCCTCTGTACCCTCCCCCACCCAGGGCGAGGCCCCCTCTACAAGTCTTCCCAGCCTGTATTCACCCACCTCTACTGACAGGGAGCTCTGTCCCTTACGGGGCATCTTGTCCCTCTCTGACTGTTCATACTGGGCTGAAAACTGCCTCCATAGAACTTCCGCCTGGCTTGAGGGTCCTTTCACTTGTTTGTTCAACGTGCCATGAGTCTCCATCTGAGGGTCGGAGGGCCTGTGCTCTGTCTTCCACTGAACTGGATGCGTCCCCTTGCAGGATCTGGGGAGTAACAATGCTGTGGGGAGACATGGGGATGACACTAGCCCATCGGGTCCCCCAAAGCCTTCAGTGGAGGTCACAGAGCTGGGCCTTGGTCAAGGCTGTTGAGGGGACCCAGAGGGGGGCCAGGACAACCTTAGGGGGTCTCAGAAGTTGCGGGACTCAGCAATAGAGCCATTGGGAAGGACCCTCTTCTTCCCCAGGAGCTTTCTTCGGAGAAGGAAGTATTATTTAACTGACATTGTGTTGGGAGGGGAAACACGGGGTCCTTGGAGCTCAGCCAGCCTCCTGCCTTCAGGCTGTTTGGCTTTGTTTGTTTTTTTGGCCTTTTTTTTTTTTTCCTTTTTCTTCGGGCTAATTGTTCTCATTAAATCTTTTTGTCCTGTTTTGTTTTTTATGAGGCTGACAATGCTGCGCAGTGCTCAGCGCTGCTTCCTGTGTTTCGGCCCCAGCACAGGCCTCCATGGGGCCTTGCTTCCTGTTGTGCGCTGTCGCCATGACGACTCAAGGCCTGGTGGGCTCCATGGGCTTGGGGGGGTGCCTGGGGGGGCTAACATGGTTGACATCACCGGGTGAGGAGGCAAGGGTCCCGTCCGGAGGGGGTTGAATGGGGGCCGGGCAGGCAGTGGCGGGAGCCTGGTGCATTGCTGAGGGGTGACTCACAGCCTGGGAAGGGGAAGAATGCCCTCACATTCTTTTGGGAGGTAAACAAGGTCAGGGAGTGCGGCTGGGATCCTGTTTACCTGACCCTGGCCCCCCGGGGGACCAGGAACCAGTGCAGGACAACACACTGGAACAGAACCAGCCAGACCTCAGGGGCTAAGGGACCAGGAGGAAAGGCCAGGAGAAGGTGAGGGGCCAGCGGCTCTAGCCCAGACACCCTAAGAGAGGGCTGCTGGGTGCCAAGACAAGGCTGGGATTCAAATTACAGCTCTGCTAAGTGAAAGTTCTGCAGCTTTGAGCAGGTCACCTGGCCCCCCTGAGCCTCAGTTTCTCCTATTTCTCGTGGGCTAATTGGCCTGTGCAGATGGCTGTGTTCTCCAGTCCTGTAGGGGCTGCTTTGGGGTGGGCCTGGGGCTGGGCACAGCCAAATGTTCTTCAGGCCTCTCTGTCCCCCACCTGCCAACAGAGCTTAGTCCAGGGCTAAGCGCTCCGGACTCTTGGGCCAGGGCAGGAGGGCTAAGCCCTCTGGGTGATGCCCTGGGGTACAGCCCAGCTGAAGGGCCAGGGCCACGCTGGGCTTGGGAAGCAGGAGATGGGTGCACCGCGGCAGAGGAGGGGACACCTGTGGAGTCACGGGGCTGGAGTCAGCACAGCTCATGCCCTCCCCCCAACCACTGCATGTCCCTCCAGACTTCCCAGAGCCCCACTTCCTATCCCTGAGCCCCCGAGCGACATACCCCTGAGCCCCTGCCCATCACAACCGGTGCACAGGAGCCCCTCCTGAGCCAATGGGATGTACCCCGGTCAAACTCTGGGATTCACCGGTGCTGGGATCCTGGGAGAACAGCCAGGGAGAGGCCTAGAGCCGACCTTCCAGACAAACCTCCACACTGACCCTCTGCCAACCGCAAAACAGACCGGCTGCCAACAGGAAGGGGCTGCTTTCTGCAGCACACCCCCCAGCCTCGGCAGTGCCAAGGAGGGGGCACCAGGAGACCGCCCCCAGCAGCACTGAGGCCACCTAGCCTCATGGCTGACAGCAAAGACGACAGCGTCAGGCTGGCCTGGATCAAGTCTGGCTTTGCCACTTGCCAGCTGGGGAGCTCGGGCAAGCTCCTGAGCCCCCCTGAGCCTCAACTTCCTGATCTGGAAAACAGCCTCTCCCAGGGTTGCTGTGAGATTCCGTGAGTTAATACACGTGCGACACTTAGCACGTAGTAGGTCCTCAGCACCCTGCTGAACCCGCACAGACCCCCTGCGTCCTGCCCTGCGGTGCCAGAGCCCTAGGTTCCCCCGGACCGGGTCCCATCCCAGGGCAGGAGCGGTGCCCAGCACATGCCCTGAGGTTTTCCCATAAGGGGGCTGGACTTGGGCTTCCCTGGACAGGGAATATCCTGTTCTAGGAGTGGGGGGAGGAAGAGGAGCGGGAAGGACGCAGCCGCTCCGCATTCCTGGCATTCTTGGCGGCAGCCCCGTCCAGCTGCCTTGAGCTGCCACTGCGGGGCACTGGCCCCCTTCCAGGCTGTCTCGGCATAGCAGGACAGCATCCCATCTGGGGTGCCCCTTGGGCTTGGGGTACTGGGGGACCCCTCTGGTCCCAGTCCCACTAACCTGTGCTGTCCCAGAAGCAGACAAACCCCCACCCTGAAAGGAGCCGTTTGGGAGGTCTGGGGACAGTCTGTCAACAGGGAAGGGGCTTCAGCTTTTGGTTCTACCTTCTGGGGTTCCCCAGCCTGCTCCCCTCCACCCGGGGAAGCTCTGGAGAGTGGCCAGAGGGCACAGCAGGGGTGGGTAAAGAGGGAAGAGGCAGAGGGCTCCTGGATTCTAGCCTCTAGTGACTGGGACACTTGTTTTCCTTCTCTGAGACTCGGTTTCTCCATATATCTCCTTTAAGCAACCTCAGCCCTGCTACACTGTCGTGTGATCTAGTAATCACTTCCTCCCAGAGCCTCTTCCCCGGGGACCAAGGGCAGAAATCTAGCGCGTCCCTGCGCTGAGCCTAGCCCAGTGCGCTGAGTAATGCTCACTGTTGACCTGGGACCACTGACCCCTCCACTCGCAGCAATGGTCTGCAGACTTCTGAGACTCAGAGACCTGGAAACAACACAGTCCCACAGTGGTCTCGCTCCGGACCCTCCTCCCTGGGTATGTCCTGGGGGTCCTGGGAGGGAAATAACTTGTCCAAGATTCCACAGTTAGCCGGGGGTTGAGCTGACTCTGGACCTCCCGCATTTGCTGCTCCTCCCTAAAGCCACCCAGGGCTGAGTTCATTCGTTTCCATGTTTCCCTGCGAACAGCCTCTGGTTTCAGACCGTGAGAGCCAGAGCTGTCTGGGAAGGAGCCCGACAGGGCAGCTCCCCAGGGGTCCACGTCAGAAACCTCCTCTCCTCGGGACACTGAGCCTGTGAGCAGGTGGCCCCAGACACAGGCACCCCCTCCTCTCCCTGCACTGCTCTCTGAGGTTGGGGAGGGCAGCAGAGTCACACGGGGCCCAGCAGGGAAGGCAGAGTGGCTGAACTGGGGCGGGCACGTCTGACTGCCCGTCTCCTTCCCTCTCTCCTCTCCCGCTGCTCAAGGACCACCCCAAGCCCCTCGGGCCCAGGCCTGGAGTCCCTCCAGTGCTCTCGATGCTCATCGTAGAGTTCGAGAGCTCACTCCGGCTCTGGGGATGGACACCAGGAACATGGTCCAGGCCACATGGGGAAGCGGAAAAAGCTCTTTGCCCAAGTCAGGCGTCGTGAGAGGTCCCAACGCTTGGACCTCGGCACCTGCATGACCCTTGGAGCGTAGGACCAGGTGGCCCCTCCAGGCCAGTCCCACTCAGTCCCGCTGCGGTCCTGGGATTCTGAGGTTCCGGTTTCTGGCTCTGTGACCACCCACCCCCATCTGCATACCCTTGACAGCATTAAGCCGAGGAAGCCCTGTTCTGTCACCTGCCCTTGGCCGGGACTTGCCCCTCTGAGGGCAGCCAAGGTCCTGCCCCCAACAACCCCCCCTTCCCCATCACCCAATCCTCCTGACAGCCCAGACACCCCAGAAGCCATTGTCTCCACGTGGCCCAGGCCCCTGTCTGCTTCCTGTCTGCTCGCCTTGCCTGCTTGTCCTGTGTGTGTCTGTCCTGACATCTGTCTGTCTGAGGGACTACAAAAGGAAAAGGCTGGAACACACCCTGCTGGGGCCATGTGACCAGTGCACTCCTCACCCCCTGCTGGGAAATCACCTCCATTGTGGAGATTGGGAGCCCCGGGAGTGTGCGCCAGAGTGTCTGCGGGCGTGGTGCGTGCGTGTGTGTGTGTGTGTGTGTGTGTGGACGGTGGCACTGGGTGTGTGTCAGGATTTTGCATGTGTGGGATACTTGGCGAAATGAATTATGATAAACTGAATGCAGTGGGTGGAGTACTATGCAGCCATTTAATACGATGTCTTGGAAGAATCATGATGACATAAAAAATTGTCACCATAAAAGATTTAGTAAAAAAAAAAAAAAGTACACCCTCCCCAAAAAAGCCGAAGCGAATACACCAAATGCTAATAATCTTATTTCTGGATTGCGAGACTATGAGTAATCTTGTCTTTCCTTTATACTCTTGGACATTTTCAACGTTTTCTGCAATGTGCACTTGTTTTATAATCAGAAAAAGGAAAAAGAGGTAATAAAAAAAACAAATTAAAGACAAAGCACAAAACAAATAAACATGATTTAAGATAAAAAGAGACAAAGGCCTGACAGAAAATGTTAAGCATAAAACTAAGCCAGGGGCGCCTGGGTGGCACAGTGGTTAAGCGCCTGCCTTCGGCTCAGGGCGTGATCCCGGTGTTATGGGATCGAGCCCCACATCAGGCTCCTCTGCTATGAGCCTGCTTCTTCCTCTCCCACTCCCCCTGCTTGTGTTCCCTCTCTCACTGGCTGTCTCTATCTCTGTCAAATAAATAAAATCTTAAAAAACAAACAAACAAACAAAAAAAAAACTAAGCCAAATGTTCATCTTAAGATAGCGAGCACTGAGTGAGCACCTACTGTGTACTACAACTCTGTTGAATATGGAGTTACAGAAATGCTTGAGATGGAGCCCTCCCGGTTTGAGGACACTGTCTGTTGGGAGGGTGGGACGGTCACCAGTCACCAGTAACAGACACAGATAGACCGGTTCCCCTCTGAGAGGTCACCAGAGAAAGAAAGTGACAAGTGGATCAGGGGGGCTTCAGGGAGTAGATGACTCCTCATAGGAGGGTTTTGTGAGTTTTTTTTTTTTAAGATTTATTGATTTATTTGAGTGGGGGAGGGGTAGAGGGAGAGAGAATCCTCGAGCAGAAGTCCCACTGAGCACAGAGCCAGACTCAGGGCTTGATCCCAGGACCCTGATATCATGACCTGAGCAGAAATCAAGAGTCAGCAACTTAACTGACTGAGCCTCCCCAGGCGCCCCACCGGAGGGCTTCGGGGAGGGCGTGCAGCAGTGGAGGGAAGCACAGTGGGTGGCTAGGGGACCACCCTTTGTCTGGAGCAGGCGTGGCACACAGGCTTCAGTTCACCTCAAGGCTGCAGTGTTGGGTTGAGAGAGATTCTGAAGCTAAGTGGGCACTCATGGGGAAAGAATGCAGGGATTGATCAGCAATTCATTCATTCATTCAAGAAATAGTTCTTGAGGACCTACTGTGTGCCATGCACTGTCTGGGGAATTCTGCCGTGCAACTTCCAGCTCAATGGAGGGAAACAGGCAATGGAACAATTAAGGAATAAAATATATGACGTGCCAGTGGAAGTGACACTGCCATGCTCCTGAAGTGACATGGGAAACACTTCTATCTTATAGAACATTCCTACTGGAGCACTGAGCCGCCATGCTGTGAGGAAGCCCAAACTAGCCCATGCAGAGAGACCGCACGGAAAAGCTCTGAGGTCATGGAGATGGAGAGATGTCCCGCCAGTGCCTAGATGCTTCAGCCCCAGCCACCACATGACTGCCACTCTCTGAAACCCTGGCTAACCCAGCTGAACCCTTCCCACCTCCATGACCTACAGAATCCACGAGAGATGATAAAATGAAGTTGTCTTAGGCCTTTACTTTATGACTCAGAAACAGCTCATCAGAACAAACACCAAGGGCCAACACAAGACTTACGGTCATGAAATTCAGGTGACACCCTGTTGGCCTAAGGACACTCAATACACTTCCACAGGGACAGAAGGCGGCACAGCGGCCACAAGCTTCCCTCCCTGCCTCCAGGGAGGAGCAGAGGATGAGGGGGAAATGTCAAGGGCCTTGTGTCCTGGATGTCACGCTAAGGTGCCTGGACTTGACCCTGCAGACTGCTGAGAGTACCCCAATGAGAGCTATTTACCTTCCGTGCACCTGCTGGGTTCTCTCTGCTTTTAGCAATACAGAACACAGACTCCCTCCTCAGATGAACTAGGGTGGGGGAAGACAGGAGGCTTCCCAGAGGCCTGGGCACTCGGAAGCCTGGGTTCTCAGCCTTTCCCATCTGCCTGAGGCCTTAGGGACACAGCCAGTGGAGCAGGGAAGGGCTGGAGAATGGGGAGCCTCGGTGCTCCCGTCTGAAAAATCCACTCGAGGCCTCTAAGTGGTCTTCTGCTTCTGAGACTAAGGATGCCACAGGGACATGTTTCCACACAAGCATTGCCGGCATTGCCCGGGGAGGGGGGCTCCATCCTGTCAGCGGGACAGGCAGGAAGAGGACTGGAGGCCTGGCCCTCATTACACTATGGGCCATATTCAGGAATTTCAGGTCCAAGTCACAGAAAACCCAACTCAAGGTGGCTTTAAAAACTAAAATCTGTGGGGGCGCCTGGGTGGCTCAGTCGTTAAGCGTCTGCCTTCAGCTCAGGGCATGATCCCGGAGTTCTGGGATGGAGCCCCACATCAGGCTCCTCTGCTGGGAGCCTGCTTCTTCCTCTCCCACTCCCCCAGCTTGTGTTCCCTCTCTCGCTGGCTGTCTCTGTCAAATAAATAAATAAAATCTTTAAAAAAACAAAGCAAAAAACAAAACTAAAATCTGTGGACTGTAGAGTAAGAGAAAAGCACGCGGGTATTTGAGGTTTCAAGCAAAGCTGGATCCAACAAGACCTAGTTTCTCTGCCTCCAGCTCTTGGCTCCATGTTCTGGCAGCTGCTCCTGTCCCGGGCTGGCTCTCCCTTGGGGGATCTCAGTACGGCCCCCAGTCGTCTGGGTGTACCTCCTTCTCTTCGCAGCCCGTGGAGAGAGAGAAGGTCTACTTCCGGAGAGCTTAAGTAGAAGCCTTTGCTCTGATTGGACGACTTGAGTCACGTGTCCATCTCTGACCGAATCACAGTAGCCATGAGATGGGCTATAATAATTGGTTTAAGCCAATCAGGGCCCAACTGGAGCAGAGCCTGGGTCTACCCCGCCCGCAGTGGGCCGGGAAACGTGGGGTCCTGTCAGGAGGGAGGGAAGGGAGTGGATGCCAAGGAGGGGAGCGCTCAGTGTCTGCTACCGTAGGACACACTCAAGAACAGCAGACAAGGACCCAAAGCATGTCCCTCAGTCCGCCCAGCAGAGAGCCTCCTGGAGACGGCGTGCTCTGTCAGAGAGGAAGTGGTTGAGCACCGGAAAGGGGGGAATCTCCCATCAAGGCTATTTACAGTACCATCTCCCCATCTGGCCAGCCTGGAGCCCCGGGATGGGGGCAGCCTCCGTTGGCCAGAACCCAGGGCCTGCCTGGGCCGCTTGGGCAGCTGGGTACTGAGTAAGCTGGGAAAAGTGCAGGCTGGAGAGGGCTGGGGCAGAGGAGCCATCTGACTCTTCCCTAACTCCAAAAAAGGGAACAGGAAGGTCAGCTTAGGCTCCAGGAGGGTTCCAAACACGTAGCCTGACAAAAGCAGACAGCCCCGTCTGGGCTCAGCTCGCCTGGGCCTTTCCATACCTTGCTCAGCCAAGAACCCAGGGAGCAAGGCTGGGCGGGGATTACCCCATTGCTCAGATGCGGGGGCCGAGGCTCTAAGAAATGTAACTCACCCAAGGTCATCCAGAGAGGTAGGCAAAGCGAGAACGTGAACCTGAGCTCTCTCAGGCCAGCCTCTTCCCCTTGCCCTAATTCTGGTAGCCCAGCTCAGAGTCAGGCCCATCCCACCCACCCTAATGTGAGGCCAAGGCCACTGGTTGGGGGTGGGGGGGCATTCAATCCCCACCGCGCCCCCCCATGGTCCCTACTGTCTGGCAGGCCAGGAAGATAGAGAAAGGAGGGCTGCAGGGTCCAACTGGCCCAAGTTCAAATGGCTTGTGTGAACGTGGGCAAGGCAGTATCCTCGTTTACGAAATGAAGAAACCAACACGTCCCTTCGAGGTTGCGGGGAGGAATGAATGACATCACGTATGTAAAGCAGCTAGCACAGTGCAGCCCGGGGCGAGTGTCCTATTCCTCCTCACGTCAGGGAAGGAGTTGGTAAGGTTTAATTACACTATCCTGGCAGAAATGCTGTGATCCGCTGAGCCCAATGCTGCAAGATGGAGCCTGCGGAACTCTTCCAAGTAAACACTGAGAAACACAACGGGGGTGGGACTTAGGTGAGAAATTAACCTGCGGTGCCCGTGCGGGGTTCCTCGCTTTCTGGGAGGGAGTCAGGCCCAATTCCAGCGTTGTCCCCCCACGGCTCTGCAGAAGTCCAGATGCTGCAGAATCTGTTTCCACCCTTTCCCTGGGGACTGAGGACCAGAGCGGGACTTTCATCCCGAGCCTGGACTCAGCAGGGGTGAGGAGGCTGCAGACAGGGGGCATTGTCCATCCCTGCCGGGCCAGATCCCGTGGCTGCCAACCCATCTGGGGCACAGGGTCTCCATGGACCAGCCCAGCCATGTGTGTGTATTTGCCGGGGGGGTTGGTGTTTGTCCCCCAGTTGCCACTGGAGACCCAGATTCTACCACTGGACACTCTGTCCAGTGTCCCGACGGTGACCCCAGAGCATCTCCGACCAGCAGGCCTGGGTGGGGCCTGGGAGGACAAAGCCGCCTTTCGCTGCTGGCAGCTGGGTGGGCAGAGTGCGTCAGCCCATGGGCCAGCCAGCGAGACCTGGAAGTCAGCCTTGTTGCCCCCTCCCCCACACTCCATCACCACTCACGTCTTGTTTTTGTCATGACATGATATGACAGATGTTCCTTGTCAATTGTGCTGCAGAAGTCTCTCTAGACCCCGGCCCCTGCCGTCCAGCCGCACGGCTCCTCCATGCCCCTCCCCCCCCGGGTCTCACAGCCTGTCCTGCCCCCACAGCCGGGGGAACTTCCAGCAATGCTGCTCACCCACATCAGTGCCTGTGTCAAGTCCAGCGCAGATCTGCACAACTTATCCCAGACAAAGACCTCATTTCCAAAATATGTAAAGAACTCCCACAAATCAATAAGAAAAAGAGAGGCAGCAAGTAAAAAGGAGCAAGAGACTTTGAGCAGACCCTTCACAACAGAGGTTGTGCAAGGGACCTGTTCAGTCCATGAAGACATTATCCGTCATCAGGGCAACGCAAAATAAAACCACAACAAGTTATCACCACGTACCCACCAAAACTGCTAAAAGGAAAAGTATAGAAAATATCAACTGTTGGCAAGGATGCAAAACAACTGAGAGTCCAAGAACACTGGTGCAAAAGGGAGCTTATCTGGTACAAGCACTTGGGAAAACGGTTTGGCATCGTCTCCCCTCTACCCAGCAATCCCATCCGTGGGTTTATGTCCGACAGAAGTGCGTGCATGCTGCCACTGAAAGACATGGACAAGGTCATTTGTTGCAGCTTTATTTACAGTGGTCAAAGCCCAGAAATCACTGGAATACCCATGTACAGTGGAATGGAGTAAGGCTCGGTGAGGGACAAGCACCACGGCCACAGGGACACACCTCGCGCAGTGTTGGAGGACAGAAGCCGGACACAAAGGAGTGGACACCATGGGGTTCCATTTATGTGAATTTCAGAAACGGACGAAATTACACAAATCAGGACGGTGGTTATCAGGACAGGGGAAAGAGGCACAGTGCCTGGGGTGGGCGGGGGGCACAAGGGGGATTTCTTGGATGCTGATAATGTCCTAGTGTCTTGATCTATGCACTGGTTACACTGGTGTGTTTAGCTTCTGAAAATTCATCCAGCTGGACACTGAATGATACAGGCATTTTTCTTTACCTATTAAAAAAAAAAAAGTCCTCCACGTACACTGCCCAAATTCTTCCATGGTGGTTCCCAGCAGTTTATCGTCCATCGCCAGGACATGCCAGGACATTCTCTCTGCCTGGAACTCCCTTATCCAGTTGGCAAACATTCTGCTCTGGGGTCACACCACCCCCAGGAAGCCCTCCCTCCTGGCCCCAGACAGAGGCAGTGTCCCAGTCCTCAAAGAGCCATAAGGACCTTCATTTCAGCCCTTATTCCTCTGACGGTCACGCCACACTTGTTATGTCCCAGGCACATACACTTGTGGGTAAACAGTCATAAGTAATAGGTTACACTTAAAAAAATCAAATAATTGCGTTAATAGACACTGACAGATTGCAATGAATGCCCCGAAGGGAAGTCCAGGAAGTCAGTGGAGAATAATGCCCTGGGCGGGGGGTGGGGAGGGGGGCTGGCTTACAAGGGGCTGAGCGAAGAGACCCAGAGAACAAATAAGAGCCAGGCCAGGAGACTGCGGGGTGGGGGTGGGGGTGGCGGGGGCCCATTTATATCCGTGATGTCGCATCTCAATCCCCAGGAGCATAGCACAGGGCCGGCCTGTTAGGTCTCTGGAAGGATTTTAGGGATGAGTGAGTGACTGACTGAATGTTGAGAGGCCGGCAGAGACAGATAGGGAGATCAGAGGCACGCGGGGCCTTGAGGGCCCTGGGTTCCCCACCACAAATGCACACCTCTGGCTGGCAGAGCCAATGCAGGAAATAAAATATGGGGTTCCCGGAAGCCCAGACACATCCCCCCCCCCCAGCAGTGAGGCACAAGCCAATCATTCCTTCCTTGGATCGTCCTCACGGTTGGTAAATATTAATTGAGTACGAACTGCGTGCCAGGCTCTATAGTAGGGGCTGTTCCCTTCGCCTCTCATTCATTTCCAATTCCCAGTGGCTATTTCAACTTCTGGGATCTCTGGCGGTTTAAGTCTCTCCCGGCTTCTGGTTGCTTCCCCATCCCGTACCCCAGTCCCTGTCCACTGAACCAGGCAGGACTCTCCTGTGATCACCGGGGGGAAATCCCAGGGAACCTTGGGTTATACTGACTGGCTGTTTACAAGCCCACACATGATTGAGAAGGCGGTTGTTCACCTTGCCAAAATAATGTCCGCTTTACCAGAGAATCCCCAATGCTATTTTCGTCTTCGCAGCAGGATTTCCCAGACACCGCTGGCAGGAGCGGGAGAAGGTACTGGCCTCGCAGAAGCAATCAGCCAGGCCTGGAGCGATTATGACAGTGTGTGCCTGAGACCCGGCCACCCCTCGCCTCGGCGTAAACTCGGAGCACGTTACACCCAGGTCGCCGGGGAGCGTGCCTGAGAAGTTTCCAGCGACACTGTTTGCAACAGCTGCGAAGAGGAGGCAACCAGGTGTCCCTCCCAAGGGAAAGGGGTAAGGAATGTGGGGGACGCGTGTGAAAGGGAGAAGACGTAGCCCGTAGCCCGTCTGCAAAACAACATGGGTCAAACCGAAAGACCTTGTTTTGAGTAAAAAAGGAAATAAATAAAATGGGATGTCAGACATGATCCCATTTGTGTGCACTTAACACGGATACACACACTCCCCAAAAAGCTGCATGCTTGCGGAGGGCGTATATTTATTGAAGAGCATATCGTGAGTACATTAGAAAAGGATCTTTGGAGGGAGGGGAATAGGGGTTGGCTCTGGGATGAGGGGAGAGACGCACACACACACACACACTTCACGTAAAATAAGACAGGGCCTTGCAGGGACAGTGAAAGCACATGAAGAACAAAAGATTTTAGTTAACTGAACAATCTCCACTTGAAAGAAAAAGTAAAATTTAAATTTAAATTGGACTGCTTCTGAGAAGAAGTAGATATACTTTTTCTTATTCCTCCCACTAAGTGCATCTAAAACCCTAATCATAGTGTATAAAACAAGCCCGAGGAGGCTCTGAAGGGAGGGGAGGAGAAGGCAGATTAACTAGGGATCACAGGACCCAAGAAACAACACAGTGATGAGTTTCTTGGTTGTTGGATATTTTTTTTTTTTTTGCCTCACATAGTTCAGACTTAAAGCTGAAGAAGCCTGAAGAAGCCAGCAATCTGGAAATGCCAAGGGGGGTGGATATCACCCCCCAAAAAACACAAAAACCTACTCTATCTAGCCAGAGAACCAGAAAAGAGGCAGCCAGTAAAGATAGAAAAATTTTAGACAATAATTGGTGTGCTCCAGCCAAACCCTTCAGAAAAATCTGTGGCCCCGTCCGTGCCAGCAAGACCATGTGGGAAACCCAGACTTCCCCTTTTTAGCAGAGTGTAAGGTGCTCCAATCTCCCTGCCAGGGTGCTATCGGGGAAGGCCAAGCAGGGGGCTGGGACTTATCTCTCCACCCACACAGAAATCGAGAGCCTCACCGACTCTGGCATCAGCCGAGGTCAAGGGGGGAGTTTGGACTTCTAACCCTCTTTGGCAGCAATGAGGCATTTCCCCCACTTCCCCTCTTTAGAAGCATCCCAGGCAACTAGCTAAAGCAGAAGGCTGAACAAGATACAGAGTCTCATCACATGATGCCCCAAATATCCAGGTCTCACTAGAAAATCACTCATCATGCCAAAAGCCAGGGAGATCTCAAGCCGAATGTGCAAAGATGCCCACACCAAGATAAGAGAAGTGTTACGAACACATCTGAAACCAATGAAAACAAAAGTCTCAGCCAAGAAACAAAAGGTATAAACATTCAAAATACCATTTATAATTGCTCAATAAAAGTAAAATAAAATGCTTAGGTGTAAATCTACCAAAACACAGACACAGGACTTGCGTGCTGAAAACTCACGGAAAGCTGATAAAAGAAATCAACAAAGACAAAGAAATGGAAAGACATACTATGTTCGTGAAGACAACTCTACATAGTGAAGATGTCAGTTCTTCCCAAATTGGCGTACAGACTTAATGCAATTCCTGCAAAAACTCCAGCAAAATGTTTTGTGGCTATAGATAGACAACATTATTATAAAACTGATATGGAGGAGAGGTATTTTCCATTCCGATGGGGGTTGGGGGGAGGGGGGCAAGAGTGAAGGGGGGAAGGTGGCTGGGGAAGGGGGTGGGGAGTCATCCATCAGAGTCGGGGTCCCCAGGCCCCGGGGCTCAGTCCAGAGGAAGTGAGACTGCGCTCAGCTGGGCAGTCAGGGGGGACAGGATGGGACCGTCTGCCTGGCCGCAGGTGCCCCCGGATGAGACCATTCTGCGAGCCCAAATAGATCATATAATCAATGGATAAAGAGGGGGAAGATGAAAAATCACTTCAAATACAAGTGTCAGAATCTCTTCGGTCATGAGGGAGGGAGCCACAAAGAAGATGTGGACATGATCTCCAGCAGATGCTTGTCTGTGAAAGAGAGAAACATCAGTATAGGAGACTTCGCACCTCAGCAACAAAGCAGTCCCTTGAGAGAAAACGTTGCCTTGCAACTGGGATTAAGCCCTTCCAAGAATTCTTCGAGGAGAAACCAAAACTGTGCCACTGAAATTCCTCAGCGCAAGGGTAATGGTTCGTCCCAGGAGCAAGAATCGCCAGAAGAGATTCCTACTCTGGGCATGCTCCGTGGGGTGGGGAGGAAAAACATTCCTGTTCGACAAAGACACAGAGTTCATTGGATACTGATAAGAAGTTTGGTAGGACTCTGGGGACTTCAAAGGAGAGAGAGGCGGTATGGCGTAAGCTCCATCCATGATAGGGACAGGTGTCCGCAGAACTGTGGGAAGCCGCTCTCTGAGACAGAGGCTGTGCGACACTGTGGGCTTGTGTTTTCCCAAGAGAACTTACAGCAAGCAGTCAAAACCCCTCTTTTCTAAAAAAGAAAAATACACCTTTCTGAATTAAGGCTTGAGAAATGCCCGTTTCCTGCTGGCTCAGATTTAGCCCCAAAATGGCTTTTGATTAAACGGCATACAGCTCCTGTGAGCCCACACTCAACCTTTTTCGATACATTTGATCAATCCTTGGTTTCTACAGAAGATGAAGAAGATAGGCTTCGAGAGAGAACGTGGCTTAGTATTGAAGAGGGCATCGGCCCTCCTCCCAAGGCACAAATGCATACATTTGAGGCCACCTCACAGATTAATCCGTTATGTAAACTGGGACCAAAGTCAGCTCCTGGTTTGGGGATCAAGGTAATATTAGCCTCATAGAATGAGTTTGGTAGCTTTCCTTCTGTTTCTATTTTTTGAAATAGCTTTAGGAGAATAGGTATTATTTCTTCTTTGAATGTTTGGTAGAATTCCCCAGGAAAACCGTCTGGGCCTGGAGTTTTATTATTTGGAAGGTTGTTTATCACTGACTCAATTTCTTCATAGTTAATTGGCCTATTTAAGAAATCTATTTCTTCCTGTTTCAGTCTTGGTAGTTTATAGGTTTCCAGGAAGGCCTCCATCTCTTCCAGATTGTTTAGTTTTTTGGCATATAGCTGTTGATAAAAGTTTCTAATAATCCTTGCAATTTCAATGGTGTTGGTCATGACCTCTCCCTTTTCACTCATAATTTTAATAATTTCGGTCCTTTCTCTTTGTTTTTGGATAAATTTTGCCAGTGGTCTATCAATTTTATTGATTCTCTCAAAGAGCCAGCTCCTCGTCATGTTTATTTGCTCTACTGCACTTCTCNGCCAAAAAACTAAACAATCTGGAAGAGATGGAGGCCTTCCTGGAAACCTATAAACTACCAAGACTGAAACAGGAAGAAATAGATTTCTTAAATAGGCCAATTAACTATGAAGAAATTGAGTCAGTGATAAACAACCTTCCAAATAATAAAACTCCAGGCCCAGACGGTTTTCCTGGGGAATTCTACCAAACATTCAAAGAAGAAATAATACCTATTCTCCTAAAGCTATTTCAAAATCGTTGGTCTCCATAAATTGTTTAAATTGTTTTTTGATTTCCTGGTTTATCGAGTCATTCTTGAGCAGGAAAAGACCCCCTCAAAAAGGAGAATTACAGACCGATTTCTCTAATGAATATGGATGCCAAAATCCTCAACAAGATCCTTGCTAATAGAATCCAACAGTACATTAAAAGGATTATCCATCATGACCAAGTGGGATTCATACCTGGGATGCAAGCATGGTTCAACACTCGCAAATCAATCAATGTGATACATCATATCAACAAGAAAAGACTCAAGAACCATATGATCCTCTCAATTGATGCAGAAAAAGCATTTGACAAAATACAGCATCCTTTCCTGATTAAAACCCTTCAGAGTGTAGGAATAGAGGGTACATTTCTCAATCTCATAAAAGCCATCTATGAAAAGCCTACTGCAAGCATTATTCTCAATGGGGAAAAGCTGGAAGCCTTTCCCTTAAGATCAGGAACACGACAAGGATGCCCACTCTCGCCACTATTATTCAACATAGTACTAGAAGTCCTTGCAACAGCAATCAGAAGACAAAAAGGGATCAAAGGTATCCAAATCGGCAAAGAAGAAGTCAAACTGTCTCTCTTCACAGATGACATGATACTCTATTTGGAAAACCCAAAGGAATCCACTCCCAAACTATTAGAAGTTATAGAACAATTCAGTAAGGTGGCAGGATACAAAATCAATGCCCAGAAATCAGTTGCATTTCTATACACGAATAACGAGACTGAAGAAAGAGAAATTAGGGAATCCATCCCATTTACAATAACACCAAAAACCATGCGTTACCTTGGAATTAACTTAACCAGAGACGTAAAGGACCTATATGCTAGAAACTATAGATCACTTTTGAAAGATATTGAGGAAGACATAAAAAGATGGAAAAATATTCCATGCTCATGGATTGGAAGAATTAACATAGTTAAAATGTCCATACTACCCAGAGCAATCTACACTTTCAATGCTATCCCGATCAAAATACCGAGGACATTTTTCAAAGAACTGGAACAAATAGTCCTTAAATTTGTATGGAACCAGAAAAGGCCCCGAATCTCCAAGGAACTGTTGAAAAGGAAAAACAAAGCTGGGGGCATCACAATGCCGGATTTCGAGCTGTACTACAAAGCTGTGATCACAAAGACAGCATGGTACTGGCACAAAAACAGACACATCGACCAATGGAACAGAATAGAGAACCCAGAAATGGACCCTCGGCTCTTTGGGCAACTAATCTTTGATAAAGCAGGAAAAAACATCCGGTGGAAAAAAGACAGTCTCTTCAATAAATGGTGCTGGGAAAATTGGACAGCTACATGCAAAAGAATGAAACTTGACCACTCTCTCACACCATACACAAAAATAAACTCCAAATGGATGAAAGACCTCAATGTGAGACAGGAATCCATCAAAATTCTAGAGGAGAACATAGGCAACAACTTCTATGACATCGGCCAGAGCAACCTTTTTCACGACACATCTCCAAAGGCAAGAGAAATAAAAGATAAAATGAACTTATGGGACTTTATCAGGATAAAGAGCTTCTGCACAGCCAAGGAAACAGTCAAAAAAACTAAGAGACAGCCCACGGAATGGGAGAATATATTTGCAAAGGACACCACAGATAAAGGACTGGTATCCAAGATCTACAAAGAACTTCTCAAACTCAATACACGAGAAACAAATAAACAAATCATAAAATGGGCAGAAGATATGAACAGACACTTTTCCAATGAAGACATACAAATGGCTAACAGACACATGAAAAAATGTTCAAAATCATTAGCCATCAGGGAAATTCAAATCAAAACCACACTGAGATACCACCTTACGCCAGTTAGAATGGCAAAGATAGACAAGGCAAGAAACAACAATTGTTGGAGAGGATGTGGAGAAAGGGGATCCCTCCTACATTGTTGGTGGGAATGCAAGTTGGTACAGCCACTCTGGAAAACAGTGTGGAGGTCCCTTAAAAAGTTAAAAATTGAACTACCCTATGACCCAGCCATTGCACTACTGGGTGTTTACCCCAAAGATACAGACGTAGTAAAGAGAAGGGCCATATGCACCCCAATGTTCATAGCTGCATTGTCCACAATAGCCAAATCATGGAAGGAGCCGAGATGCCCTTCAACAGATGACTGGATTAAGAAGCTGTGGTCCATAT
The DNA here is from genome assembly GCF_002007445.2 of Ailuropoda melanoleuca. Lineage (NCBI taxonomy): Eukaryota > Metazoa > Chordata > Mammalia > Carnivora > Ursidae > Ailuropoda > Ailuropoda melanoleuca. The sequence goes on from NC_048232.1 coordinate 81,998,539, forward strand.
ATACAATGGAATATTACTCAGCTATCAGAAAGAACGAATTCTCAACATTTGCTGCAACATGGACGGCACTGGAGGAGATAATGCTAAGTGAAATAAGTCAAGCAGAGAAAGACAATTATCATATGATTTCTCTCATCTATGGAACATAAGAACTAGGATGATCGGTAGGGGAAGAAAGGGATAAAGAAAAGGGGGGTAATCAGAAGGGGGAATGAAACATGAGAGACTATGGACTATGAGAAACAAACTGAAGACTTCAGAGGGGAGGGGGTGGGGGAATGGGATAGACTGGTGATGGGTAGTAAGGAGGGCACGTATTGCATGGTGCACTGGGTGTTATACGCAACTAAAAGCATCGAACTTTACATCGGAATCCGGGGATGTACTGTATGGTGATTAACATAATATAATAAAAAAAATCATTTAAAAAAAAAAAAAGTCAGCTCCTGGAATGACTGAAGTCAGTGGGGCCGGTACTGCAATTCCACAAGCTAACTGTGACTCAGAAGAGGACAGCCACCCTGTGTCCACAGTCACGTAGGCAGAAGCAACGTCAGGTGTCTGGAAACAGCCATGTCCACATTAGCAGACAGGGAGCCTGGCAAGTCCACAGGCCAATGGGTTATACACACTGCCTCCTGCCAACTTGGACTTGCTTCAGATCACAGGGAATCCTTGGAACTAGGGAGAGATGGACCGTTAACAAAGCAGAAGCCTTCCTTGAAGTTCGGGAGACCTGAAGGCACATTCCTGCACGGGGACTCTGCACAAGAGGACGACCTCTTCTCTGTGAGCCCTGTGCGCCCAGATTGAACAGTGGCATCGCTAGCTCAGTTTTGACGCCCCTGCCCCCCGTGTGTATTTCAGCCTCCACTATAACAGGACTTTGGGAACATTAGAAAGATCCCAGTTCTTGCATGTTTTTTGAACCATTGCTTACTTTATCACTGAACAGGACTTTCCCTTTTAGCCTGCGATCTACCTGCTGGCAGTCACACACGACATGCGATGGGATTGATGGGCTCCCTTTACCATCAATGTTGCAGGATTTTTTCAGAGAGTATCACTATATGCAGAAAGTTAGAGCTTGCTGGTGAGAACTCGAACCAGTCAAGGCAAAGGAAACTCTCCTGCCCCCAAAGGGCATTAACTCGATTGGCTGTTACTTACTCAGATAAATGTGGTGCCTGTGGAGACAACAGAAGACGGACGTCCCCATGGGTGTTCAGTAAGGCTACAAAAACATTTTGTCGATTGAGCGAACGGTTTGGTTTTTAATGACTGTTGTGATTGAGTAAAGCAATTCTGGGGCATTTGCTATGAAGAATTCTATTTTTTTTTTAAAGATCTTATTTAAGATCTTAAGCTGAGCAGGGAGCCTGACTCAGGGCTCGATTCCAGAACCCTGGGATCATGACCTGAGCCAAAGGCAGACGTTTAACCAACGGAGCCACCCAAGTGTCTCGAAGAATTTTATTTCTTACTGAAAAATACATTATTAATACTGGATGAGTATTTCAACAGTGTGACTGACGTTTGAAATTGTTATTTTTTCGAATAATTTTTCTATAACCTTCCAAACGCAGTGCTGTTTGTAGTTACTATAAATCGAACTTTGGAAGTCCAAAAAGATAAAGACCGCCTTCCTTTGAGAAAAAAAGAAAAATGCAATTTCCTGGCCCCAAGGGCATAGTGCAGTTCACTGCAGTGTTGAGAGAATTTATAGTCAGTCTCCTGTCTCTTCTGCAAAAGGTACTGTTAAGTACACCAGGTTTTCTAAATAGCTGCTCTTAAAAATTTAGGCTTATAAAGTTGGTAGTAGAATTTTATTCCAAGGCCTTAGGTATTTTTTTTTTTGAATAAGTGCTTTAACTTCAAACACATTGGGAAGAGCTGCAATGTAGTCTTACGTGTGAGTTTTTTAAGTTAATACGTGCGGCCTTACTCGTTGATTAGTTAAAGTCGGATCTGTTCCTGTGCCCGTGATGCGATTGCGAACCACAAAGGAAATGAGACTAGAAGATGCCCGAATAGGTCCGGTGATAACAGCAGTGGCTGCCGATGTTGAGATTGTTGTTAAACTGCGACGAACAGTTTGGATGGCAGTATTTAGCTCTATTTCTAATGGCAAATCTGAACCCCTAATTGCAGACTTGAAAGATACTGTACAGGGGCGCCTGGGTGGCGCAGTCGTTGGGCATCTGCCTTTGGCTCAGGACGTGATCCCAGAGTCCTGGGATCGAGCCCCGCATCAAGCTCCTCTGCTGGGAGCCTGCTTCTTCCTCTCCCTCTCCCCCTGCCTGTATTCCCTCTCGCTGGCTGTCTCTATCTCTGTCAAATAAATAAATAAAATCTTTAAAAAAAAAGATACTGTACAACCATTGTACCCATAAGTAACTTTCCTTAGCACCTTTACTCTACTTAGAATGGCAGGCACTGGTACTTGACTGAGCTGTTTTGGAGGTAATGCCAAGTTCTAGTGTTTGCTTCTGAGTATTGAACTGACCTTCCAGTTCTGTTCCAGACGTTTCGCACTCGTCCAGTCCATTCTTGTGTCTTTTTGTTAATGTGCTCTGGACCACAGATGAGTACTCCTTCGTTTCCTTACCTGCTTCTACGGAAAGTTCTTTTCATCCTGATGGCTACTGCCAAGGCTACAAAAAAGAAAAGCTGTATTTGTATGTAACACTAACCCTTTGACTGCTAATGTACGTCTCTGCTTGCTGTGCCTTGGTACGGCTGCTTTTTTGTGCTAATAAAGTATGTTTGTATAAAAAATTAAAAAATAAAATAAAATAAAATAAAACTGATCCGGAAAAGCAAAGGAACCGGAATCACCGAAACCATTTTGAAAAAGAATAAGAGGAACCAGTCCACGTGATTTATCAAAAACCTGATATATGAAGCAGGTAAGACTTCTTACATACCTACAGTAAGCAAGACTGTGTAATATTGGCAGAGCAAGTGACACGGATCAATGGACCACATTAGAGTACCCGGAAACAGACCACACAAATATTTGCATTATGATAATGCAAAAGCGATACAGGGAGGAAAGACAGACTTTTAAGCAAATGGTATGGGAGCAATTAAACATCCATAGGTTAAAAAAAAAAACAAAACAAAACAGAAACAAAGACACCTCGACCTAAGTCACACCTTACACAAAAATTAATTCAAAATGGACCACAGGCTTATATTGGAATGTAACACTAGAAAATTCTTAGAAAAAAAGCACAGGAGAGAAACTTGGGGATCCAGGGCTAAGCAACTAGGGCTCAAACTGCGCAGCAAAAGCATGAGCTGTAAAGGAAAGATTGATGAATCAGACTTCATCAAAATTTAAAACTTTTCCTTCGTGGAAGAGACCCTCTTTTTTTTTTTTTAAGATTTATTTATTTATTTATTTATTTATTTATTTATTTGCGGTGTGGGCAGAGGGAGGGAGAATCTCAAGCAGACCCCCGCTGAGCGCAGAGCCCAACCCCAGGCTGATCTCACGACCCTGAGAGCATAATCTGGAGTGGAAATCAAGAGTGGGATGCGTCACGGACGGAGCCACCCAGGCGTTCCCATGAAAGTCTCTTAAAAAGCAGAAGAGCCAAAAGCTCTTGATTTTGGCTTGGGCTGTGATCTCAGGGTCATGAGATCGAGTCCTGCGATGGCTGCACACTCAGAGGGGGAGTGAGCACACTTCACTTGGTCTGCTCGGGATTCTGTTCCTCTGTCCCTCCCCCGTGCTTGCTCACTCTCTCTCTTTCTCTCTTCTCTAAAATAAATAAATAAATCTTAAAAAAAAAAAAAAGCCGAAGAGAAACTCGACTGGGAGGAAGTATTTACAAACTACTTCTCTGACCAAGGACCAGTGTCTAGAACCTACGAAGAATGCTCAAAATGCAAGAGCAAAAAGAGAAAAAACAAACAAACAAACAAACAAAGAAAAAAGAAAAAATCCTTTTAGAAAATGGGCAAAACACACGAAGAGACATTTCACCGAAGAGGATATGCAGATGGCAGACAAACTCATGCAAATATGTTCAACATCATTAACCAGGAGTGAAATGCAAATTAAACCCCCATGAGCTATCACTGTACACGGATCGGAATTGGCTCAAATGAAAAAATGGTGACAAGACCAAATGTTGGCAAGGATGCAGAGAAACCGGACCACTCACATATTGCTGGTGGCAACATGGAAACGTACAGCCACTCTGGAAACGATCTGGCAGTTTCTTTAAAAATTAAACGTGAGTTGCCATTCAACCCAGCCTGGGCATTTGTCCCGGAGAAATGAAGACTTACGTTCACACCAAAACTTGTACAGGGGTGCTCATAGCAACTTTGGTCATAATAGCCCAAATCTGGAAACAACCCAGATGGCCTTCGACAAATGAATGCCTGAGCAAACTCCATCTATCCGTATCATGGGAAACGACTCAGTAACAAAAAGGAATGAACCAGTGATCCACACAGCAGCCTGGATGGCTCTCCAGAGGTTATGCGGAGCCACAAAAGCCAATCCCAAAAGGTTACATACTGTAGGCTTCCATGTATATAACGTTCTTGCAATGACAAAATTGCAAAAATGGGAAATGGATTAGTGCTCGCTGGGGGTTCGAGAGGGGGCAGGGATCGAAGGGAAGTGGGCTTGGCCATTAAACGGGCAACAGGAGGGTCCTTGTGTTCGTGGAAGCATTTGGTATCTTGACTGCATCCGTGTGGACGTCCTGGTTTTGACATTGTACTGTATAGCTTTGCAAGGTGTTCCCATTGGGGGAAAACAGGTAAAGGGTACAAGGGAACTCTCTGCATTATTTCTTCAAGTTGCATGTGACTCTGCGGTTATCTCAAAATAAAAAAGTTAAATTTTCAGGGGCGCCTGGGTGGCTTAGTCGGTGAAGCGCCTGCGTTTGGCTCAGGTCATGATCTCAGGGTCCTGGGATCGAGCCCAGGGAGCTTGCTTCTTCCTCTGCCTGCCGCTCCCCCTTCTTGAGCTCTCTCTCTCTCTGTCAAATAAATAAATAAAATCTTTAGAAACATTTTTTTAAGTTACATTTTCAAAAGGCATTAGCCAGAATCACCTCCCTCTTCCCCTCGCCGAGCCCCCACTGCATGAGACCTGAGGCTGATGCCCAGTTTCGGGGGACCGAGCTGCCATCAAAAGTCCAGCTGTGGCAGGGGAAGCAGGGCGGCAGCCCCACAGCCCTCACTTCCGAGGGAACCCAGAGAGGGCGACCAGAGCCAGATGCTCACGGCAGGCGTCTGTTGTTCCACATGGTGACAAGAAGGGAACGGTGGATCCCAGAAAATATAGACTGGTCAGCCAGACATAAACCCTGGCCGACCCCCAGGGTAGACAAGGACAGAGATGGTGCGCGAGGACAAAGGGGAATACCTACATCGCAGGAGCCAACGCGGCTTCTCTGAGGAACAGTCCTGGTGGCTGGCCAGGTGTCTGCGTTTGTCCAGGCCCGCTGGCTGGGGACTCTGAGGAAAAGCCAGGGACCCTACATGTGGAAAGAGCACGCCGTGAGTGTCCCTCTCAGACATCCTCGTGCTAAGCTGGAGACGTGGGGCCAGGCTGGGGGTGTGGCCGCTGGTGGGGTAAGTGAGTGGGTTCGTAGCCGCCCCCCATCCGCAGTGGGCGTCAGTCCACGCGGGACCACACATGCTTCTGTTATTGATCGTTGCTAGAAAACACCTGCGTCTGCGAGATGCTTTGTTTTTTTTTTTTTTAGCAGTCTCTCTCTATCCCTTCTGTCTCTGTGCCCCTGCCCGACCCCCCCGCCCAACTACTTCCAGAATTCTCCTTTCCCAAGCTTTTCCTAGAGCTAGAAAGGACCTCAAAGGACTGTCTGGTGCTGCCTTGAGATGCCGAAGGTGACCTGGCGTACCCCTGTCCTACAGTCCAGGGTGCTGTCGCTTAGAGACGGGACCTGGTTGCCCTATCATGCAGGAAGCCAGGATCAGAACTCAGGTATCCGGCTCTCTGCCCAGCTTCACTTGGTCAGGGTGGGGGAAAAGGAAAGCCCCCACTGCACCTGGGGAAATGACGGCCAGAGTCCCCTGCCCCAGCGCCTCTCTCCATCCCCGCAGCCATGCCTTGGCTCAGTCACATTCAGCCAGCAGCGCACGGTGAGAGCCTGCCGTATGCCAGGCACGGCTACAGACTCTGAGAAAGCAGCCGTGACCATGACCGAAACAGACACAGACCTCCTCGCCCCCTGGGGCTCTCAGTCACACCTGCTCCTCTGGTCCCTCCGCCCACCCACCACTCTTCCTCTGCGGCCATCTGAGACTCCTGGAGACACACAGGGGCCCTGGCAGCTCTGGGCCTGTGGCCCTGGGCCTCCTATTTGTGTAAGACCTATATTGACTTTTGAGGTTATTTCCAAATAGATCTGCATGCAGTCACTGAATGGCTTGTTGTGTTATGTTAACTTGATCGACGTAAGATAACTAAAATAGCACAAATTTGCTAACCCCTAGTTAGGTATTTCTTCATGCTTTTCATATAACCAAAAGCCTCAACAAAATGGAAGTTTCCAGGCCTCCCTGGACCTGCATGAGGTTCAGGAACACCAGCCCCCTCCTGATGGGTCCCACAGAATCCCCTGCCATAGGCCCCTGTTCCTCCCGTATGCTCCTTTCTGGAGTGGGGAGGAAAAGAATCCTGCCCCGCGAGCAAGAGGGCTAGGGTTCGAGTCCTGGCCCCACCGGTTACTCATAAGACTTTGAGTCAGTTCCCTCTTCCTTTGCGGCTTCAGTTTCCCCATCTGTGAAATGGGAACAGGGTGATGACCCTCAGGGTCCCTTTCCACGCCAACTGTATGATCTCCCTGACTGGACTTCAGCTCCCCAACGTCCGTGTGTCTCCCCAGCTCAAGTTCCTCGTGTGCACACGGTAGGTCTTCGGGAAACAGACACAGGACGCGGGGCCAGGAGCTTTGCTGAGCTGACCCCGAGTTTTCCCTTCCAAACGCTCTTCCGTTCCTGCCTCTCCAAGCATGGCTCCTGGACCCGCAGCGCTGGCCTCGCCTGGAGCTTGTCAGAACACAGAGAAGCCGCGTTGGCTCCTGCAGTCGAAGTATTGCCTCCTTGGTCCTTACACACCATCGGAGTCTTTGTCCACCCTGGAGGTCTGCCAGGGATTCTGTCCAGCTGTCCAGTTTATATTTTCTGGGATCCGCATTTCCCTTGTCAGCCTGTGAAACATTTGCCTGCTGTTAGCCTCTGGCTCCGGTTACCTCGGCGGCGATGCCCTGGCCGAGTCAGACTCTGCGTTCTAACGAGATCCCAAGGGGATTCCTCTGTACATTAAGGTTCAGGAAGTGTCGTCTCATAGCCAAGAATCCTAAATCCCGCTGCCCAGCCCAACATACTTGTTGAGTCACTTAATTAATCCATCAGTGATATGTCTGCTAATGAATTCCAGCACCTTTCACTGCCGGGGTCTCGTGTCGGGGAGGAGTCTAGCACTTTCCGGGTGAGCATCCAGGTAGCCACTGGGCTCCTGTGTTCGCAGGGTCAGCCCCCGTGTGGTCAGCACAGACCCAGAACCCAGGCCGTACCCATCTGCTCCAAGGAACTGACCCCACCAGGCTGTGACGAAGTGGTCCCATCAATTGGGGTCCGGCTGCAATGAGCTCAAACTTTCTTTTATTTTATTTTTAAAGATTTTATTTATTTATTTGAGAGAGAGAGAGAGAGCACAGAGGGAGAGGGAGAAGCAGACTCCCGGTGAGCAGAGCACCCCATGTGGGGCTCGATTCCAGGCCCCGGGGATCATGACCTGAGCCGAAGGCAGACGCTTCACCAACTGAGCCACCCAGGCGCCCCAAGCTATTTAAAGGCCAGAAACTTTTAAGGGCCAGAAAGCCAAGGCATGTCTCCCCACCTCAGCTCAGCCTCCGCACCTAACACAGGAACACACACACACGCGCGCACTCACACGCTAGGCCCTGGCTAAGCCTCCTGAGTCACCGGGTGACTCACAGGCACGCCCCTACTCCCCTGATCTTCAAGGGGGAGACTGGTAAAGTGGGAGGGGAAAAGACGTGTCTCAGAGCCAAACCTGTGGAAAGTGACTTTGGACCCTGCTGGGCTGAGAAACTGCCAGGCCAGGGTTGGGGTGTCTGGGCGTCCCGCCTGTGCTCGCCTGGGAAACAGGGCAAATCACCAAGTCAGCAAGTCCTTCTTGGCTCAGGAGCCCCACAGGACTGTGTTGGGGAAGTCACTGCGGGACAAGGTGGGGGGTGGCGGGGGGTGGAGGGGGATAACATCGGGACAGGCACTGCCCCCAGCTTCGCAGGGAGTTCTTGGGGTGGGAGCCATTCCGACTGGCAGCCAACCACCTCCAGTAAACCCCTGGATATCCCCACCCCAACCCTGACCTCACATGAGGGCCTATATCCACCCAGGGGGGTGTTTGTACACAGGGCAAGGAGTCACTGGATCTCCTAAGATGAGTGGATGAAGCCTAGGCCAGGCCAGTCCACACTGGTTTGGGTGTCCTGTTATCTGCCGCTCCCCACTGCCCCACCCCTCCCAGGACGTGGGCCTCCTATGGGACTAGAGCAGGTGAGTGGTGGGCTGAGGGAATGTGGGGCCTGGGGGTGGGGCCCCTGGGGTTGGGACGGCCATGCCACTCACCCCCTTGAGACTGGGGCCCACCTCACTTTTCCTATTTGGGTAATTTCCTGCCATTGCTGACTCTTCTGGGGCTGTTAAACCGTGGCTTAGGAAAGAAAAGGGGGGTGCCCTGGGACTGCCCTTGGCAGGGCTGGCTGGAGACAGGGGTCAGGAGGAGGAACCTTGGAAAAATGGACACTTCCTCTTCCTGCCCCCCAGCTGCTGGGACAGTTGCCTGAAGTCCCACTCACCCACTCAAACCCCCCTCCTCCCTCCAGGATCATGCTTTGGGCTGAACCTTGGACCCCATTCTCCCACCCAGCCGGGCATATTTGGGGAGCAGGTGAGCCATGCCTGACCGGAGACTCCCGGGGAGGCAGAGGTGGGCAGTGGGATCGCCTGGGTCTGGGAGCTTCTCCCTAGCATTGCCCAGCGGCTTCCCAGGCCCCCAACAGGTGGCCGTGGAGCAGGGCTGGGGGAGGCCTCAGGCGGCCCCCACGCCCCTGCTTTCCGCTTTGATTAGCAGAAACATTCCTACATCTGTCTTGGGAAGACAGCCTGCTCCCATCGTCAATCACCCAGGAAACGCAAACACATTCCGGCTGCGCCCTGACCTTCTTCCCACAAAGTCATGGGCACCCTCAGGGCTCCCCACCCCCACCCCAGAGCCAAGGGGACAGGTGTGAGGGAGCAGCCCCCCCACCTCCCGCCCCACCAGACCTCAGCTTCTGCCACAGCAGAAGAAGGTCTGAATCACAGCCCTCACTACCTCGCCTCCCTCCTTACACACACACACACACACACACACACACACACACACACACGCTCAGGAAAACAGAGTTGCCAGCAAAACACGGATACACTCAGCCACTCCCACAGACAGCTGTGCACACACGCACAGACACAGACCACTAAGCACGAACCACAGAGAAGGGGGCGAATGCACACACAGTTTTGGCCCCTCCTGGGCTGAGCGGCGAGAGGGCAGAGATCCTGGCTCTCCCATATCTGGCACACAGTAGGTCTGCAGTGACTGGCACACGGTACAGGTCACCTTTGAACCTTCCTTGTGTCACACCTATTTCTTCCATTGTCCTCTCTCCCTCCTAGGATATGAGCTTTGCCTGGACAGGATTTTTCTCCCGTTCACAGATGCACCCTGACACCCAGCACGGGGCTTGGCACATAGTGGGTACTCGGTGAATGTTTGTGAATGGCTGGGCAGCCCCACTCTGACACAGCGCCACCCACTGACCTGCAGTCACCACCCTCATCCCCAGAGCCAGGCTCCCCCAATAACTGCCCGCTTGCCGAGAGAGCAGCTGCGACCTCACCACCTTCCTGGGACCCAGGGCATCCCAGGCCCTTCTCCCTCGCCTGGCTCAGGGGTGCCACCCTCTGACCCTACGACCCTCTCGCCTCATCTCCCCTGCCAGCTCCTGACCCCTGTCCTAGGACATGATCCTGCCCACCCCACCTCTAGCCCCTGGCCGATCCACCTGCCACAGGCTAGCCTCCCTCAAGGTCAGGTTCACGCCTCCCTCCCTTCAAGCTGTCCTCCAAAATCATCCTGGGCCGTGCCAATCTCTCCTGACCTGTGCGAGGAACAGGACACCCTCAGTCCCTGTCTCGGGGGCCCAAGGTAAATGGGCAACGACAGCACAGGGGGCAGATTAGTACCGCGATGGGGGTCGTGCAGGCGGCTGGGGGCACCCAAGGAGGTGACGCCCAGCAGAGACGGCTCCCTTCAGTTACCTTTGGCCTTTCATGTGGACGGAGGCCCTGGCGTGCCTGTCAGTGGGCATCACCGCGCCTTCCACCTCTTCTCCTCAGCCATGCAGAACTCCTGCTGCCCGAGCTCCTGAGCTCGCCCTCCTCCAGCCTGTGCTCAGACCCGTAAGGGAGAAATATGCGCTCGCTCTTCCACGCTTCCGGGGGTGCAGTTTGCACCGCATCGCTGGCTGAGCAGCCCTACCGTTTGCTAGGCTTGCACGTGCACTTGTTTACTTGACACCCTATTATCAGTACCCCCCTTTTGCAAAAGAGGAAACCGAGGCACAGCGAGGCGACCCCATGCCTGAGGGAGAGGCAGAGGCTGCCGGGCTCTGGAACTTGAACACGAGTCCTTCCTCAGACCTCCTTCCCCAGAAACGGGGGCTGGGGCCGGGGCTCTGCTCCCAGGTATGTCTTTTCGCTTTCTTCTCTCCGGCCGCAGTTAACTTGCTCCTCACCCGGGGAGCCCTGGTCTCCAGGAGAGAGGCCCACAACAGCCGTCCTTCCCAGCCAAAGCCCTCATGGCCCACAGAGCAATTTCACAGGCTGTGTCTCCTTTAATCTTCCCAAGAGCCTGGGGAGACAGCTGTCTCTCCTTCCATCTCATACATGATGGGACATCAGAGAGTCGCACATCTTGCCCGCGGGTGGAAAAGAATAGGGGGTCAGATAAAAGTGAATATTTACTGGGCTGTGTGACAGTGTATACTGTAAGAATGCGTTCAGTTGCAAGTACAAAAAACAAAAATCCAACGGATATTGGCTTAGGGAAGAAAGACAGGGGTTTCATTTTTTTCCATCCCCAGGAAATTAGGATGGTAACCCCAGCATTATCAGGTGGCTTGACAACGTCAGGGCTGGGGTTTCTTTAGCACCCTTCTCACCTCATTACTGCAAAAAGGCAGCTGATCCTCCAAGCATCGTGTCTGCATTCAAAGCAGGAAGAAGGGAGAATAGGGGAGGGCTATGTCCCTAAAAGTATCTGTCTTTTTATTGAGAAAGGGCCTCCACTGTCACCCTCCTTCCAGACCCCACAGATCTCCTCTTGCACCCCATTAGTCAAGTAAGGTCACATGGCCACACTGAGACCAACCACGGGTCCAAGGGAATCAGATGTTCATGAATGGGTTAGGCCACCCACGGTCCATCCTCTGATGCTGAGATCACAGCACTTCTGCTGGCCCCATAAGCAGATCAGGGTTCTGTTTCTCGGGAAAAGGGAGGCCGGCCACCGGGCAGGTAAGGCAACAGGCAAGCTGTGCTCCCCCAGATACCATGCTAATCAGTGTACATACATCATCTCACTTGGGCCTCATGCAACCTTATGAAGGGCAAGACTGTTTGATGCCAATTTTGCAAATGAGGAGACAAAGCCAGTGAGCACAGAGCTGGTCTGTGTTCTTCACCGTTCTACCAAATGCCAGGTCGTGAAGGACTCAGACCCCCGAAAGCAGGAAATTGTCCAAAGGGACCGCTCTCAGGCCCCACTCACCACCCACCTCTTGGACCTATCTATCACCCTCCTGTCTAGACCAGAAGTATCAGCCACCCGTGTTCTCCAACTCCCTTGCAGATGAGGCTTTCAGAGCTCAGCAACCCAAGAATTGAAAACAAAACTCAGGCTGGGAAGGAGCAGAGCACCTCCCCGCTGAGCCCCTAGGACAGCGGTGCCCAGTGCTGGGCACAGCTCGCAGGGGTGTTCCGAGTGGTGACCTCACGGGCTGCCTGAGAGGATTGGTCCTGTTTGCAGACCACGAGCCCGTGTCCTCAGCTCACTTATGACTTAGGAGTCACCCTATGATCCAGCCATTGCACTACTGGGTGTTTACCCCAAAGATGCAGACGTAGTGAAGAGAAGGGCCATATGCACCCCAATGTTCATAGGCAGCATTGTCCACAATAGCTAAATCGTGGAAGGAGCCGAGATGCCCTTCAACAGATGACTGGATTAAGAAGCTGTGGTCCATATATACAATGGAATATTACTCAGCTATCAGAAAGAACGAATTCTCAACATTTGCTGCAACATGGACGGCACTGGAGNAAAAAAAAAAAGGGAGTCACCCAACAGCCTTTGAATATCCCTTGAGTATCTGTTCTTTGAACATCCTTTTCTACTTACGTTGACTGGAGCTGGTTTCTGCGGCCCACAGTGAAGACCCGCGCCTCATAGAGAAATTGGTGCCCGGAGGGGTTGAAGGCAATGGGTGTTGAAGGAAATTCAGAGTAGATGGGATTGGGTAGCTGGACTGCTTGGGACCGAAGACCGTAAAAATTCAGCACGGAAGAAGAGACCAGCTCTGGAATCCTCCAGCATGCAGAGGGAAAGAGGAGTTCAGGGTCACCACCAAGAATCACCTGGAATGAAAAGCTTGTCGAAAGCAAGACTCAGACTGAGGCCGCATCACCTTGGAAGAGGCGAGGATGAGATGTTGGGTAGAGGCTGCTGGATCTCACAGGGCTGGAGCATTGAAGAAACAGAGGACAAGCTCCCAAACCCTAGACGCTTGGCTTGAGACCCGGATCACGAACTGAGGACTTCCGTGCTAAGGGTATCCTTGGGTTCCTGCAGCCGCCAGGCTGAGATCGCAAGAAATGAAAGCTAACGTTTTAGCCTGTCGAATGGTGAGCTCCCTCAGCGGCTCACCAGCTCTGCTCTGTGGAAGTCAGGCCCTTGGCTGGGAAAGAGTGAACTTGGTGCTTGCATAGAGCCATGTGGGAAGGTTTGGGGTGATGCTGAACCCCTGGAGCCCCTGATCCCCACTGAGCCCCCTTACAGGCTGAAGCAGCCTGTCCTCGCTGTCCCATAAGGCTGGTCCTGCCTTAACGGGGCCCCTTTAATGACCCTCCCCCACGACCCCCATGCCCCCATGTTTTCAGACCACAGTCGGGTCCCCAGACTGGACAGGACTAAATATCAACCCCAAGCCAAAGTCTGGGCAAAACTTTGCTGTTTCATAGGATCAAAAATCTGGAGACAGTTTGCGAATGGAGCCGTTGAGCTGAATTTATACCCACCGGCCATTCTGGATTCAGCATGTGGGTCTCAGCTGGGGGTGGCTCTGATTGTTTCCAGGGCTGGTGGTGGGGTTGGCAGGTATGCTGCTAAAGCCTGACTCAGCGGTGGCCCATGCCCACTGAGATGGAGGTGACAGAAATGCCCAGGTACAATGGAGAGACAGAGTAGTGAATTAACCATGGGTGACCCCCCACACGTAACCACAACCCCTTCACCAAGATGGCACGAACTGCCTTGTGGATGCCCCCCAACAGCTTTCAGAAGGCCTCAGTGTCCCGGTGGGGATCCTGCCAGTGGCCTGACTCCTGATTTCTAGGGTAAAAACCAAGACCCTGGGAGGCACAGGCTCCGTGGCAGCAGTGACTGCCAGGGGCGGGGTGAGAACATCACTATAACAGTAGCCGGACCAAATGGCCATCCCAGTGGTCTGACCAGCAGGGACTCATGGACCTAATGGATCACAAGGTCCCCAGGGCGAGAATGGATCAGCGACCCACAAGGACGTGTGGCTTTTATAACCAGAGAGACCTGGATCTGGTAAATAGAAGCCTGGCTTGAGGGATGCCTGGGTGGCTCAGTTGTTAAGCCTCTGCCTTCGGCTCAGGGCGTGATCCCGGCGTTCTGGGATAGAGCCCCACATCAGGCTCCTCTGCTGGGAGCCTGCTTCTTCCTCTCTCACTCCCCCTGCTTGTGTTCCCTCTCTCGCTGGCTCTCTCTCTCTGTCAAATAAATAAATAAAATCTTTAAAAAAAAAAAAAAAAGAAGCCTGGACTGAGCCCTTCCCCCCAACACCTCTCCCACCGATGATGGAGGCATGCGATCCCGCCTCCACCCCCAGACTGAGTCTGTCCACTAATCTCCCTCACACTGCCCCAAGGGCACTATGGCCATTTACAGGAGAACACGGCTCCGGGAAGCAGGGGGAGGGGGTCTGAGCCTGGGGGAGGGGGTCTGAGCCTCGCTGAGTCCTTGTTTCCTCATCTGTAACACGAGGACAATAACATCTGCCTGACAGGATTGTCGGGTTAATTGAGCGGAATTAACAGGACAGTGGCTGGAATATAAACTCCCATTCAGCCTACAGCTGAATTTTAATCCCTCTGTGATTTTGTGTTCATTCTTTCATTTGTTTCCATCTTCATTCCACTGCAGTGTCATTGGCCCTGTGCTGGGCACTGAGAGCTCCAAACAACAATCCCTACCATTGACTGAGGGTAAAGTACGTGCCAGGAGCGGTGCTCAGCCTCCACGTCTCTAACCTAGGCAATAGGTCTGCAAGGTCATGCAGCAGGAGGTAGCAATGCTGGGATGGGGACCTAACTGTGTTCTCTCCACTGTGGCACCAAGCTTCTCAGAAGTTAATAAAATGAGGTGGCAAATACAGAGCTTGGGACATGGTGAAAGTGACAGAGAGAGAAGGAGGGTTATGGCTCAAAGAGTGGTGGATGGATAGACGGATGGATGGATGGATGGATGGATGGATGGATGGATGGATGGGTGAGTTGATGGATGGGTAGATGGATGAATGAATGGATGAGTGGATGGACAGATGAATAGATGGGTGAGTGAATGGATGGGTGGGCAATGCATGGATGGCAGGTAGGTAGATGAATCGATGGGTGGGTGAGTGGATGAATGGGTAGATGGATGAATGAATGGATGAATGGATGGACAGATGAATGGATGGACAGGTGGGTGAGTGGATGGATGGATGGATGGATGGATGGATGGATAAAGAGATAAGACACAGAGAGATAATGACTAGATAGACTTAGAAGATGGATTTGGCATGACCTCTAACCCTCAAGGAACTTCCAGTCAAGGAAGATGCAGTGCTAAGCATGGCCCTAACTGGGACACTGAAATATCTGCAGTTAGTGACACTGTCAGAGTCTGCAATTTTCCAGCCACAACCTAGTGTGCGATGCAGATCAGCCGGGCAGGCAGTGACCTGGGGCAGACACATTCGATCGCCCCAGCAACAGAACTTTTTGTTCATTTGTTCAACAGGCATTCATTGAGCACCTCGTCCCAGGCGGTATCCTAGGCTCTGGGTATAGAGTCGTGCACGACATACTCCTCGTGGCCATTCCAGTATGGGGTGGGGGAGGGTGCAGACAAGGAGGATGCATGTGTAAGTGAGCCAGATGAGGGAAAGCGCATGAAGCTAAACAAAGCAGGGCAAGAAAGGGGGGCTCTGGAGGCCAGGGGCAATTCTGCTGGAGAGGCTGACACCTCCATGGAGGCCTGAAGGAAGGGAGCGAGGCCCAGATCTGGAAGGAGCAGAGACTTTGCCAGGATCACAGGGACTTACGCGGACGAATCAGACTAGAACCCAAGCGGTGCACAGGTGCTGGGGTTCTGGGCTTCCCGACCTGATGTTAAAGATGGTGGAAACACACCAGATACGGTGCCAGCAGAGGGGCTGCTGCTGGGGATCCAGGCGGGCGGGAGCTGTGTGATCTCAACGCCCTAAACCCCTCTGCCATCACGTCACCGATCCTTTTTCCCTCTGCTCCTTCAACAACCCTGTATGTTCGGATATTTTACTTTTACGCCGTTAATGTTCACTCTTTTGTTGTTTTCTGGGGGCGGTCAGTGCTAGGCCTCTAAAGAGGGCCCCAGCTCTGTTCTAGTGGAGGGACGAGAGCTGCTGGCTGGGACACAGAAGCTCCTCAGGAGAAATGAGGTCTGAGCTGGGCTCAAAGAGAGGAGAAGCATTCGTAAAGTGATGCCAAAGCCCAGCCCAGCCTCGTGGCCACATCCTCTCTTTCCCAGAAAGAAGGGGGCTATTTATCAGGATTAGGTTAGAAAGCCCAAGGTAGGAGGAGCTCAAACAGAAAGAAATTTCTTCCTTTCTTATGTAAAAACTCCTGGCTCAGTTGGTACAGCATGTGACTCTTGATCTCAAGGTCATGAGTTCAGGGCACATGTTGGGCCTAAAACTTACTTGAAAAAAAAAAAAGAATAAAAACTCCTAAGCTAGGTAGTCAGGTGGCAGGGACCCGGCCTCTTCCATCTTGCTCCACCAATCTCAGTATTTAGCTTTAACCTCATGGCTCAAGATGGCTGCTTAAGTACCAGACATCACGTCTATATCACAGCCAACAGGATAGAGGAAAGGATAAAGAAGGGAATGCCTTCTCTCCAGCAGAATAGTTTCTAGAAGAATGCCATTTTAGGTTAGCAGGTCTAAGACCCAGAGAGGGCCCACCAGGCCCCTGGAAAGCCCATAGCACTGCTGCTGCTTGAGACGGCGTCTGGGGAGGGAGATACAGGCAGCTCTGCCTGTCTCCCCCAGGGAAGTCCCTGCTGCCTTCCATGAACAGCATAGCAGTTGGCCGCTTCCAAGATGCCACTTGCGCCGGGCCCTCCAGCGGACTCCTAACTCTCACCTCCTACTGGAGGTGTCTCCCATCCTCCCAGCCAGAGCTTTCTCTGGTGCCCTGGGAACCCAGAACATTCAGGGCTTGGGGGAAAGGGAGGGTCCTACAGAGTTGGGCAGGCAGGCTCAATTTCCAGCTGAACTCCTCTGACCTGTGCCTCCCATCACCACCACAGACGGACTCCAATTCCCCAAGTGTAGGACAAGGAGTCCCAGAAGAATTTAAACCGGATTGCTATAAAAGCCCTTGCTAGAGACAGACACAAGGTCGGGGCTCAAGAAGGTGAGCGAATGAGTGAGTGAATGAACGAACGAGTCAATAAATTAACCACTCAATCATGCTGTTATTCAGTCTAAGCTCAGCCAAGTTGTCACCCAGCTTCCATTTACATACTTCCAGTGACGGGAAGATCACTACTTCCAGAGGCAAAATGGTTTTAGTTTTAGTTTCCCCATCAGCCCCAGTCTGCCTATAGGTGGGACCCAAAACACATTTAGAATCTTTTTTATGGGATGGGACCCAAGTCTCTGCAGGCAAGGGAAAGCACAGAATCCCGCAGCTGGACCTCAGAGACCACAAGTCTCTCGGTCATCTTCCTGTGTTTCAGAGGAAGCCTTGACCAGAGAGAGGCTAGGGCCCACCCAAGGCCACACAGCTGGGTAAGGGCTGACCCCAGATCCATCTTCCAGCTGTGTTCCTTCTAAATTCCACAGCCCCTCCAGGACCTCCCCCAGCCTTCCCCACATGGGGTATCCCCTCCCCACCGCCAGCCCCACCCTGGGATGCCGAGGTCCTGGTGCCCTGATGGAGATCCTCATGCTGGAGAAAACCATCTCTTGTCACTGCCAGTGACAGGCACACCTGTGGTCAGGGGGTCAGGAGCCGCTGCAGGACCAGGACCTATAGGACAGGCTGCATGGGTCTTACCCACCCCCAGAGAGGGGCCTCACAGAACAGCAGGCCCACGAGTGTACACACCCACATGTGAGCGTGTGCACAAGCGTGTGTCTGCACTTCCCAAAGCCAGAGGAACACGTAACAAGCTGTCAGTAAATCCTGCCAATTCGGGAAGGGTAATCATCACGCACGATGCCAACAGATAGAACTCCGGTGGATGCACTTGGTTTTGTTTTGTGGTTATTTTTTTTTTTTACAACTTTAAATACGGAATATAAATAAATTTACAATTAAAAAATAAAAGGAAAGCCCCCAAAAATATAATCACCAACTTTACAAACTGAAGGAAGCAGATTTTGGAGGGGAGAGGGTGGGGAGGAAAGGGCAGTCGAAGGTGGGGAGGGAGGTGGGAGCTCAGACCCCACCCCGGGGAGCCCTGGGGGTCTTTTCCCTTTTCTCCCCCACTCCCAGCCCATGAGCTGGTTTCCTGGGAGGGGCCACCAGAAGTGGAACTCAA
The DNA here is from genome assembly GCF_002007445.2 of Ailuropoda melanoleuca. Classification (NCBI taxonomy): domain Eukaryota; kingdom Metazoa; phylum Chordata; class Mammalia; order Carnivora; family Ursidae; genus Ailuropoda; species Ailuropoda melanoleuca. The sequence continues at coordinate 82,016,762 of NC_048232.1, forward strand.
AATAATCTAATATGGGGGGAGTGTGCAGGGGGAGAGCAAGGGCTACCCCTTCCCTTGGAGACTTTCTCTTGGGTTTTTCACACCTGCCTGGAAGGGGAACTCTTGAGCTGAGGACTCAGGAAAACGGAGGCCAGATGGACAACAGTGTTGCCTCCCCACCCAACATGGGCTCTCCTGTCCAACCACTCTGAGCCATCGGCCAGGTTGGGGCACAGCCAGTCCACATGGAGCCTTTGTGTCAGTTAGGAAAAGGATCCCTTTCTCTAGACATTTTTCTCTCCATCTGCCAGAAAACTGTCCTAATAAATACACATATTGGCCACGTTTTACGGTGTGAAAAATGATCCCTGCAGCCAGTGCCCTTGTGCAGTGCACACCCTGCGCAAACCTACATGGCAGTCTTGGCTGGGCTGGGATATGACCGGCAGGCCCCCTGCTGCCCTGACCCCTGGTCTTCTGCCTAATGGAGCAGAAGTATGGGGTCCACGAGCCCCTTGGTGGAGCAGACTGAGGGCCAGGACAAGAGGAAGATACAGGGTGGAGGTAGCGAGATAAAACAGAGGAAGTGAAGGTGGGGGAGAGTGGAAGGAGGCAGTGAATGCCCAGGTCACCATCCATGTCGGCTCCAGAGCAAACTTCATCTCTAACCCATCTGAGGGGGCACTTGGCTGCCTGGTGCTTGGGCCACGCCCACCCAGAGGAGTCCGCACCGTCAAAGATCTCATATGTATAAAACGAAAGGAAGCCACTGTAAGCAGAGGTGACCAGGGAGAAGTGACTGGGCCTGGGCGCCGTGGGAGGGCTTTTCTCCAGTCTGGGCTCCCCCGCGTGGTCTCAGGCACAGGAGTTCGAGGTACCCTGGTCTGCCTGGGGGCGTTCCCTTCAAAGCTGGCCAAGGGTCCTGGGCCCAGGCAGGCCACCCATGCCTAGAGGGCCTCGGGGCCTCGTGCAGGGCTTTGCCAGTCCACAGCACTCAGGTGTGACCCGGGCGGGAGCCGGGGAACAGCGGGCCCACCGGTCTTTCTTGTGCTTCTATCCCAGATTCTCGGGGTCGGCGGAGGAAGACAGCAATGGAGTTCAGGTCCTCCGTTTCCTTCTCGAGCTTCCGGGCAAGGCGCTGGAGGCCAATGAGGGGACCCGCTGGTGGGTGGACGGACAGGCGGAAGGGGGGAAGCACCATTGGCCGTCCGAATCAGGCATCGAGACAGACGGACGAGGGGAACAATATTATCACTCCAAGGACCCCATGGGGGCGATACAGCAAATACCATATTAAATAACCCTGTGGGCCAAGCAGAGGGACACGGGGGTCAGAGACAGCTCACGTGCCTCCCTTGCTGGGGGATGGGGAGCTGATTTCCCACATCGCTCAGGACTGGGGGAGTTGAGGGTTAGACTTCCCATTCTCGTAGGGCATGCTAAGACACAGCTGGGCTGGGGTCCCCAAAGCCCCCTCCCCCACCTACCCTATGGGAAAATTCAGTTGAAACTGGGCAGAGGGGATCCAGGCTGAGAGCCAGGATTTTGTATGGGGAAATACCTCTCCCCTTCCACAGCCCAAGCCACAGGCCAGGGGTCTGGGCCTCAGGTTCCCCACCAGGCCTCACCTGCCCACACTCTCTCGCAGATGCCCCTAGGCTCCGAGGGTCTCCTTCAGCGCCTTCTTGTCATGCGTGTGCTTGAACTTCCGGTGCTTCCCCTTGGGGGGCCGGCGGACTCGCACCGTCCGAATGGTCACCCGAGTTTGGGGTGTCTTGGCTGCTTGAGAGAAAGAAACGTCCTGTCAGCAGGTGGATAGCCTCTGGAGAGGGTCTATCGCTCTCAACCAACACCTGCCACAGACCTCTCCAGATCTTCCGGGCTGAAACAAGGGGTAGGGGTTTGAGGCCAGCCCTCCTTGGGTTCAAATCCCAGCCCCACAGCTTATCAGCTGCATATGCCTTGGGGACAACTATTGAACCACTCTGGGGCTCAGTTTCCCCACCTGTGATACGGGGGTAAGAAGACTGCTCACCTCACAGGACTGGTAAAATGAGTCAATGGCAGTATACTGGCAAACACAGAACACAGAAGGGAATTGGCTTCAAGTTCTTGTCCTTACCCCACGGACCCTCCTGATTTCCAGGCCCCTTGAGCCTCGCATGGACTCGGATCTGTTAACCAGTAGAAGATGGCAGGGTGGTGCTGTGCCAGTTCCAGGCACAACCCTTAAGAGGGCCTGGCAGCTCCCAGAGCTCCTGGGGGGGTCAGTCGGTTGAGCATCTGACTCTTGATTTCGGCTCAGGTCATGGTCTTGGGGTCCTGGGATCGAGCGCCGAGTCAGGCTCTCGGCTCAGAGGGGAGACTGCTGGAGATGCTCTCTCCTTCTCCCTCTGCCCCTCCCCCTGCCGACGTTTGCTCTCTCTCTCTCTCTCTCTCTCTAAACTAAATAAATAAATCTTATTTTTAAAAAAAGGCTAGGCAGCTCCCCCATTTTGCTTTGGGGGAGCCCTCTACCACTGCCTAAGGAGTCTGGCTACTCGGCTGGGGAAGGCTCGTGGGGAGGAGACGCCCTGGACTACAGAGAGAGGGACACCGGCCCAGCTGCCCCGCATTACAACGGCAGGAGACACCAGGCAGAGCCCAGTCAGCCCATGGATCAGGGAGAGACAGTAAAATGGTTGTTGTCTTAAGCCGCTAAGATCAGACTAAGAAGTGATCAGCAAACGGGAGCTGCTCTTCCTCACTTTTTTCTTATTCCTTCCCCTGACCTCCTATTGAGGTTTCCTCCCACCAGCCTCTCAGCCCCTTCCAGTCCTGTGATGGGGGAACCACTGAGCATCGCGCCAGAACCACCCGCGCCCGCCATGGAGCTGAGCCTCCCCATCCCTGCACCTGTCGTCGCCTGGCCCTCGCCACTCCAAGAAGCGGCTCAGTGGGGTGGGCCAGAGCTTGGGCTATGGGTTCAAATCTGGGCTCTCCCAGGTATTAGTGGCGTGCTTTGGGGCAAGTCATATAAACGCTCTGCGCGTCAATTTCTGTATCTTTAAAACTGACCTGGCAGCAGCCCCGGCCCTCGGGTTAGGTGATAACACACGGAAATAGCCAGAAACCCTTGGCTAGCACTTCCCGGGCACCTGGCAATGTCCTAAGCTCATTTATCCTCACAGCAGATACATGTATCGCCATTTAACAGATAACTGAGGCAGAGACACTGGGATTTGAACCTGGGAGACGGCCTCTGGAGTCCATACTTTCACCACTGGCCTGTAAATCACAGTGCTCGTGAGCCTCAGGCAAGGTTAGCACTTAGGTCTCTTCCTCCCAAGCCCCCAGGTCAACACCGTGGCAGTGAAAGCTTTCTCGGCCAAGCTCAAGGCCCATCTCTTCCTAGGAGCCTTCCCCGGCACCCCCAGCTCTTCCGGGCCAGCGCCGACTTCCCACCTCACAGACATAAGCTCCCATAAGGCAGTTAGCCCATCTCTGCAATCGGGCAGTGGAAGGATGTGGGGGAGGGGGTCTCAGATCCCCGTTGGGGATCTAGGGAGGACACCTAGAAGGGCCATGGAAGGGCCCGGAAGTTGGGCTCCAGAGATGGGGTCATCAGCAGGACCCTGGGCTGGGCAAAGCCTGAGCGGGCTCAAGGTCGTCCTGCAGCTCATGTGTGACAGAGCAGAGTCTTGAGCCCTGAGGTCTGACACTGGCATCACACGGGCCACACCACCAAGCCTTAGCCAGGCCAGGGCCGCATCGCGGCAACTTACACGGCATGACTTTATGTAATATACATACGAATCAGTTGAACACGCCTTCCAAAACCTGGTTTGGAAAATCACATGAAGCAAAGGCACATGAAAGAACCCCAACCTAAACATAAAGAAGGAGATTTTTTTTCCGGACTAAGTCAATCCATGTTAATTCCTATTATTATTCTGTGTTATTCGATATTCCATGTTGTTCTGTGTTAACTGGATTAATAATTTACAACAGGTCAGTTTGAAGCTGTCAAATTATCAACCTTCCCAGGGAATCCGTGCCTCAGCTCAGCTCTCGGAACGGGACAGAGGCTAAGAGACAGGCCTGCCTTCAGAAGGCTTCTAAGATGTTCTGTCCTCTACCAATAGAAAGTTACTGAAAGTCAAGAGGTGATTTTTTTTTTATGCTCATCTAATCATATTAATTTAATAAGTCTTGATCCTGGGGGCGCCTGGCTGGCAACCCAGGTGGTAGAACATGAGACTCTTGATCTCAGGGTTGTGAGTTCAAACCCCATGTTGGGTGTAGAGATTACTTAGAAATAAAATTTATGGGGCGCCTGGGTGGCACAGCGGTTAAGCGTCTGCCTTCGGCTCAGGGCGTGATCCCGACGTTATGGGATCGAGCCCCACATCAGGCTCCTCCGCTATGAGCCTGCTTCTTCCTCTCCCACTCCCCCTGCTTGTGTTCCCTCTCTCGCTGGCTGTCTCTCTCTCTGTCAAATAAATAAATAAAATCTTTAAAAAAAAAGAAATAAAATTTATAATAATAATAATAATAATAATTCTTGATCCTTACTGCAAACATTCGAGGGAGAAAAGGCAGCAGGACAGCCTAAAGAGCGCACAACTAGATAGTACAAGACCTGGGTTCTGGGCTAGACTTTGTCACTATGCAACCTTCATTAAAAGTCCCTTAACCTCTCGGAGTTCCGGCAGCCCCATCAAGAACACTGAACAAGTGACTTGTAAGGTCATCTCTCCAGACCATTCTAGCTCTAACAATGTTAAAGTCTTTGACAAGGCAGGTAAGAGCCAGTGACTGCTGTCAGGGTGAGGAAGGGCCCAGAATAAAACTTCAGGATACCTAGACTCTAACTGTACCCCTGCCTGGGACTGGCTGTGTGACCTTGGGCAAGATCCCAGCCTCGCCGAGCCTCAGGCACCTCTTCTGTAAAATGTGGACCAGGCAATTGGATCAGATCATTTTGTTGGTCCCTTTCAACTCAAATCAAACTATGCCCCTGAAATTGTGAATTCACAAACTCTAAAGAGTGGAACAGAAGTCCAGTTCCAATTATCCTTCTGATGCTTGAACTCTGTCACTTCACTGTTGCATGGTTGCCCAGTCTCTGCCTACACATCGTCAATGACAGGAAACTCACTACCGTACAAGGAATATAATTAAATCTTGGCCCCCTGACTGATCAACAGCTTTGGGTATATGGAGTTAAAATCTCTCTCCGATGGCTTTTCCCCACTGGTCCTAATCCCTCCTGAAGGCCACAGGGAATTAGTTTGATTTTTCATCCCCAGGACAGGTTGTCAAATATCTGAAGATGATGTCCATGGAGTCTTCTCTTGTCCCACTATTTCATGTACTCATTCAACAAGGTAGGGGGCTATGGTAGCAAGACGGGGATGGGAGCTGCTCTGGACAAGGTAGTCAGGGCAGACCTCTAGGAGGAGGTGACTTCTGAGTTGAGACCCAAATGAAGATGAGTAGGCTTGTGAAGAGTTGAGAGAAGTGAATTTCAGATGGAAAGTGGCATGTGCAAAGGCCCTGTGGCAGAAACATATTTGGCCACTCAAGGAGGTCAGGCTGGTGGGGGTGGCATAGGTGAGGCGGGATGGTGGGCCGCAAGCCTGGAAGGCCAATCAGGGGTTAACATCTTCGTGTAAAGCCTGGCAGGCAGGGGAGGAATCTGGATTGTTCTCAGTGAGATGGAAAGCTTCAGATGAATTTAACGAGGGGCGTGCCTGATCCAATTTCCCCCCACTGGCAGCTGCCAGAGAGAAGGGAGATGCCCAGCCGAGTCATTCAGAGACAGACCCTGCACCAGCGGTTACCTCGCTGCTCTTGGGTACTCCCCAGGCTTCGGGTCACAGGTCGAGCAGCCACCACTGTCTCACACTTGCACGCCAGGTGGTCCTCCAGGGTCACCGTGGCCTTCTTAAAGGTTGGCTTCTTCCGTACAATCTCGATTTTTCTCACCTGGAGGACAGAACCATCCAAGTGCCTCTGTAAGACCACACAGGCAGGGGCTGAGGGAGCCCGCCTGCCTACTCTTCCTACCCCAGTGTCCCCCGCAGGGATCTTTCCTCGAAAGCCGGGAGTGGAGAGGCACTGGCCCAAACAATAGCAGGACCTTGCCCTCTGCCCTTCTCGTAGCTTTTCCATCAAAACAAGCGCTCCCGACCTGGCCTCCAGCTTGGCCCCAGCCCCCTTGGAGCTCCCAGAGAGGGAGAAAGGCATTTCCGGGTTGAGCGTAGGGCCTGTGGTGTCCTCATTCCCGGAGCGCCAGCCAAGGTCAGGGACTAGGGCAGAGGCGGGAGATGGATGTCTGGAAGGAAGTGGGGGGAGGCTTTATCCAGGAGGGAGGCGGGAAGGGGTAGGTCAGCTGTCAGGTGTCCATCCATAGGGCTGGAAGCACTGGGGACAGGAGATACCATGACAGTGGGTGGTGTGGTAGAGAGTGACACTTGTCATCTCGGGCATGGGGCCCAGGCCTGGGATGGATGGCGGGCACGGGGAAAGGCCACAGCTGACCTCAGGGAGGGGAGTGTGGCAAAGCAGATGGAGCATTTGGCAAGAGCCAGCACTGAGCCCTAGGTGTGCCCCCTGCCCGGCAGCTCCGCCCCACCTGAGTTGGTGTGTAGGCGAGGCTGACCCAAGGGCACAAAAACCTTTCCACGTGAATCAGAAGACAGCTGAGGCTTCTCTGGCCCTGCCCCGCCCAGCATGAGACCCAGAGCTTCCCAGAGTAGCCTCTATTCTAGAATTTGCCTGGAGCCAGCATGCATAGCCGATCTCTCCAGAAAGGAGGCAAGATTCAGCATTCTGACCCTTTGCTAGGGGCTGCCCCCAGCATTTGCTGTATCTGTTGCCTGGAGGAACTCTGTACCTGTCTTTCTTAAAGACACAGCAAGGAACCTGAACAGGTTTGGAGGAAAACTGAGCAGCCCAGAACTTTCTGAGCGTCCAGTAAGTGCCTTTAGACAGGTATCTTCAAGGGACATTTGGGGATTTTAATCCCTGTAAAGAGGAGGCAGCAGCCTTCCCTTAACATCCCACACCAAGCCCTGCCTGGGGGTCTGCCTGAGGCTTTTGGGTACAGCGGCCGGGGTGGCCTTGAGGACTCAGCGTACCTGCCCAGAGAGCCTAGTGCCGGCAGCCCTAACTGGACAGAGCCCAGGAGCCTGCCAGGAATGCCTCTCCCGGGTCCGGAGCCCCCACCGCCCCCCGCCCGGGGGGAGACCCCACCCCCAGCTGGGGGGAGAGGGCGGCGCGCCCGCGCACCTGGACGGGCCGCAGCTGCACCTGGGTGGGGCGGCACTGCACGTTGCGGTTGTTGCAGCAGCCCGAGCAGCGCTGCACCTCCACGCACGGTGGCCACACCAGGAAGTTAGCGTTGGTGTGGTCTATGAGGCGCCGCGAGATCTCGAACACCTCAGTGCGCGTCTTGCACTCGGCGATCACGGCCGGCTCGGCGACCGTCGGGGAACCTGAAGGGAGAGGGGACCCCTGTCAGGAGGGTGGGCCGGCCCAGAGCCCCCGCCCGGCGGCCCAGCCCAGCGGGGCAGCTCTGGCCCTGCGCGCCCTCCCCAGTGGCCAGCCGAGTCCCACTTCCTTCCACCACCACCCCCGCCCCGTGGGACCCGTTTGCGCGTCCTGGCTGTTCTCAGCTGTGGCCCTTGGACAGGTTGCTGAGGCGCCCTCAGCCTCAGTTTCCCCATGAGATATGCACCCAAGAACCGCTGCAAGGATCGAGCGAGGTCACTGAGAGCGCTGGTCTGTCATAAATGTCAGTTTCCTTCCGCCCGCCCTCAAGTTCCTTCTGTGATCTCACGCCTGACCCCTGGCTCCTACTCACTTATTATTCTATGACTACTCTCATGTTGCCGTTATTCACTATTTTCTATCCTTACATCCTTGCTTCTTTCAAAGCCCGCTTCATCATCTATGGGACAGGGATCACAGAGCCTATACACTGCCCTTGCCGATCTGAGTAATGTGAGTGGCCCACAGCAAGTCTTCCGTCCATGCTGGGGCTCCGCCGTCGTTCTCATGGAGAGACACTGAGGCTCGACTAGCTGCCCAAATTCAAAGTGAGGAGTGGAGCTCAGGCCACCAACTCCTATCTGAAGGTCCCCCTAGCCACTGTCTCCAGTGTTTTGGGGTCTACAGGTGGGCAGAGAGGAGGAAGGGCTTAGAGCAGATACTGGCCTCCCCTGGGAAGGCTTCCGTGGGACCTAGGCAGGTGCCAAGCTTTGCCTGCTGTCCCAGGCTGCAGCCCTAAGCCACAGAAGAGACACACAGCCCACAGCACAGCACTGGGTCCAAGTGAGAAGAGCTGCTGGGATCCCAGTCCTATCCATTGCTAGCTGTGTGACTTCAGTCACGGCTTTACAGTCTCTGGGCCCCTGTTTCCAACTGTATAACATGGGGTCAGTAAGAGCTATCTCTAGGGTTAGAGTAATGAAAAATGAGTTTAAAAGCACTATATTTAGGAAACTGTGTGTTGGGGGCTGGGGCGTGATGACTCAACCCAATATAGTGAATCGAAGCACCGTTCTACTCTCCTAGAGCTCAACTCAGTCCTCAGAGCGGGACGAATGGGGCGGCCCAGAGCTGTGGGCTGGCTGCACACCCCAGTTCTCCTTGTCTGGCTCCCACCATGGAGGGCTCGCCATTCTCATCTGCCGCCTCACCTGGGCTCCTTCTCCCTCGGGTTAAGCTCTCCAGCTCGCCTCCAGAATGGGATAGGGTCAAATTCAGGTCCAGCTCGGCCCCGTCTTCCTCTGCAAGAGAAGGCACAGTCAGATGCACCCTGATAGCCTCTGGCTGGTCTGATCGTGGGCTGGGGGCTCCAATGGGGGATCTGGAGCAGGCAGGAAGGTGGCCTCTCACCCCTCATTGGCATCCCACTCCAAAAAACAGACTCCCTTTCCAGGTCCCTGTAAACCTGAGGGTCCTTGCTCTGACAAGGGGCCCTCCAGGCAACCCCAGGGTGGCCATGGGGGTCAGGGGGTGGTGGGGCCCGGACTGCATCCCTGGGGGGGCCTTCAGCCCCACTCTGGGTCCTTCAGCCACATTTTTGGACAGAACCCATGTCAAAGGAATTAAAAATAACCCTTCCCTTTGCTACTGTAAGCGAACCCTCCTCGGCCTCCAGGGCAGGGCAAGGACCCAGAGCTCCGAAGGCGAGTTTCCAGTGCCCCTCCGCCCAGCGTTCCCATAGGAAGTGCTGAATGGAGAAATTCCCAGAATCCCCGGGGGGACCAGCATGCCCTGGACACAGCCCCTCTGGAGCCCCGGACAATGGCCCAGCTGAGCTGGAGAGGGAGGAGGGAGAGGAGTGGGGGTGGGGGCTGAAGGCAGGGAGGGGTGGGGAGCCGGCCTGCTGGGATGGGGGCGCCCGTACCCGGGGCCCTTCCAGGCCTGGGTCTTGCTTCAGCTCCCAGAGTCTCATTGTGTTTGCCTCTCCCCTCTAACCTTCGACCTGGTGTCTGCCCTAAACTCTCCTTTGCTCTCTCGGGTCATAAACTACAGTTCCCTTCTCCAGCCTGGGAGGCCCTCATCTTGGCTTAGTGCTCCTTGGCGCTGTCCCTCTCTCTAGAGGCAGGCAACACCTCTGTGGGAGGTGAGGGCCGGACAGGAGGACTTTGAGCTTGATACCGAATCCTGGGCAGACCCTTCCAGCTCTCTGATGGCTGAAGAGCGAGCAAACAGACGGAGGGGTGTTGGAGACAAGCTCCCGCCCCCTCCACGCAGCCCCTCGCTGCTCTGGCTGTCTCCCCTTCCCGCTGACCCTGCCAACAACAAAGCTCCTGTTCTTCTGTGGGCTCCCAGGGGGTCCTGTTTGGAGGAGATGGTCCTACAACTGGTGCGTTTCTGTCCAGCCTACTGCTCCCGCGTCAGCGCGTCTGTCGGTCCCTCTCGCTCCCTTCCCTTCTCCCTGCCATCTCTGGAATGTCCCTGGTGGAGAGGAGATGGGGGAAAAGATGTGCTTTGTGGAAAGGTTAAGTTGATTAGGAAAAAATAGCCACATGGTTGCCTCGAAACAGGCCGGCTATTGAAAACCTCTGTCTCCAATCCCGACCCCCAGCCGGGGTGTGTAGGGGCTGTCCGAGGGTGGGGGCCATGGGCCTTGGAAAGAAACTGCAGAAAGGCTAAATTTGGAAGTTGCCCCATTGTGTTGGCCAGGGCTGGCCAGTCGGGCACGGGGTGGGGGATGTGGGAGACATCGGGTGGGGGGCCTAGTGAACAATAGGTGGGCCCAGCTGGGGCCCCCTCCCGCCTGCCTCGCCAGCCCCCGGCACAGGCGGGTTTGAAAGGGCCCGGGAATGCTTTTGAGAGGGAGCCAGGGGCCCAACGGGGAGAGGAAACAAAGACAGGAAATGCTGTCCCCCGTAGATAGGAGTCTGGGCAAGGATTACAAAGTGACAAAGAGACAAAACCCTAGAGGGAAGGGGAGCTGGGGTGCAGGGGGGGTTGCTGACCAGGGCTCCAGGGAACAGGCCAGAGGTTAGAATAGAATGGAATTTGCTCTGAAGACAGCGTTTATAAATACACTCCCGACCCAGCCCACCAGCCCTGCCACGTGTGTGCCACCAAGCACGTGCCCATTCGCTGAGTGCACTCTCTGGCTGGGGCAGGGCTGCCTGCTGGTCTGGGCCAGGTGTCCCCGGGAGACCTCACAGACTGGGCCCTCGGCCAGAGGGACAGGGAGATGGTTCCTTCGGCACCACCCTCCCTGGCTGAGTCCACACCTGGATACACATTCGGCATATGCCCCGGGCACCTTCTCCCTGCCCCCCTCCTCCTGGCACCCCACCCCGTGCACCAAGCCAGAGCCACATGTGGCTGCTTCTGCCACGCCCCACATCCCAGGTACCAACCCATCCACCCACCCAGCCCTGCCCCGGACAGTTGTGGCCGAGCCCTCCTGAGGCTGCCACAGGCCTCTCGTTCTCTGGAAGTCAAGGAAGGGAGGATGCCCCTTGCCCTGCCCCTCCCGGCCCCCGAGGACTCAGTGGTGGCCCAGAGCACTGAATGAGGTTCAATTTACCTACGGAGGCTCCATGCAGCAGACGCTGGAGGTCATCAAAGGAGCGGATCGAGTGGTCACTCAGCATCTCGTAGAGCTCCTCGGGAATGGGGTCCCCCTGCCAGGCAGACACCATGGGGTCAAGTGAGCTGAGTGGAGGGCTTTCCAGCCATGGCCCTCTTCCCCGCCGCACATGCATGCACCCTCCCATGGAAAACCCCCACAGGGCCTCTCGGCTATGGGCAAATGGACAGCCAGGCTGGGGGCACGGTGGGGGCAAATTCCAGGCCTGACAATCAGAAGCACAAAGTTCTGGGGACCAGAACTTGCTCAAGCCTCTAAGACTCAGATCAGATGCCCGTCCCCACCCCACACGAGAGCTCCAGCTTGCTCTGCGATAGATCGGATGTACGCCCGTCTCCCACATCGCATCATGGGGTCCAGGAGACTCCAACCGTCTTTCTGCTTCTCGTCCCCACCTGACAGCCAATGACAGCCAGCGTTTGTCAGAGGAGATCTAATTGCCCCCATTTCACGGATGAGAAGACAGAATGATCAGTGGCACCTGCACGCAAAGCCCAGACGCTCTGATGGCAGAGCCCGTGCCCCCAGCCTTCTGGGTACATGAGCTGGTTCCTAAATGCTTGCAGAGCTGGGTGGGCTCAGGGGACCCCAGGCACTAACAGATCTGTTTAGTCTCTTGCTCAAAAGAGGAGAGAGGGAATCCTTAGATACAGACACGAAACCTGAAAGCTTACCCTTGCCCCATGCCCAACCAAACCCTATTTTTAGAGCCCCTCTGGCCTGTTACCAAAAGCACTTGAAACTTAATAAGTGCTTTAACAGGCCCCACTCGGAGCCGGGCTTCCTCCAGGGAAACCGCAGGCCTCACAATGACAGGAGAGCAGCCCGATAGGAAGGTCATGGCCACGTCCCTCGTGGTCCAGGGAGACCTGAGGGGCTGATGCCAGAGGTCTTGAGGAGGCATGCCCAATCTGGACATCAAGTGCCTCGGGGCAAAGGAAATGCGGGAGACCCTGCCCCATGTCCGAACTCACAGCCGTGCAAACACACGCGCGCGCACACACACGTGCGCACACAGATGCAGGATGATGCGGTTGTGTGAAAGGAGCCCTGGAGTGGGTGCCGGCAGACCTGACTCACTTAAACAACTCTGTGCCTCAGTTTCTCTGGATTAGGAAGCAGGAGCTCCCCCTCTAGTCAGTTCACGGAACACTCCAAGGACCGGAGTTCTCATTGGCTTTGCACAGGCTGAGTCCCTGCCCGACGGGGGGAGGAGGTCATCTGCCCCGTGGCCGTGGCCGGGCCCAGGGGGCTCTCCCCAAAACTCTGTTAGGAGCTTGGGGATGGATCAGTGTCTGACTCCCCCAAAGCTCCGTTTCTTCATCGGTCATCGTGGCTTCTGGGAACACCTCCCCCTGGGGTTCCATCACATCCATCCAGCTCTGGCCACCCAGGTTGGCCTTGGAGCCAGGGTAGAGTGTGGGTATGCCCGCTTTTAAAATAAATTCCTTGAAACCCTGAGCTTAGTTTTTTCATTTGAACGTGGAGCTTATAATCCTGCTTGGTCTCTAGGGCTGCCGGGAGGTTCAAGACAGGGAAGCTTGGGGCCCAAGCAGTAAGCCTGGCTGGCAGCTGGGGTCTTTCCTTCAGGGTCCATGGCTACGAAGCTGGGGAGCCTGGGGCTGCATGTGTGAGACGGGAGAGGGGCATCAGCTCAGCCGCCCCTCACTTTCCTCCCCTACCTCTGCCACACTCCACTCCTCCTACTCCAAGAGAGAGCCCCTGCCTTTGGTGTCTCCAAATGTGGACACAGAGCCCTACCCACAGACCGGAAGGCAGGCAGCTGGTGCCCAGTTAAGACCAAGGCAGGCTACTTCCCCTGAGGGTTTTGCCAAGCCCAGAACTGGTAGTCTAGGGAGCTAAATTCTTTTTTTTTTTTCTTTTAAGATTTTATTATTTATTTATTCGACAGAGATAGAAACAGCCAGTGAGAGAGGGAACACAAGCAGGGGGAGTGGGAGAGGAAGAAGCAGGGCTCACAGAGGAGGCCTGATGTGGGGCTCGATCCCATAACGCCGGGATCACGCCCTGAACCGAAGGCAGACGCTTAACCACTGTGCCACCCAGGCGCCCCTAGGGAGCTAAATTCTACCCTTGTTCTGCTACCAACCACCCCATGACCTCAGGTGCGTCACTGCCCCTCTCTGGTCCTGGCCCTCATCTGTGTGCATCAGGGGGTCGCAGACATTTGATTCCGTTCTAATTCTGCCTGTGGTGGCACGAGAGGCAGCAGAGGAAAGCCAAGGGGGAGGGTGCCCAGCTAGGGCTCCCAGGCTGTCTGTGCAGTAATGATCCAATTAACCCCCCAGGAGAGGGCCCAAAGCCCCAGTACCAAAGGGCATGTAGCACTCATGCCAAGACCTCCTTGCCCGTTGGAGAGCTGGCTGCATCTGTCAGCCGGGGTGGAGTAGGCAGACCCCAAACAGGACTAGCGGATGCCCCAAACCCAGCCTGCGATGCACGGAGACGATGTTTTATGAAAATGGACCCACACCCTCCCAGGCTGAGTGGTCAAGAGCCCAGGACAGAATGGAGTGGTGGGAGGAAGTACACAGTAGGTGCTCAAGAAATACTCATAAAATGCACGAAGGTCTCTCCCCTTCTCCGTGGGGTTCTCTCCTGTATGAGCCTCCTACCTCCTCCACCAGGAGGACCACCTGGGTTGTTTCCCCCCTCCACCCTCTTAGCAAATTCCCTCCTAAAGCATCCATTCTAAGCAGAGAGGCCATTCCTGCACATGTTTCTAGTCACTTGGCCACTGGATGCCCAGAACTCACCAAGAGCCCCCTGGATTTGATAATAATACCCCAGCCTACTTTTATTGAGGGCCGGCTCTGAGCCAGGTACCGAGCTAGTGATGTACTAACTACCAATCCAAAGCAGCTGGCTCTGTGTTTGAATCCCCATCTTCCAGATGAGGAAGCTCAAGGCTTAGAGAAATAAGTGAAGGGCTACAGGTCTACGCCACAAGAGCAGGGCCGTGCGCCTCCCTCTTCCAGCCCACCATGGAGCTTTCTGGCATCAGGTGTCACAGAGCAGGGGCTAGACGGTCCTCAGGGGACACTGGCCATGGCTGAGGGGGTCACAGCTAGAGCAGTGCTCCTGGCATCTAGCAGGCGGTGGCCGGTGCCCACCCCGTACAGGACAGCCTTCCGCAATACAGAATTACCTGGCCCAAGATGTCAACAGGGCAGAGGCTGAGAAACTCGAGGACACAGAAAAGCAGGGGCTTCAGCTGCTAAGGAGACCTGGCCTCTCAGATTAAGCCTTTGAACAACCTTAGCTTCTTTATCTTTCAATGGGGCGAAGAACACCTGACTGGTGTTACTGGGAGGCAGAACTGCACCCAGCAGAGCAGAGCAGCCAGCAGAGAATGGTACTTACTGAGCTGTCCCTGCCGCCCACCGAGTCCTTCAGGTGGTTCCTTGGAGGGCACCAGCGAGCAGCACACACGCCCAGGGCCAGCAACGCGGGGCATATTTGAGGCAGACAATTGGTGGGTGGAGAGCTGCCTGCCCTGGGCGAGTGTGTGGCTTTCCGCTGGCCCCTGTGCCGGGCCCCAGGAAACAGCACCCTAGCCACCACTGGCACTGCCTGGGGCCACGTGGGCCGGCGGGTCCCTTCCGGGCTGGGGGTGGGTGAGGGACGGAGAAATGCAGCCTGTGGTCCGCTCCAGGATGCAGTGCCCTGGGGGAGACTGGCATGGGCACCTGCTGGGGGTCAGAGGCTCCTCTTGGCGTGGGAGGGTGAGCAGCCCAGAGCCCGGGCTTCCTGGGCACAGGTTCTAGAACCCTCCTACGGTGGGCAGGGAAAAGCGGCATGGCATCCAGATGAAGCTGCCCTAGAGCTCAGGCCTGGGGTTCCTGACAGGGCAAGGGCGTGGTGAGAAGGCAGCTGGGGCACAGCCAGCCCCGGGAGCCAAGGCAAACAGCCTCCTCCCCACCCCGCCCCACCCCCAACACCAGCTGCAGAAGGTAGGAAGGGCACGAGCTAGCGTGAGGCCAGGTGAATTACCTGCTCCCAACCAGGCTGGCAGATCAAAGGGGCTTGGACCCCACCCTCCCCCAGGGCCCCAGCTGCACACGTAGATACGCACTCCGCAGCCCTCCCCAGCCCGCTGTTCCGTTCTGCAGAGGGAGACGACAGGCTCAGCCCAAGCAACCAGGGGCGTTGTCTGTGGCTGGCGGAGAGAGGAGCCGGCAAGGCCTCCAAGCGCCCGCCTGCCTGACAGTCTCAGGCCTGATTTAGATTCGATGCCAAAGCCAAGCCCTTTGAAGAAGCCTTCTCTGGGCAGACCACAGAAGCCATTTAGAACCAGACTTTCCCACCTAGCATTTCCCTTCCCTGTTGCTCCTGGGACCCTCCTGCCCCTCCTGAATGGTGTTGGCCCAGCCCCACACGGGGTCGTCCACCTCCCCCTGGAGCAGAAAAGCTGTTAGGGCTGGAAGAGGGGCCAGTGCCACAGTTACAACCAGGGCGGCCCATCACAGTCACTGACTCCCCCCCCCCCCCCCCCCCGCCCCGGGAGTCCTACCCTCGACCCCAAGCCAGCCCAACTCCCAGCACTGGGGCAGGGCGGAGCAGGAATCTGCATTTTCCAGAGGTCAGGGAATTCTGCTGCTCTTAGGGAGCTCAGGGCTGATCCAACCTTCACATTTTGGGGGGTGGGAGAAACTGAGGCCCAGCTCAAGATACACGGAATCTTTGCAGTCTGATTTTCCTTCTGTTTCTTCCTCTGTCCTGTCCAGTCTTGACAGGCCAACTCCCAAGACATGGAACAGAAAGACAAGCTTTTCTCTCAAGATGGGGGGAAGGGCTCAAAGGAGAATGCCTGCCCGAGAGCAGAGTAGCCGGGGCTGCACCGCCCTGGGGGTGAGGCCATGTTTATAAAGCGCTTAGCAAGCGCTAGACAGCTGTCTGGTCCTTCCTTGCCACTACCCCCCAAGTCCCCCCACATCCATTGTCCTTTCCCCAAATATTTAGAGATTATCCACCTTGGACCAGGCACTGTTCCAAGAATGGGAGACAGTGGTGACCAAGACAGACGCTCGAGAGGAGTTTAGACTAGCGAGGGAAGACGGACAATAAACCAGAACGGAAGAGCTGTCCTGGAAGAGGCATGCGGGGAGGGGGAGACTGAGAGGGACCCAGGAAGCCCATGGCAAACACCTCTTTACCACTCTCGCTGAATTAACCTCCCCCTCCCCCCACCCCACACAGATAAGCACACTGTTCTAGGTCTTGCCCCAGAGCCTCGAAGTTCTGTTCAGTCCTAAATTTGCAGACACTTCTAGAGCTGGGAGAATCCAGCAAGTCGGTCCCCACCACCCAAGGCCAATAGCAAACCAGAAAGAAGCTGGGGGGTAAAGGGCTGCCAGGCCCCTTCCCTCCATCGCTGGGGGCAGAAGGGTGCTGGGGTGGGAGACATCACATGACAGTGGGAGTTACCCTCTGCGGAAGCCAGCTCAGCTGATGGAGATAGGACCTCCCAGGCCTCAGCGGACCCTCTGCCAGGCCACGCATCAGAGCTCCCACCCCCCCACCCCTCCTTCCCAGCTGCTGGGGCCTCTACCTGAGGCTCAGGCCAGGGACCAGGAGAGCCCCAAGGCCACCGACCAGGCCAGCCCCAAGGCCACCTCCAGCAGTGAGCTCTCCTGGAGTCTCCCTTCCCCGCCTGGCCCCCTTGTTGAAGGGTTTCCCCTTTATGTCTCCTCCCCCAGGGCCGGCTGAGGCTGACACCGGCTCAGTGCGAAAGTGGGAAACTGCAAAGCACCACACAACTGTGACTTCCCGAGGGCCTTGTGTTCCAGGACGCTGGGCTTACAGGGGGCGCGACAGGCACCGGCTTCTGTGCCATAGCGCTCCCCCAAACGCGCATATCCATGGAGTGGCGCGGAAGGAGGAAGAGGTGCTGGAGGAAGCTGGAAATGAGGAGGGCAGGCCCCAGGGAGGGGAAAAGCCTCATCCCGCTGTCATCCAGCCTCTCCAGAGCACGCTGGGATCAGTAAAGAAGATAGAACAGCCAGGTGGGAGCCCCCTCAGCAGCGAGGGTCCTGCAGTCTTGGAGGATCAAAGAAGGGCTCATTGGAAGGGAGAATGATCTGGACATCACAGTGCCCCCCCCAGTCTCATCGACACTATTTTCCGTCTCCTGGGGTAGTTGAAAAAATGCAATCACCGAGGGGTGATGCTTGAGGGGCGGCAAGCTGACCTGAGCAGGCAAAAATCAGTGGGTGCTGTGGAGCCAGGACGCGATGGGAGGGTCCCTGTTTCCCCTTGCTCCTAGGGCCCTGCAAGGAAATGCTGTCACTACAGAGATGACGAGGTTCCAGGGCCCGCGCTGGGCCCACGGTGGGCCCACCTGTTGCGCGGGGGTGGGCACCTGGTGCTGGGTGTATAGGGACCGTGCGTGCCTGTGTGCGTGCGTGGGTGTGCACGCACGTGTGTTCAGGCCGCGTGTTCTGGGGCCAGGCGTACGTGTGTGTGCGGTGCGGCGCCGCCGTTCCCAGGACGCCCTGGCACCGGCCCCAGCCCCCAGGCCCCGCGGCAAGGCGAGGCGGCAGCTGGGGCCGGTCGGCACCCCCCTCCCCAACAGCTGGCCGCGGCCCGGGGGGCTGCAGAGAGGAGAGGAGGGGGCGTCGGGAGGGGCCTGCAGGCTGCCGGGCCGAGCCCTGCGGCCTCCCTCCCGGGTGCGGACCGCTGGGGGTTGGCCGCGGAAGGGCGGGGCCCCAGGGCGGGCGGCCGGCGGCCCTCGAGGAGCCCCGAGAACAAAAGGAGACGGCGACGGCTCCTCTGTGGTCAAAACAACCTGCGCTGGCGGCGGCCCAAGGTCTGGCCGCGGCCTCGGAGCCCTTCACCTTAACCCCTTCGCCGCCGCCGCTGCCTCCTTCCTGCGCCTCGTTGGACGCCAGGAGGGGCCTGCCCTCCATGGGAGCCGGCGAGGTGCGGGCTCCCGGCCGCCGCCGAGCGGAGGCGGGACGGGACCCAGGCGCGCCGCGCTCCCCGCTGCCCTCTCCTCCCCTCCACCTCGCGCTTCCTCCCTGCCCCGCCCCCTTTCCCACCTGGATTCCGGGTGGACTTGCCAACTCACTGCTACGTGAGGCTGGGAGGGGTGGGGGGGTACTGATCCGACCTGATAGCTCCCGCAGACGTTTTTACACCCCACCTGCCTTGCAGCTACGCTTTTACTGGCGCGCTCCGCACCCTGCAAGCGGGGAAGAGAGGCGCTTCCTCTCGCAGGGCGCGGGCGCAGGTATGGCAGGGCCTGGGGCACACACCGCCCCGAGGGCTGGATTCCTTAAAAGCCTCTACTCCTCCCCAATTTCCGAGTGCCCAAAACCTCCGTCTCTCTCTCTCTCTCATTCTCTCTCTCTCGGCGCCCCCCGCCCCCAAGACACAAGCTGCTGCTGGACTGCGCTCTAGGGCCGGGCATGCCCTGCGCTGGCCCGAGGGCGCCGGTCCCGACCGGGAGCCGGAGCCAGGGAGGGGAGGCAGATCCCCGAGGAAGGCTGGCGTGACTGCCACCGGGTCGCGAGCTCGCACCTCCCGTGCAAGCCGGGTCCTGGACAGAACCTAAGCTGGAACCAAAGTGGGCTTGGGAGAACGCGCTGCCTTCTGCACCCTCAGCACCACCCCCACCCTCTCTCCCTTCGGGTTCCCGAGGGGTGGGGGACAGGGCCACACACACCCTCCCCCGACACTGAAAGGGCCGGAGATCTGGGGTCGCCCCTGGGAAAGAAAGCTACCGCTGCCCCCTCCCCTTAGAGCCTGGCACGTCCCGGACCTCGCGTCCCAGCTCTCGGAGGTCACCTAGCGCCCGGCGCTAGGCCCGTGGGCTGCAAGGGTCCAAAGTTCACTGCAAGGAGGGGAGGAGGCGACTAAGGGGTGAGGGTGGGGGTAATGAATGAAGCGAGGCAGCCCTGGCAGCCGTCGCAACTCACCTCGGCGCTGACCAGACGCAGGTAGCAGCAGAGAGACAGGAAGAGCGCCCAGCAGCGATTCATGCCGACTCCGGGCCCGGCCCCGCGAGGCCCCGGACGCGTGGACCGAGCGCGCCGCCCCCGCGGCCAGGGTGGGGGGCGGGGGCTGGGGAGGGAGGTGGGCTCGGCTCGGGGCTGCGGCGATCAGGCGCTCAGGCCGCTGCAGCCGCCGCCGCGGCTCACCCGCATGGCCCCCGGGCGCCGCCGCCCCCGGCCCCGGCTCCGTCGTTGAGGGGCTGGGGAGGGCCTGGGCGCGGGACCAGGGTCCGAGGCCGCTACCTGGGCGGATCCCGAGCCCGAGTGAGCATCCACGGCCAGGGGTCTGCGTCGCGAACCAGCCGAGGCGTCTAGCCGTGTGGGGGCGCCCAGGGGACTCCAACCTCCAAGAGGAAAAAGAACACGGCGGTCGATGGCTCGTCTTCACTCGCTGACTATAGGCGTTTTCCTCTGCCCGCAGGGTTAGATTTTTTGCAACATTTTCTGGAAAGGCCCCCGAAGTCGGAAAGTGCAGAGCTGGGCACCTCAGGGCCAAAGTCTCCCCCAAAAAACTTTTTCCAAAGTTGGCTTTGCAGCGGCGGCCCGAGTACCCGGGCAGGGAGAGGTGCAAACTCCCGCCGGGGCCGGGTGGGGGGGGCCGGAGCGTGTGCGCCTTGGCGCGGGGCCCGGGCGGCGGGCACGGCTGCTCCGCGCTCGCGGCGTGCCCGCTGCGCGCAGTGCCGGGCGCGGCAGACAGGTGGACGCGGCGCGAGTCCGTCGGTCCGTCTGTCCGCGCGCTCGCAGCTCTGGGCGTCCTCTGCGGGCTGTGAGCTGCGGCTGCTCCGGCTTCTCTTTGCAACGAGGCTGGAGGGTGGGCCTTCCCCCCCCCCTTTTTGCGCGTGTGTGTATGTGTGTGTGTGCGCAAAATATCTCTATCTCGGGAATGAAAGATGGGCGCTGGCGGCCAGAGGGGAGTCCTCAGGGAGGTAGCGGGGGAGGCTGCGGGCGCGCGGGGAGACAGGAGGGCTGCTCCCGGCTCCCGGCGGCAGGAGGAGAAGTTGCCACCCTTTCAGCTGTTCCGGTCTTTATAAAGGAGAAGGGAGAGCGCTAGAGGTGGGTGGAGACTGCCTTTCCTTTTCTGGCCGAGAGTCAGCACCGGGAAGAGGGGGGGAGCTCCGGGAGGGCCTGAGGCGGGGGCGGGGCGCTCAGGGGTCTCTGAGAGCCTGGCAGCCCCTCTGCCCAGGATCTGGCCTTTGGGAAGGGAGAACTAGGGGCGACTGAGCGCCCCGCCCCTTAGCACAGTGACCGTGGCCTGATTTCTAGCCCACGTGGTTGGGCAGTTGTCTCCACGGCCACCGCCAGGAGTCCAAACCCGCAGCCCTGAGGGCGGCACTCGCACCCTGACACGGGCATAGCGGTGAAGGACTCACGCCCTGCAGCTTCTTCGGATCCTGCCCGGCTGCTGAGGAGCTGGGTCACCTTGGGCAAGTCACTTCCTTTCTGTGCGCTTGCATCTAGCCTCCCAGTGGGATAGAGTTCTTGAGAGGACCTAGGGCCAGAAAGGGCACCCAGCCCCGAACCAGCCACAAGGTGATCGCACAGACCCCGCAGCCAGTACCATTCAGCAGAAAGCTGGGTCCGTGTCTCCGCCTTCTCGCTGGTTGCCTGGCACATGACAGGCGCTGCCAATTTGTTGAACTGCAAAGTCACACAAACCCCCACAGCCCTGCAGCACCCTCGCAGGGCCGCCATCACAGTCCCACAGTCACCCTGATGTTTACTACCTCCCTCAGCCCCCAGGTTTGGAGGCCCGCCCCCCCCCCACGCCTGCATTCACATAGTTAACGCCTTCCGCCCCCAGCGCCGAGAGCTGCGAGAGCTGCGGTGGCCCTGCCTTCAGCAGTCACACGGTCCCAGTCACAGAGTCACACGCACACCCGCCGAGCCCAGCACCCACCACGGGACCCGCAGGCTCACTGCATCACCGGGCTTCTGGCTGTAGGACACCTTTATCTGGTCCCCTCGCACTGTCTCCACCGTCCACCCTTGGTACCCAGACATCCCTTTGGGGTGCCAGCCTGCTCCTCAGGCCTCTGTCGCTGAAACAGGCACACCCGCTGTCTCTTCCTAAGCCATCTTCTTGGACGTGAGCGAGGGGGGCACAGAGGAGGGAGGACTCTGCCAGGCGGGCCTCTTTACACAAGAACCCACTCTCTTCTCATGACCGCCTATGCAGCATGGCGCAGTGGCCGAGAGGCAGGCCGGGGACAGGTCACCTTGGTTCAAATCCTGGTGTGGCCACCTGAGCTGGTCACAGTGTCTCTGGGAAGCTTCACCTCTCCGTGCCTTGGTTTCCTCCCCTATAAGCTAGAAATAAATCTAGAATTGGAGGGAGAGAAGGATTCAGAGAGGCCTGGGGAAAGTGTAGGGGTGATGGGGGTGTGTGTCAGCTTTGCTGGGAATGATGAGTTCCCGGGTATGTACCTATATCAAAACCGATCTCTGCATTTTGTGGTACCTCAATGCAGTTGTAGAATTCGGAGTTACCTCCCAACGTGGTCTGGAGGCTCAGATGAGATCATCCATCTGGAAGGACTGAGCATGATGCTGGCCCCCAGAGTGCATCATTCCTTCAACACAGGATTTGAGTGTTCCCCGGTGGCCGGGCACTATTCCAGGCGCTGGGGAGACAGCACAGGGCTCATACAGGCTCCTGCCTTGGAGGGGCCCCTATCCAGAAGGACAGACAGATGCATAAACAGATAAATTAGGAGATGGGGTGACAAGGGAGATTGGGGGTGGGGGTGGGAAGATAATCCCCAAACACAAGCTTTGAAGTCTAAAGACTTAGAGTTAAAACCACAGGACGCTAGGTGATGTTGACCTTGACCTTCTGGATCCTTATCCATTAAAGAGATGAGAACAGCTACCATTATTATTACGGGGACTGTGTAAGAGGGAGTGTTCTTCTTACTCGGCATGTAGCCTCTCTGTGCTCCTGTGAGGTATGTGGCTCCTATCTTACAAATGGGGCAATTGAAGCACAGAGAGGTTAAGCAACTTGTTCAAGGTCACACAGCCAGTAAGTGGTAGAGACTAGACTCGAACCCAAGCATTCCAGCTGTGGAGCCCACACACTTAAGCCACCATGCTATGCTGCCTCTTGGCAGGTGATGATTGATGGTGATAATTGACACATTTTACACTTCTGTGAACATCAAACACACAAATATATGTGCAAGTGCTTTGCCAACTGAAAGTGCTGACGTACAAAGAGCTGTAGGAGCGCAAAGGAGGGAGCACACGGTTCAGCCTCAGGGGAGGGATGCAAAGAGGGGAGGCTACTGGGAGCAGCATCATTGAGCACCTGCTGTCTGCAGGCCCCATGAGGAAATGTAATAAAGGAGACCCAGAGCCGGGACTCTGGGACCTACCGGGCTCTTGAGTGAGATAGACACGGATGATTACAGTCCAGATGTCTTTTCGCACAGGTTAGAAGGGGCAGGACAGAGACAGCAGAGGCAGCTGGAACCACAGGGCACCCGGCCTGAATGCCATACTAAGGAGAACCCCTTTCCTATACCCTCTTCTTGCAGACACCATGCCAGTGTGGGGGTCTTTCCACACAAGCAATCCTCTAGAGAACACCTCCTCCTCTTCCTGTGAGACTTGATTTAGCACCTCCTCCAGGAAGCCCCCTGGGCTTGGTACTTGCTCTGGGTTCCCACAGCATGTGCCCCATGACATTGTCATTGCCCGTGTATCAGTCTAGCACTAGACTGAGATCCAGGTGAGCAAGGGCCTCATTCCAGCTCCCACGATACAGCAGTTGCTCAATAAATGTCTACTAAAAGAATGAATAAATGAGTAAATATCTTGCCTGTTTCTTCCTCTGAGTCCTGGCCTTTTGGTGCAAAGATGCCAGGCCCTACCTGAGGGGTGCAAGGGGTCGGGGAGAGGGCTTATAACGTGAGCCTCTAAACCATAATGCACAAGGGCACCTCACAGACCTGGAAAGACCCCGGGCCCATCTTTGGCATTGGGGCCCTGAGGAATCAGGCTTTCCAATAGCCTGTGAGCTGGTTATGTGGGCTGGGGGCCACACCCCATAACTCTCACCCTCCACCCCCTTGATAAGCCTGAGTCCAGCAGAAAACCAAGTGGTCACGGCTCTCAGCTAATTGCCAAGGGGCCTGTCCAAGGCCAGGGCTTTTTAGACCGTGTCCAGAGCAGTCTAAGCTTTCCTCCATCAAAACGTCTCATACCCTGGGAGTGGGGGCTCAGGGCCAAAAAAGGAGCTGGCTTCCATCCCGGGGGCAGACTTGGGCCCTCGAGTCCAGAATGGGTATCCCCGCTCTCCTGAGAGAGCCCTAACAACACCCGTGCCAGGCACGTTTGCTTTTCCCAGCTTGATGGCTGGAGGAAGTCCGGCTCCAAATTGGGGACAGTCCAAGGCCAAGCCACAAATGGCCTGAGGCCCCAGCCCCAGGCTGTATGATGGCAAAGGACGCATCTACCCCCGTGTAGCTGCACTCAGCTGGCCCAGAGCCGCTCGATGCCCTGCCCCCGCCCCCCCCCCCGGGCTGCAAGGCCGGGGCCCCCTTCACCTTCACCCAGGAAGGGAGCTATCGCAGCGTTGGTGCTCCTTTCGCAGCTGAGGAGCCGGAGGCCTGCGTGGAACCGGGGACGAGTCTTCCCAGCAAAGACTGCCTGGGTTCAAAGCCTGCTCTGCCATTTACTAGCTCGTGACCTTGAACTTCACCTTTCTGAGCCTCAGGTTTTCTCATCTATAAAACATGGATAACAATAGTGATCGCCTCATGGAGTTAACACATCCTCGGTGTTGAAAGCCTGGCCAGAGCGCTCCTGGGCTGATCGTTGTTACCACTCCAGCCCCAGGCATATGCGCGCACGCACACACCCACCTGTGAGCTCAGGAGACAGGGCCAGGGGAGGAGCCCAAGGCTGGGCAGGCTACAGGCACATCACCTGGAAGGGGGGTGGTCCTCACACAGAGCCCCCCACCACTTCTGTGGGAGACGCCCCCACGCTGGTGAGTCACGGGGAGGCAGGAGAGACCCCAGGAAGGCAGACAGACAGACAGACCGACGGACCCCCAGGCCTAGGGCAGCCTGGGGGAGCCCACCGGCACTGCCTCTGCAGCCTCGGGCCTTGTGTCCTGTATACAAAGGCAAGGGAAGCTCGGTGTTTGTTTTCCTGGGGCTAAGCAATGCATTTTTAGCTCCTCTAGTCTCCAGACAAGGAAGAGGATGTTTGGACAAGACGGCTC
The DNA here is from genome assembly GCF_002007445.2 of Ailuropoda melanoleuca. Classification (NCBI taxonomy): domain Eukaryota; kingdom Metazoa; phylum Chordata; class Mammalia; order Carnivora; family Ursidae; genus Ailuropoda; species Ailuropoda melanoleuca. Next base: position 82,041,096 of record NC_048232.1, read on the forward strand.
AGATCTACCTGTCCTGGAAGCTGGCTGGAAACGGAGCAGAGCCCCCCCAAACTGGCTGGGAGATGACCCCACCCCGGAGCTGGTGCTGGTTGGCTTTGCCCAGAGAAGGTTGTTCCTCATGGCCCCGCGGTCTGCTCCCCGGCTGGGCCTCGGGAACATTGACACCTCCCGCACAGAGCACGCGCCCTGGGCCAAACGCTCTGCCTGAGGAAAGCATAGCAATTGTCACCATTCTACCAGCAAAGCAGCCGGGTTCTTACCTTGTTCATACCTGGGGGAGGGGCCCCTGAGGCTCCGAGATGGATCCTCGCTTGCCTGGCATCACCCAGCAAGGAAGCAGCAGTGGCGAGATTTGAATCCAGAGCCGTGACACCAAAGCCCACACTTTTGCCATCTCCCTGTGACATGATGCCTCCCTGTGTGGCCTGTGTCAGAGCCGCTCAGTGTTTCATGTCACTTTCTGTGCAGAAAATTAAACAAGTGAGCCAAGTGGAGGAGGCTGGGCAGGGCTGGAGGCAGCGGGCCCCCAGGACCTGCCCACCACCTTGGGGCAGGGAGCCATGTGTGGTCCCGCAGAGGGGCTAGCTGGCCCTTTCCAGATCAGGATGTCCTTGCCGCCCAGGCTCTGAAATTGGACTGGGATAGGGTAGGCGGGGGAGAGGGGCGGGCAGGTAGCAGGCAGCCCCTCTTGGTGGGGGTACAGCTGCACACAGACCCTCCCCAACTCTCTGCAGGACACATGATGAGCCTGTCAAAAGGATGGGAAGTTAATCCCAGTAATAAGGTCACAGATTCATCCTCAATATTCCTGAGAGCAAATGGGCCCAGGTATATTCACCCGGTTAAGCCTCACAACCTGCCAATGAGAGAGGAGCGCTATCACCCCCATTTTACAGATGGGGGAGCCGAGCTCTGGAGCAGCTTTGGCAGGGTCAAGGCTGAGCGAGGGCAGAGCTGGAACTTGAACCTGGGCAGCCTGGTGCCGGCATCACCCTCCGGACGTCTGCCCCTGCCTGCCAGGCAGGGCAAAGATGAAACATAGCTGCCCAGACCACCTGGGCTCCGCCCTCCCTCACCCACTGGTTCTGGCTTCGCTCCACCCCTACCTGCGGAAGGCCCTCTGGTGGGCACTGGGCTGGACTCCGGCTGAAGGAGCCTCTTTCTCTGCCATGAGTGGTGCCCCACCATGGCCGGCTGACATGGACAGGGGAGGTTGCTAGAATTAGACAGAGGTGGCGGGTAACGGATGGTCATTGCCCCCCTCACTCCCTTTCCTCGGCTTGCCACCGGAGTCGCCTTCTCCTCTCACCACCATTAGGAAGCCCTCGTTTGGGAGAAAGTCTGACACTGCATCGGTGTTCAAGCTCCTGTCCCTGCCGTATAGGCCAAGGCTGTTCGGAGGGGACCACTGAGGTTCAGAGATGTCATGTGACTTCCCCACGATCACACAGTGAGTCAGAACAACAGGTCTGCCAACGGCAGGGACCCCCAGCCCTCTCCTGCGGTGGGGTGGGGGGGGAGGGCAAGGACCCTAGGGCGGTGACTCTGGAAGTATGGTCAGTAGGAAAGGGAGGGAAGCAGATGGGTATGAGAGAAGGTTCTGGGTGAAGCTGGAGTTCACAAGGAAGAGTGGGTGGCTAATTTTTACCCCAGACCACACTTTTACTTGTGACATCCCCCCTCCCAGTGCAGCCTTCACTCTCCTCCATAACCGCATCTCTCCCACTTCCTCACCCGTCCTGCCTGCCCGCTGGGGAGCTTTCCCTGGAGTGAGTTTCCAGAAGTAGCAAGTTGTCCCTTCTCGCCACTGCCTAGAGGCCACTTGAGGATGCTTCCATGTCCTGGATGTGTCTTAGATCCCCCCTGAGGCCTGCGAGCTTCTCAAGGGCAGGGACCGTGAGCCCGTGCAGGGGTTTGGATCCATGGACAAGCACCCTGGAGGGTAAGCCCTGCAGGCCTGGCTTTGAGACCGTGCTGTGCCAGTTACTGGCTGTGTGTCCTTGGGCAGGACACTGACCTCTCTGAGCCTGTTTCTTCAGCTGCGAACCGGGATGATGACATTCACCTGGTGTGGTTGTGTGAGGACCAGATGTGAGAACGGCTGCCGAGGCGCCCGCCCGGTGCCCGGTGCAGCACGGTTGCTCAGCGCTGCTCAGCCACTGCCCTTCCATCGTTGTCTAGATCCACACCATTGCTCCTCAAAGTGTGGTCCGCTGACCAGCACCTGGGGGCTTGTCAGCAGTCACAGTGCCAGGCCCACCCCAGACCTGCCTGGTCAGCATCTGCGTTTTAAGAAGACTCCCAGTGGCCCACGGGCACAGCAGTTTGAGAAGGGCTGACCTACAGGGTAGGTCACAAATGGTCAAGCCCCATGATTTCACATGGACCGAACTAATACATCAACTCCCTTGAGCCACCCAACAATCCTGGGAGAACAAAGTATATTATCCCCATTTTACAGACAAGAAAACTGAGTCCTGGGGAGATCACACGACCTCCCTGATTCACATGATCAGGGGGTCGCCAAACCAGATTTGAACCAGTGCCATGGGCTTCGGAGCTACAACTCCTGGAGTGGCCGTCCTGGGCCTGTCTGGTGTTGAGCTGGGAGGAGCAAAATCCAGGACCCCAGTGTCCTCATCTGTAGAATGGGGTCCCAACACGATCTGATTATGGGGGGGGTGTGCAGACATGCCCTGCCCAGTACCCCAGACTTGTCCTCACAAAGAATTGGGTGTTACACTGCCAGCTCACCTCTCTGGAGCCCCCTACCCTTGAGGGGCATACAGGCTGAGGCAGGCAGGTGGCAGACAGACAGAAAGACGGAGAACTATAAAAACACCTTCCGGCGGTGCTTACATAAGTCAATAAGCAAACAGGACAGCCCAGTGGGAGTGACTAATCGTCTTAATGGGAACCACCAGCCCAGTGGGCATGAGGCTCGTTGCGCACGGATGCGCCCCCTGGCCACCAGGGCACATCCCTGCTGACGATGGGGCATTGTCATCAGTGGTCCCAGGTGGGAGCACGAGGCCAGAGAAGCGAGATCGCCCTCTTCCTGCTCCCCTTCCTCCTCCTCCCCTTCCTTGGGGCTCTGACGGCACCTCCTTCATTCTTCCTTGGGTGCCAACAGTGCAGAGGAGCCCAGGGTTCAAAACCAACCTCCACCACGCCCCAGCTGTGTAACCCTGGTGAGTCCCTGCCCTCTGGGCCGTAGAAGAGGCCAATTCTGGAACTAGCACATCGGGTGAGGGGATTAATCCAGGGACTGATCGTAGATGCTTAGCACAGAGAGAGCTCTCAGGAAAGGGGAGCTCTAGTTCCAATTCCCCTCGCTTGGACGAGGCCGTTTCCACCGTTGGCCCCCGAGGGGAGCAGCACGGCAAATGACCGTACCCGTATTACAGATGAGAAACTGAGGCTCCAGAGAGGAAACGTGACTTCAAGGTCATCCTGCTGGTCATTGCTGGAGCAAAGTCAGAGGTGAACTGAAGTTTTAGGACTCCCAGAACAGTGCTCAAGGGAGGGAGAAACAAATGAGTCAGGAAGGCAGACCCCCCAAGTCCCACCCACCCAGAGTGAGACCTTTTCTCTTGTGGGATCTGGTGGGGGCCCATGGAGGTGAACGAGTGTGTCTGTGTGATGTGCGTATGAGAGGGCCGGGGGGGTGGGGAGCAGAAGGAGGGACACGGGTCTGTGTGCACGTGAGCATCTGTGTGTGTCCATGAACGTACACAGGCCCGGGAGGGAGGGGATGAAAACGTCCCTGGGCAGCCAGGGAGGCCCACGGCGGGGACACACGCAGGGCCAGCTGAGGGCCGGTGGGCCCTGCGTGCAGGTGCCCCGGGCCTCCCCTCCCTGAAGACCACCACAGGGTGGAGGGTGCCTCTCAGCCCCCACCCTTTATCTTCCCATCCTCCCCCCCACCTCCCCCAGCTCCTTCCTGTTTTGATGGAAGGAAAAAATTTCAGCTTTTTCCTTCTTTATTTTTCCAGACGGGTGACTCGCTCGGGAAAGGAATTCCCCCCTCCCCAAACCATCATAATACCTATATATCGAAGCCATAGATACAGACCCATCCTGTTGTGCTGGGGTAGTCACGGTTATTTTTGGGTGCTTTACGGGGGTGGTACCCCAGGGGAGGTGATATGGGGGGTGCTCAGCTGCCTTCTCCCAGTCCACATCCCCCCTCCCAGATTCCTCCCCACCCCCTCCCAGTCCTCCCTGCCTGAGTGCTGGGAGGAGGGAAGGAAGCCTGCTAAGCCAGGGTATAAATAACTCAGGTGGTTACTCAGCTCCTGAGAACATGATAACATGAGTCATGATGTGAAATCAAGAGGAGCAGTGAAAAGCCTTGGGCCACCGCCCGGGGCAGGGCAGTGGGGCTCCAGGGAGAAGGGGCTCTGGAGCCCGGGGACTGGCAGCGGGCAGGGCCCAGGAGGACAGGGCTGCCCCGTGTATGGTGTGAGACGAGCCTCATCCGGGCTCAGGCGCTCAGGTTGCTCACCTGGAACTGTGGGCGGCTGGGGGGCGGCTAGGCTGGGCTTCATTTCCAAGGCCCTCTCTGAGCTGGGAAGAGGAAGAGGGTAGGGCCCACGGTGAGCATCCTTGGTCCTGTCCCTGTGCCTGTCACAGGTCAGTGGGAAGATCAGGTCCCTGGGAACTTCTCGTCCCCTCCCCCATTTCCAAGGCAGGTGGCCTGAGGAGTTCCCTGGGCCTCAGTGGGACTTACAGGAAGGACTCACAGCCTGCAAGGTGGGGGAAAAGGTTCCTTCTCCGTCCAGGGAGAAGGCCTTGAATCGAGGACAATCCCCACCCTCTTTTGGCTGCCTGGCTGCAGCGTGGGCATGAGGGGTGTGGGTGCAAAAGCAGGACACCGTCAAGGAGCTCTGGCCTAGCACGGGTCGTGTGAGGAGCCCAGGCAGCTAGGCAGGGCCGCTGGCCCAGTCCTGGGCTCCGGCAGGCAAGGGTCAGAAGCCAGCTCCAGCCCGTGCCCGCTCACCCAGGGAAATCCTTCGCATCAGGCTTGCTTCCAGAGCAGGGCAGGCTTGGACCCTGGGTTGCCATGGCAACAGGGTCTGGAGCCTGCGCAGGCCAAGCCACCCTCCTCCCGTGTCACCCCCCACCCCCACCCCCCCGCAGCTGCCTGGCCATGCAGGGAGAGGGCTTCGCTGGGGTGCAGGCTCTTAGCACCTGTCCTGGTCGGAAGGGCAGCGGGCTCAGGTGCAGCTGACGGGCACAGACCCAGGCTGGGAATCAGGACACAGGGCAGCGGTGCGCCCCGCGGCGGGCTCGTTTCCTGGGTCTGAGCCTCAGGCTCCTGGCCTGTAAAATGGTAGAATAGGGAGGGGGCCTAACGGCTGTCCTGACCATCATGAGGGTCACACAGTTGAGTTCTCACCCAGAGCCCCATTCCTCATCTCTGAGGCATCCTCCTTCCCACCTTGGGCCTTAATCCCAAGGGCAGCAGCCCCAGAGCCTGCACCCACCCGACCTGGCCTTGCCCCTAGGACCCTTGGCCTGGCTTCTCCCCCACCCCCCACCCCCACCTCTGCTTGCGCAGACAGCTTGGCATGGCTCAGACCCAGCCATTCAACGGACAGCCTGCCCTCTGGCCCCTCACAAACAATGGGGACTCCAGGAATATTGTCCCGCCTGAGCTGAATCAAACGCTCTAAATTTAGCCCATCTGATGCGTCCTCTGCTTCCTGCCCCTGCTGCCCTCCTTTCAAGGCGATGAGGTCACCCCGGAACTGCCTGCCCCAGCAGCCAGACCCAGGGGGTTTCCAGGTCCAGGGCTGCTCTCCTGCTCTTGGGGAGTGGGCGGCCAGGGGATCGGGGCCATGGGTCTTCCCACCCTGCCTGCCCTGCCTCTTGGGCTGCTCGGCCCGGAGCTGAGTCCCCAGGAACCTCAGCCCAGGCCTGGGTGGGGGAGAAGCCGCAGAGGCTGGGGCAGGGGGAGCTTCCAGGGATAGAAACACATGGTGAGGAACCAGGGACCTGGGGCGTGTAGAGAGACGCACGAGGTCTCTGGCTGAGTGTGGGCTGCGTGCCGGGCCCAGCGCTGCGGAAAGAGTGGACCTGCCCTCCCGGGGCGGACAGCACAGAGGAAGAGAGACAATCAGCAAGAGAACAGTCAATGACCAAGATCGTTTTCATTTTGACACATGTTATGAAGGAAATAAATCAGAGAGATACGATCATGAAACGGGGGTGGTGTGGCTGGCCCTGATGTGGAGAGAGGGTCAGGGGAGGCCTCTCAGAGAGGTGACATTTGAGCTGAGACTTGGATGGCCAGAAAGAACTATTCCAAGAGCTGGGTGGGGCTGAGCCCTCCAGGCCAGAGGAGGGGCAAGGGCGGACTCCAAGGAGAGAAGAAACGGGTCTGGTTTGGGGCAGTCTGGAGGCCAGGAGTCCACTCCCAGGAGAGAGAGGGGCAGGAATGAGGTCAGGAGGCAGCAGGGGCCAGGTGGGGAAGAAGCCAGGGTAGCACACTGAGCAAGAGGAGATGCCCTCCCCAGGGTGAGGAGCGGGGGAGCCACAGCCTCCCGCAGATTTAAGAGGATCTGTTGGCTGTATGGAGAGGGGATCAGCAGGGAGCCCGGGGAGGAGACTAAAGTCACAGCACCTAGGGATAATAAACGCTGTTTGCTGGAGGGCACCTTCAAGATTTTCCGGCTTCAGCCCTCTCATGAGTCTCTGAGGCCCAGAGAGAGCATGTGTCTGCCCAAGGTCACACAGCAAGTGGGAACTCGGCCTGGAAAACCTTTTAGAGAAGGTGGGAAGAGGAACTTTGGCACCTGAAAAGGATGTGTCTTTTCAAGAAAGCCGTGTCTGAGACGCTGCCCCCTGCCCAGGCTCCTGTTGGGGTGTGGGTGAGCAAGCCAGAGGCACACAGTCCCTGGGGGGGCGCGGGGTCTGCCCCGGCTCTGGCCTGGTTCCTCTCACATCCTGTGGACAGGTGTTCTGACTCCGGCCCCTCCCACAATCCTCCCCAACCGCGGCCGTCCCGCCCCCCCCCCCCAGGCCCTGCCAAGAATCCGAGGTTGGCAGGGAGTTGCGGGGGGCCTCTGGAATGTCGCTTTCCGGAGCCAGCACCAGTGTGCCAACCTCGGCAGAGGCCTCGGGGGCGGACGGGGGATCACCGGATCTCGTCTGGAATGGGGAGGCTGGCAGCCATGAGCCAACGGGGAAGGGCAGCGCCCCGGCGGTCCCCTCTCAGGTGGGGGGCATCCTGCACTGGAGCGCACGGGGGCTGCCTGAACTGCTGGCCTGTGGTAGCTACTTACCATCTCTGGGGGGGGCTGGTTCCCTGGCAACCGTCCCCCCCCCATCACACTCTTCCCTCCAGCTACCCACACACGCTCAGTGCCTCTTGGTTTATACTTGAACCCTGTCCCGGTGGGGGGGGTAGTGCTCTGTGTCGGAGATTCCTGTTAACCCTTCAGACACTAAGTGTGAGGAAAAGTGCTTTGGGCTGAGGCTGATCGGGGTTCAAATCCCATCTCTACAGTGACTGCTTCTCTGGGCCTCAGTTTCCTAATCTACAAAACGGAGATGACCCCCCCCCTTCAAGGGCTTGGTGTAAGAACTGAGTGAGGTAACACCAAGCCCTCCCCCGCCCCGGGCCCTGGCACACTCCAGGGCTCCTCATCTGTCGGTTGCCTCCCTCCCTGACCCGCTGGGCGAAGTAGACTGCTTCTTGCTTCTGCAGGCCAGGAAGAAGGCCCGGGAGGTGGAGCGCTGGAGTGGCGAGGGACACTGGGGCACCTGGCTAGGACCCTGACTCAGGAGTCAGACAGACCTGGGTTTGAGCCCTGGCTCCTCCACTGGACAGCTGTGTGGCCTTGGGCAAGTTAATAAACCTCTCTGAACCTCGATTTTCTCATTTGCTTAATGGTAATCACAGTGCCTTCCCCACCGGGGCTATTGGGACACGGTTATTATTGTCGGTATTATCAGCTGGTAGAGGAGAGAGGGTGCTAGGGGGAGACTTGTGTCTCCCTGGTGGCCCCAGGTTGTTGGAAGCTTCTGGTGAGGGAGATGGGCAGCCCTGTGTGGCCGGAGTGAGGAAAGGACAGCCAGTACCCCGGGACCCTCTGCCTGCATCTCGACGTAGAAGCTGAGGTGCTGGCGATTCTCTGGGGACCCCCACACTGCCAACTATGCTGGTCGTGGTGGTGCTGGATGAGGCCTCCTTTTCCAGCCAGATGCCCTTCAGGCCTGGGGCAGGGCCACCCCGTCCTCCCCTCTGCCAGCAGGGCCCAGGCCAAGATGCCTTTATTTTTAAACCTGCGAACAATGCCTGGCCAGGCACAGCCTCCTGCAGCGGACGGAGAGAGCGACGATGGGCTGCGAGCCACACTTCCTGGGCCGACACTCCTCATCCCCAGACAGGTACCCTGTCTGCTTAAGTCTCCCTCATCCCTGGCCTTGACCCTGCTCTCCCTGGGGTGGTGGGGGGTGGGTCCGGATCCTGTCATCTGGCTGGGACAAGCCGCCCCCATCAAACAGGCGTGGATGAAGCACACCTGCTGTGCTCAGCCCCCTGCAGGGCCAGTCGCAGAACCCTGGACAGCCAGCCCCCCAGACCCCCCCTCTGTCCCCATAACCCCCCCACCAAACTAGGCTGGATATTCTGCCTCGGGAAGCTTCCCTGTCCTGCCCAATGATGCACTATTGCCTCCTCACACCTCCCCTTGCCCACGGCTCTCCAGAAAATTCCTAAGTCTATGCAGCAAGAGCGCAGTGCCCAGCAGCTCAACACCCTGGAGGGCAGGGCAAGATCGAGAGACCAGGAGTCAGGGATACGGGGTCTAGTCCTGGTCCTGCCATCAACCCCTGTGTGACCTTGAACAAGACCCATGACTGTCGCATCTCAGGAAGGGAGAGGGCTTGGTAAACTCTGAACTGGTGTGCACGCATGGGGCACGGGGCCTCCCGAGGAGCAGGAGACCCTGAAAACAGGTGTCCTCAACACCTGGTGATCTCCATGGAGAGCCACAAACACCAGACCCCAGAGCCAGAAGGCCTGGCTACAGATCCAGGCTCAACACGGTCAGCTGCAGATCTGGGGCAAGTTAACGACCCCTTTAGCACCTCTGTGTCCCCGTCTGTGAAACACGGTCATGGTCGTGCCTGCCTCGTGAGGCCGGTGGGAAGAGAGAGACAGAACACAGGGAGAGTAAGCGCTCAGGGAGCACCGCACTTAACCACGTGCGCAGCAGAGCCAAGATGTCCGCGTGCGCGTGCGCACCCACCTGCATTTGCATTGCGAGTGTGCCCCCAGAGAGCGTGGGAGCCATCGAACGGGACTGCAAGAGAACAGGCACCGAAGTCGTGGTGTGGATTTACACGCAGGCCAGAGCCCCGTGTTCAAGCGTGCGCACTGATGTCCAAGGAGAATGTGTGTGCCCGAGCCTGGGGCGTGTGTGTACCAAGGGTGTGCTCACGACGGCTTGAAATGGCTTTTGTCCCCTCGTCCTGCCACTGCGGTGGGAGCACAGGGGCACGTGTCTCATCCCGCTGTCCTCTCCTGGTGAGACAGGAAGCGCTGGCCTTCAAGCCCCCTCTCCCAGAGCCTGGCCCCACCTGGGCTCTGGGGAGCAGTCTCAAAGGGAGACCTCTGGGAGGGGGCAGTGGAGAGGGGACAGGTGGCCAAAGTCCTCGACATGAGCTGGGTCCCTCCTGGTTCCTCGGCTGCCTTGATTCTCCCCTGGCGTCGCTGCTCGTTATATATCCTGTAGTTATAATTCGTCTGCCCCCGAACGCCCCCCTGCTGATGAAGACGGGGATCTGGTCTGCTCTGCCCACCGCTCTGTGCCCCAGTGCCGAGAACGGTGCCAGACACACCGCAGGTGCTCGACAAGCTCTCGAATAGATGAGGAACCCGGGCAGCTTTTGTGGTTGTCAGCTTAGCGAGGTGTAAAAGTCAGCAGGTGTCAAACCGCAAACATACACAGTCGTGTAACCCCCACCTCAGTCAGGACATAGGATATGTTCTTCACCCTGAAAGTTCCTTCCTGCCCCTTGCCCGGGCCCTGGCAGTCACTGACCTGACTTCTAGCCCTACAATGCCGCCCTTTCTAGAATTCCATGCCTGCATCTGGAATGGTTCTGGGGCCACACGGGCCCTGGAGAGGAGACCTGAGGAGGATCGAGGGACCCAGCAGGGTGGAGGCGACCATGACAGGCCTGGCCCAAGGAGGGTCAAGGGGGGCCACCCTGATAACCGGCTTTGAGGGGAATTCTCAGGACCAGGTGAATGTCCGGCTATGGCAGACCAGGCAAGGTTTCCCGCTGGAGCAGCTGGCTGGAGGCTGAGATGCCCCCACAGCAGGGCTGGGAGAGGGACGGGCTCACAGGCACTGAGGATGCGGGTGTGCACCACGAGCACACCCATACACATGCACGTGCACGGGCACGCACACCGGGAGGGCAGCCCAGGCCCGGGCAGATGGCTCAGGGTCGACAGACGCCACGAGGCCCAGCTGCTTGGTGTCTTGCGTCCGGCTTCTCCGTGGCAGGGAACCTCCGCGGGCTGCACAGTGGAGCAAACGTGGTTGGCGAGACGTGGGCAGGGGAAGCTCACGTTCACGGAGCCCATCCGTGGGAGAGGCGTGGCCCGCGTGGAATTCCAACCTTGGGATGTCGCCGGTCCCTGCTCCCCCTTACAAATTAGGAAGCGGAGGCGTGAAGAGGCTGAGCAAGTCGGTCACGTCACCCAGTGACAGCACCCGGATTCTGCTTTTTCAGTCTGTGACAGGTTGCATTTTCCAGAGAGAGCCACAGCAGTATCTCCCATCCCACACACTCTTAACTGCAGGCTGCCGATGCTCCCCTGTGTTCCTCTTCTTGAAGCTGGATAGACTTGGATTTGCAAAAGCAATGCTCTGGGGCTTCCGAGGTAGGTCAGAAAATGCAATGTGGCCTCTGCTGGGTTCGCTTGGGCCTCTCCGCTCGGGCTCTGGGCCGCCATGCTGTGAGGAAGCCCAACGAGGCCACACAGCCCAAACGGAGAGCCCGTGGCTGGACCGAAGGAGAGGAAAGACACCCAGGCAGTCCCCGCAGCCCCCGCCCTGCCATCCCAGCTCCAGCCACTGCCTGCAGCCGCATGTGGGACCCCAAGCCAGCCCGCCGGGCCGGGCCCATCCCCAAATCCTGAGCTGCAGAAACCACGAGAAATAATAAAGTGATTCTGATTGTTTGAAGCTGCTTTGGGGTTTGTTTGTTGGACAGCAGTAGCTCATTGGAACATAACCCATTGCAAATCCTGTTGGGTCCATGTTCAGAATAATCCAGGATTGCTTCTCACACCTGCACGCGCCATCCTAATCCAGGCGGCCATGATCTCTTACCTGGATGCCGGCAGCAGCCTCCTGACCCATCGCCCTCCTTCTGCCCTCAAGCCCGTGGTTCTTCTCTGCACAACAGCCAGAGTGAGTCTGTGGAACACAGACACCTCTGCTCCAAGCCCTCCAGTGGCTCCCGTCTCCCCCAAGTCTTGACAGTGACCCACAGGCCCTACGTGATCTGCCCCAGAGCTCTCTGCACTCTGCCCCCGCCGCTCTGCCCTCACCCGCTGCCTCTAGCTGGTCCCCAGACTCAGCAGGCACTTACTTCCAGCACTTACCATTGCTGATGCTGTTCCTTCTGCTTCAGGTTTCTTTTCCCTGCACACCTGCCTAGCTCACTCTCTCACCCCTCGGCTTCCAGCTCAAATGTCACCGATTCAGGGAGTCCCCCCCCGACACCGTACCCCCCTGACTCCCCATTCTCTCCCTGCTTTATTTTTCTCCACTGTTTCTCTCATCTCCTGATGTTCTCCTTCCAATGATAACCCGTTGTATCTCAGTGTTCCGTGGGCTGCCTTCTTCCGTTGTCAGGCGAGCTTCCTGCCAACAGCGACTCTATTTTGACTGCTCTGTCCTCAGGGCCTGACACAGGGCCTGGCATGTAGTAAAGCTTCAGGTGTCTCTTGAATGAATGAATGAACGAATGAATGAATGAGCGAATGAATGAACAATTTCAGAATCCTTCCACTCAAATAAAACCCCTGGTGGGTGAGACAAGGGGCCTCTCAAAATGGGCTGCCCTCCTGTCCATTCAGGGTACATCCTCATGTTCCAAATGGGGGGAAACTGAGGCCCAGAGAAGGTAAGTCATTTGTCATTCATGTTTTCAACGGATGTAAAAGCTTTATAGCATCCAAGCCTTGCAGTCTTTTAATTTGAAGCCCCAGCACCCCTCATGTGCATAGCCGTTCCAAGGTACATATAAAATCCTTATTTTATATTGCTAATCATGAGCGATTTTCCTTAAAGTTCCCAAGATTCATTCAGCGTCAGGCCTCACCAACCCAGGATTAGCCCCTGCCCACAGGGCTTTCAGAATTAAATAAGTTACTGCCCGTAGGGTGGTACCTAGTACATGGTGAGTACTCAGTGCCATGCTGTTGGGGGCCCACTGGGTGCCAGGCACTGTCCCCAGGAGCTGGGGATTCAGTGATGAACCAGATCAACCACGCCCCTGGCCTCTTGAGCTTATGTCCTGAGACGGGGAGCAGACAGTGAACAAGCGAGCAGGTGGCATGAAATGGCCCTCGGAGATGGGCAGTAACGAACCACCGAGTGGTGCTGGGGGAGGCAAGGTGGATGGGGAGGGGGCAGAGTGGTTTAGAAGCCTCATTTAGAAGCTTTCTCTGGGGGGTGCCATTTAAAGAGGTAAATGATTAAGAGAGCCATATCAGGCAGCAGGAACAGCAGGTGCAAAGGCCCTGTAGCAGGAATGAACTGGCTGCATTGGAGAAACGACAAGGCCAGTAAGGAAGCAAGTGAGGAAGAGAGCAGGGAGATGTGGTCAGAGAACCCCAGAGGCTAGGTCAGCTTCCCTCTCACCCTTCCCGCCTCTGAGGGACTAGCACTTTGCAGAGCCGTGGCCTGGGGTGCTGCTCTGTCACCACCCCTCCTGCCTCGTGACCTCAGCCCCACCCAGCCCAGCCCCAACCCCCACTTCCTCTTCCAGTTGTGACCCAGGAAGTCAGGAGCCACATCCTTTCCTAAACTGGATCTCCCCTCCTAGTGGGTGGGCCTCAGACTCCTAGCCTGGCCTCTCTGTCAGTGGCTGACCCACTTTGGACTCCCCCGCCGCCTTCCCCCCTCACCCACCCACTGGCCCCACAGTGTCAGACCCTAGCAGCCCCCTTTCCTTCGCCTTTGCCAACCTCTCAGAAGCCATGGGATTTCCCCAAATGCATCAGCCGTTCCCCAGGCCCAGAACACCCTGTCTTCCCTCCTCCCTCTGACCAAATCTCAGCTGTCACCTCCTTCTGGAAGTCCCTGGGTTATGAGCAGCAGATGGGTCTTGCTCATCGCCATCCCCCAGGGCCAGGCATAGGGCTTGCCACTGGGAAGGATCTCAGCCGATAGACAAATGAATGGAGAGTTATTTGGGTCCAGTCAGCCCATTACCCACTAGCCTGTGTGGCGAACACCACGCTGGGCCCAGAAGCCAGGGATGACAGACCCACTTGCATTCCTGTGCAAAGACCTCTTACCCCAAGTCCAGGGGTCTGGAGCAGGTCTGGGCTCTGCACTAACTTGCTCTGTGACCTTGGGAAGCCACTGACCTGTGCTGAGCTTCTCATTCGGCAAAGCAGCAGCTGGAAGAGGCTGCGTGATCTCGAAGCATCACGGTCACAAGTATGGACTCAGGCCAGACAGCCTGGGCTCAAATCCCGGCCCTGCCCCTTGCTGACTGCGTGAACTTGGGCGAGATTTTTAACCTCTCTGAGGCTCCGATCCCCATCTTCAGTGCTGGAGAGCGTCAGGGCCCGTCTCACGGAATGGTTGCAAAGGTTCACTTCAATGACTCCATGGAAAGCGAGCCTGGGGGACGCAGCAGACACGCAGGACCCGAATGGCTAATGAGATCATAATGAGGTCTGCGGTCCTCGATCTGCGTCTTACGGGGACATGACAGGTTCATGGGAACACAGCCACTCTGTGTCAGAGCGGAAGGCCGGGAATGTCCAGGGCTGAGGTTCTGACGGTCCTTGTGGCACCAGGACAGGGTGGCTGTCACCCCCAGGATGGGAGTGTGGTGCGGGCTGCATGTGCTCGGGTGCCCTGCCTGGTTACACACTCCCCACCCGGAAGCAGCCCCGCCCTGCCCTGCCCTGCTGGACCCTCTAAAGGAGTCAAATGCGACAGAGAACGTTGAGGGAAACCGAGGACAATCCCATCACGGCAGACTGAGCTTCCAGAGACCAGCTGGGAAATGTCCTTCCAACCCTCCCCCCAACTCTCCTGGGAAATGAAGACAAGAAATGAGGTCACAAGTCACCCATGGGAGCTTCTGGGGACCCTGGGCTATAAAGGGCTCCCTCTGGGACTCCAGGGTCCCTGCTTCTTTTTTTTTCTTTTCGGGGTCCCTGCTTCTAAGATCTGGGTTCAACAGAGAGAGGTTAGGAATTGTAGCACTCTCTGTGTCCAGAGCCCATGGCATAGGGGAAGCTGAGGCCAGGAAGGCTAAGTGACTCGCCCAAGGTCACACAGCTGTAGGGGAAGAGCTGGGACCAGATCTTAGGCCTGTAACCCCCAGTCATGCTTCTCTACTTGGTGATACATTTCTGGAAATCACCCCAGTTCTACTTTCCAAAATGAGTCAGGAACATCTGTACCTCTGGGGCTGAAAATATTCCCAGGGGCTCCCTGGCAGGAAAGCTGACATCTTTCAGAGGTGTCTTAAAGCAGAACTGGCCTTCCCAGGAACTGATTAAGAACAGTACCATTTCTGTTCATTCAGTGAGAATTCCTGAAGGCCTTCCAGGGCCTCGTTGGTGTCCTGTTCTCGCTCCCCCCCTCTGTGAAAGAGGGGACCAGGCCCCATTTGACGAGGAACACCACTGAGGTGCCGAAGGGCAGAAACATTTGCCCAGGGTCACACCGGCAGTCCTGGTTCTGACGCTTGGGGTGCCAGCTCCAAGCCCAGAAACTTCCCTGATGCCCAGCAGGCCAGTTTGACCTTCCCTGTCAGAGACCTGGGCGGATCTCACACAGCATCGGCTCCCACCCCCGAACTTTAATTCTTTCTCGTTTTTAATGCCCCGACTATGAGCGCAACAATACACGTTCACTTACGAAAATCTGAAAAATGCAGAAAAGTCAAAATAAGGAAGAAAAATCACCACCCACGGCCCCGCCACCCAGAGACAATCATTGTTAAGGTTTGATGTATTTCCTTCCATAGTTTTTTGTTTGGGAACTTTTTTTTAAACGTGGCTGAGATCATACCGTATATTAAAAGAAAAAAAAAAAAACGGTAGTATCCTGCCTTTTGGACCTGCCATTAGAGCGCGGGCACTCCCCTGGCTAGTTTCTCTCTCACCTCCTTTCTGTTCCCTCCCGTTGGAACCTCATTTTTATTGGCCGCCTAATATCTTGTCCAGTGGAAGTTCCATAGTTCATTTAACATTCCCTTATTGTTGGACATCTCTGTGATTTCCAGTGTTTCAACAGCATCAATCATATATCTCGGTAGATCTTTGCACAGGAAGCTTTTCCTTTTTTCCGTATTTAGGGATATCTCCTTGGCTGGAATGGAATTACTGGGTCAGTGAGTCATACACGTTTCTGGCACAGTTGGTCAAATTGCTTTCCAAAGGACCCGAGCTGCGCCCACTCTCCAGAGGAACAAAGAGAGGCCCCAAGAAGTGGCGTTGCACTGTGCGTGGTCCCTGAGCCAGGCGGCGACCCCCGCAGTCTTTCCTCTGTACCTTATCTACTTCCATCATTAGGGGCCCCTCTAATCATTCCCTCCTGCGGTCAACAGGTAAGGGGCGCCTAGGTGCAGGCCGAGGCCCTGGAGATCCTTTAATGAACAAAACGGATAAAACCCACTCCCTCAAGACAACTCCGCACTGGGTTATATGCAAATCAAGGTGCTCACTTGCATATCCAGGTCTTGGGCCGGTGAGAAGGCAGAGAGGGGTGATGTCTGGCAGCCCCTCCAGCGTTTTCCTGGACCTCCAATCATTTTCTAGAATTTGGCCTTCCCTTAAAATTAGGGAGATTTCACAAAAGTGGATTTCTGGCATCTTCTGAACACTCTGCAGACCCCGCCAATTCCCAGATGGCCCGGGGCGGGGGGAGGGGCCCGCTGCTCAGCCTAGCCACCCCCCAACCACCACCCAGACCCCACCTGGCCAGCCTGCCCCACACTGTGCTCAGCCTCTTGGTTGCGCGTCCCGTACACATTCAGTCCACGAGCCTTGTGTGATGTGAGCCTGGCTGGAAGGATTCAGCAGTAAGACCAAAGACAGTAGTAACACTGAGACAAGTAACAGGAAGTCACTTGGACCAGGTGACAGAGCCACAAGGGACAGAGGCAGGATCTGAGCGGGGCGGTCAGGCTCCTGAGTCCAGGTCCTTAGCCGCACGTGGCTGACAGTCCAGTGGGGAAGACAGGTACCAGAAGGCCCCGGCAGGTGAATAGAGAGCCCGGCCAGAGGAAATTCAGAGGGGCCCCCAGGACAGCACAAACCCAGGCAGCCCTGAGCAAATGCACCTGAAAGCTGGAAGTGAAAAGTCAGGCGCTAGAGATTTTCCAATTCTTCGTGGGTTTTTGTTTTGTTTTGTTTTTTTAAGTAGGCTCCATGCCCAGCGTGGAGCCCAATGCAGGGCTTGAACTCGCGACCCGAGATCAAGACCTGGGCTGAGATCAAGAGTCAGATGCTTAACTAACTGAACCACCCAGGCACCCCTATGTTTCTTTGGACCTGGGGTTCCTCCTGCCCAGGATGCCCCCTCCCCCTCCCTTTACCTGCCTAACACTTACTCCTGCTCCCCTGAGATGCCGCCTCTTTCCAAGAAGCCCTCCCTAACCCAGGGGAGGGTTTGCAGCTGGCTCTGGAGCCCTTGTCCAGATGGGGAGGCGGGGAGAGACTGCAGCCCCAGCAACATCCATGTTCTCAGTTCCCACAAGACACTCACTCCCCAACCTCCAATCCCTGATCCAGACCCACCTCTCTGCGGCTGGGCAGGTGGCAGAGAAAGGAAGAGGGAGCCCTGATCCAGGCCAGCGGGTGTGGCTGGTGGTCTCCACGGCCCAGCAGTCTGATTCCCAGGCATACACCCCAGCTTCAGCTCGCTGGCTGGGTGACCTTGGGCATTCCTTAACCTCTCTGTGCCTCAGCTTCCTCACCTCCAAAACACACCGTAAGGGAGTGTCTCACTGCCTCAGGAGTAGACCTGGCGTGGACGCCCCCCCGCCACCGTGAGCTCTCGCTGTGTCCTTGTGGATGAACAGGGGAGCGCGCACCAAACCCCGGGGGCTTAGAGAGCCCCTGCCCCACTCTCACTTCACAGCAAAGAAAACCGAGCCCAGAGAGGGAGGGGGCCAGACCTTAACCAAGAGCCCCTTACCCCCACCCCAGTTGCAGACACCAGCCACCCTTGGCCCTGGGTCCACTCCCATCCCCCAGAAAGGGTTTCTGATAAGAAAACCCTGGCATGCAGTTCCACCCCCCACTCCTCCCTTAAAGGCCCAGCTTGTGCCTTCTGGCCTGGGCCCAGCCAGGGCCTGCTCCCTGGGCATTCACCTCTCTGGGAAGGAACTTTCCCCCCAAAGACCGCCTCTCCTGGCCATCAAGGGAGGGGTTGGCTTCCTGGCCTGAACAATGGGGCCGGGATGTCCCTCCGTCTCTGGCATGCAGGGGTGCGGGGACATCTGACATCTGACAAGGATGCCATTCCCATTCTGGGAGCCCAGCGAATGTGGACATGAGGGCAGGAGAGGGGAGCTGGGGGCCGCTCCCCAGCTCCATCGTGGGGGCACACTCTCCAGCCTTGTCCTTCTGACCTCGGGCAAGGACCTCCACCTCACTGGGCCTCAGTTTCCCCGCCTGTTAGATGGAGAATGACAAGAACATCTAGTTTATAGGGTAGTTATGAAGTTTTCTGTGTAAAGGGCCTAACACTGACAGTGTGGGGTCAGCATTACACATAGGGTGAAGCCGGGCAGGGAGGGCAGGGGCTACACACGCGCACAGTCGCCACCTGCCCAACCCATCCAGCTATGTGGCCTTGGGCAAGTTACTTAACCTCTCTGTGCCTTATTTTCTTCATCTAAAATGGGAGCAGCAATAGTCCCTCTGCAGAGGGGTGTCTGAAGATTCGCTGAGTTGACATATGTAAAGCACTTAAAGAACTCCTCAGGGGTGGCAGCCATCACTGCGACCCCCTTACCGGCTGCGTGACTCTCCCGTGGCCACTGGAACGAATGACGACAAGCATGGACACTTAAAACAACACGATTCTTTTTTACTTTCCACTTTTGGAGATCCAGCTGGGGGCAGGATTGTGTCCCTTCTGGAGGCTCTAGGGAAGAGTCCCTGTCCTCGCCTCTTTCAGATTCTAGAGGCACCTGCATTCCTCGGCTTGCGGCCCCTTCCTCTGTCTTCAGAGATGGCAACGCAGCATCTTCCGACCTCCTTCTGATCTCCATTCCTATCGTCACGTCTCTCTGACTTCGGCCCTCTCCCCTCCCTCCATTTTTTAACCTTTTTATGCAGAACTCATTTTAGGCTGCTAGAAGTTACAAAGTTAATTCTGAGAGCTTCCACGTGCTCTCCACCCAGATCCCCCCAATGTTAACATGCAACATAACTGGGCTGCATCGATCAGAATGAAGGTGTTAGCAGGGATACAGCAGATTTTCTTCTTTTTTATTTTTTAAGATTTTATTTATTTATTTGAGAGAGAGAGGGGGAGAGCATGAGCAGGGGTACAGAGGGAGAAGGAGAAGCAGACTCCCCTCGGAGCAGGGAGTCCAATGCAGGGCTCGATCCTGGGACCGTGAGATCATGACCTGAGCTGAAGGCAGACGCTTCACCGACTGAGCCACCCAGGTGCCCCCAAACCAGACTTTAGTCAAATGTCACCAGTTTTGTCACCCATGTCCTTTCCCTGTTGCAGAACCCATCTAGGATCCCACGTGGCGTCTCTCCCATACGCGATGGCCTTCAGTCTTTCCTGACGTTGACGCTTGAGAAATACCGCGTGTGTGGTCTGGAGAATGACTCCCGTTTGGTTTTGTTGAACAGCTTTATGGAGACTCGATTCACATGTCGTTGAAAGTGTTTAAGTCACTGACATGGGGTTTATCACATTATGAATTTTCTCAAATTGTAATAAACCACATCTAACATAACTTTTGTTGTTTTCACTAGTTTTATGTGTACAGATCAGTGCGTCTCCCTCTTCTAAAGCCCCTGTGACGACCTGGGCTCCACCTGGAAGATCCAGGCTAAACTCCCAGCTCCAGATCCTCCACTTAGTCACACCTACAAAGGCCCTCTTGCCCTGTAGGTGACACGGTCACCAGATCCGGGACCCAGGACACGGCCAGCCTGGGGGGGGGGTGCTGTTTTTCCATGTGCCATGCTTCCCGTGGACCCGCCGGCCGCCACAGGTTGGTGGTCCCGTCTTCCACAGGACGTGGGCTCCTGAGTGCTGGCCTGGCCAGCCCTGCTCACTGCCGTGTCCCCAGTGCCTAGCAAGAGGCTTGGGAAACCCGAATTCCTCCATTCGTCTGCGCTCACTGCGGCCGAGAATGCGAAATGGCCATTTTTGTCAAAGACGGGCAAATAGCAGCACTTTGACCCTCACTGGCACTGGGAGGGTGAAGGACCTTGCTTCCACCTCATCTCTCTTGGCAGAAAGAGCCACTCCCAGACCATTTTCCGGACAAGAACTCCAGGTGCCTCTGCCCCCAGGGCCCCTCATCACGACCCAGCCATCTGGGAGGCACCAGGACTTACAGGTTGCTAAAATCCCGAAATAGACCCAAATCAACATTCTAGCCTCTGCTCCAGGCCTCCAAATGCCCCCCACCTGCCTGAACGCTCCCTGAAGACCCCCCGACCTCCGCCTGACTAGTAACTAGTGTGCACCCCGTGTTCCAGAAGGGGATCCTTGGTCCTGCCTCCCCCAAGTCACCTGATTGGCCAGTGCCTGGGCCACACTGGGGTGAACCACTTTAACTCCCCCCCACCGCCCCCGCTCCAGCGTATGGCAGGTGCTCGGTGAGTATGCGGTGAAGGAGTGAAGAAGGAGGCTGAAAACCCTCCAGGACCCCCTTGCTCCCTGCCTGGTGCTCAGTCCACTCAGCCTCACTTCTTCCCCCCCTCCCATGGCCTCAGGGCTGCATTGGTGCCTCCCCACTTTCCTGGGGGGCCAGTGGGTGTGAGGAGGCAGAACAAGAGGGCTTTGAGGCAGCCCTATCTCCGGAGGGAAGTGAAGGAGATAACACAGCTTCTCACTTTCCCAGCCTGTCCCAGACCAGAGATAACCCGGGGCAGACCGGGTGCCGGAGCCCTCCTAGCAGCCGGGCCACCCACCTGCCCCCCGGGTCTCCCACGATCCCACTATTACAAACTCCAGGCTGAAATCTGAGGAGCCGCTCGGAAGAGCCGCCTGAGACAGGCCGATGAGAAGCGGGCCAGAGCTGGTGAGGGAGGGGGACTGGTCTCCAGTGTCTCCTGGAAAACGATCCAAAGTCTGCAGCCACCCTTCCCCAAGCCCGGCTCTACCCATACCTCGCCAGGGAGCCCACCCTGACCCAGCCCAGGCTCTCCAGAGCTGCCCTAAGAGCCCCTTCCAGAGCACCCAGCCCAGCCCTCTTGCTCACCAAGGAAGAACCTGGAATGGGAGAAGTTGGGGGCCTTGCCCAAGTCACAGTGAGGGCTTAAACCCGGATCTCCTGCAGCACACCGGACGGCCGTCTCAAACCCTGGTCAGAGACCGTGAGGTAGGGGGCAGGGGGGCAAAGCACCAGGTCCGAGTTCTAGAGGGTGGGGTGGGAAAAAGAGGAAGGGGCTGCAGGGTGGGAAGGGGACCCAGAGCTGGGAGCAGGACCCCAGGTTTCTGCTCCCAGCTCTGCAACTGACTCGTTGGGGCCCTTTGACCCAGTCCCCTCCTCGTCTCCTAGCCTCCGTTCCCCCATCTATAAGCAGAGGTGATGGTGGTTTTGCCGGAAGAGTGCTGCGCGGTGAATTAAATGACTTCACGTGTTCAAGCGCCTTAGGGCAGCGCCTGGCCTCTGGCAAACACCCTAGGGAACGGCTGTGATTCTGCATTGGCTTTTCTGTCTGTCTGTCCTGCTCCACCAGAGCTCCGGGGGGCAGGGCCAGGGTGTGCCGCGCGCAGCACGGGTCCCAGGCTTGCAGGGTCCATCCCCTCAGCAAGTCTCCTGAGATGAGGACCGTACTGCGCTCAGCACTTCCATCCAGAAGGCACCATGGAGGACCGGCACGCAGGGCTGGACAAGCCACTGGGGAGAGAGGGAGGGAGGGAGTCAACTCACTCAGTTTCTTCTTCCCCAGCCTGACCCGCCGCTTCTCCCCTTCCAGCTCCCAGCCCCACGCCTGCCCCCAGGTGGGAGCAGCAGGTGGGCAGTGGGGAGGGGCACTCAGCCAAGAGACAAACGCGCTGCTTCCCCCAGACTAGCAGCCCAGGCTCTGACCACCTGCTCTCCGCTCACCACCAGCCTGAGGTCTTCCCTGCAGACCCAGGCCTCCCAGCATTCGGTGCCCAAGAGCAAGGGCTGGCCGAGACCTGGATCAGAAGCCCCTGCGGACAGCCGGCTCCCGCAGGCCGGAGACTGGAGGTGAGCCACCTGAGGGTTGGAACCACCAAGCCCCTCGTCCTGCTTTCACTGAATTTACCTGTAGCACCGAGCCTGGTTCTCACAGCAGAATCAATGTTAGATAGGGAAACGGAGGCTCAGAGCAGACGGTGTCTTGTCCAAAGTCACAGAATGAAACAGAGGCAGACAGAAACAGCACTCAGGGCTCAGTTCTTTGTTCCTGCAGCCCCAGGTGGGGGGTTCCTAATACTGCCTTAATCCCCACCATCAGCTAGGGCCTCCACTCTGATGATTTTGTAATGCATGAGGTCCCTCTTCCCCAGACTCAGTGCCCAGCATGGTGGCCCAGAGCTTGCCAACCCTGTCCCCACCATCTCTCATGAGCTCTTCTTCTTTTTTTTTTTTTTTTTAAGATTTTATTTATTTATTTGACAGAGAGAGAGAGAGACAGCCAGCAAGGGAAGGAACACAAGCAGGGGGAGAGGGAGAGGAAGAAGCAGGCTCCCAGCAGAGCAGGGAACCCAATGAGAGGCTCGATCCCAGGACCCTGGGATCATGACCTGAGCCAAAGGCAGACGCTTAACGACTGAGCCGCCCAGGCGCCCCATCTCAGGAGCTCTTCTGAACCACAAACCTCGTCATGTCGTTGTGAGGGTT
The DNA here is from genome assembly GCF_002007445.2 of Ailuropoda melanoleuca. NCBI lineage: Eukaryota > Metazoa > Chordata > Mammalia > Carnivora > Ursidae > Ailuropoda > Ailuropoda melanoleuca. Next base: position 82,063,398 of record NC_048232.1, read on the forward strand.
AAATGAGATCCTGCCGTTTGGATAGACATCTCGCCAAAAGATATGTATGGAAGACCATCACATGATTCATGGTTGGGGAAATGAAAATCAAACCCCGGGGCGCCTGGGTGGCTCAGTCCGTTGAGCATCCGACTCTTAATCTCGGCTCAGGTCTTGGTCTCAGTGCTGTGGGTTCGGGCCCCGTGTTGGGCTCTGCGCTGGACGTGGAGCCTACTTAAAAAAAAAAAATCAACACCACAAGGAGGGGCCACTTCACACCTACTAGGCTGACTGTCATCAGGACAGACTCTAACAAGCATGGCTGAGGGTGCAGAGAAACGGGAGTCGTCGTGCATTGGCTGGTGGAAATGTAAAATGATTCAGCGGCTTTGGAACATGATTTGACAGTTCCTCAAAATGTTAAACACAGTTACCATCGGAGCCAGCAGCTCTCTGCCTAGGCATACACCCAAGAGAAATGAAAACATATGTCCACACAGAGACTCGTGCGGGAGTGTTCATAGAAGCATTCGTCATAATAGCCAAAAGGAGGGGAACAGCCCGAGTGTCCACCACGGAGGAATGGATAAGTCAGATGCGGTGAATCCACGCAATGAAATATTGTTTAGCCAGAAAAAAAAGATCCTTACCCCGTGATGGTCAGTGACAGAAGCCAGTTGAGAAAGACCACGGATACTGTGTGGTGTCATTGATACGAAAAGTCCAGAAGAGCCACGTCCAGGGAGTAGCAGGTGGCTCCCCGGGCTGGGGGAAGGGCAACGGGGCGTGGCTGCCGGGGGTGGGGGGGGAATTGGGTTTCTTTCAGGGATGATCTAAAATTAGATTGTGATGCTGGTTGTTCAACTCTGTAAAGGTCCTGAAAACCATTGAATCACACACTTTAAATGAGGGAGTTTTATGGGGTGCAAGTTAGGGCTTAATAAAGCTGTTTTCACCAATGAGCTGCAGCGTCTGGTTGGAGCTGGGGGAGGGGTGCTGCTGGGATTAGCATCCCCGTTATTTGTGCTAGCATCCCTTTTGCTGCTCGCAACAGCCCTGGGAGGTGGGCATTTGGCAGAACCCACCCAGTGAGGCTTGGAGAAATGGGGTGTCCGACATAGGAAGCAGTGAAGCCCCATTATTTCCCTGGCCCTCTGGACAAACGGGAGCAAGGCGGAGGGGGACTGTCAGGGGAGGAGGGCTGGGGCACCACACGCGGCATTTTCGAGTGCCAGGCTCTGGTGCAGACTGGGGATTAGGAGGAACTGTGAGGGTCCCCCGGGTCTGACCCTCCCACTCTCCCTCCCCACAGGCCCCTGTTTTCCATTTGTCAAAAGGCTCCATCAGTGGTTTTCAAACTGTGTTTCAAGGCACCCTGGGGCCAAGAAGAGATTTCAACTGCCCTGGACAAAGGATGCCACTGAGGTCCCCCTGGGAGCCCACCCACGTCCTGCCTCCCCTTTCCCCTTTTGGCCTGGCCCAACCTACAGGATGTGGCTGCCAAACGTAGGTGGGAAAGAGGAAGGCGTGGGGGGTGGCGTACAGGAATCCGCATCCTGGGGACCAGGAGATGGGAACTCCAGGTGTCTGCAGCCTAGCTTCCGGCTCCAGCCTCGGGAAGAAGATTTAGCCACTGCCTCTTGGGACACAGCTGCCTGGCTCGGAGCCCAGAGCCCTTCCCAGACATGGTGCCAGCACTTCCGCTTCCCTTCTGGAAGGGGAGACGCTCTGGAGCCTCCTGCTTGGGGCCTGGGTCCCTAGGTCTACAGGAGCTGTGGCTCCAGCTACCGAGTCCCAGACACTGGAGGATGACGCTGGGCTTGTGCAGGGTGCTGGCGACCCTGACCTTGGGGAGCTCACAAAGGCGCCATTATGCTTGCTCAACTCTAACACCAGCGGCCAAAGCCACACCTCCCCCCTGGAGGAGGCTGACGAGGTCAGGCAGGAGGGAATGGAAGGGGGCAATGGGGCGTGGTGGGGCCTGCGGCCAAGCAGAGCGCCCCTGCCCCATCCAAAGCACTCCAGCCCCCTATTGCCAGGCTTGAATTTTCAAAAGCCAGGACTTCAGTGTAAAATCTGCAGATTTTGGAAAACTTGGGGGAGCAAAACACCTCCACAAACAGGGTGCCAATGGGCCATCAGTTAGCAAATTACCTCAGTGCTGGATACAACCCCCATCTCACAGGTGAGAAAATGAGGCCAAGAGAGGAGAAGCAAGTCACCAGACCCCCCCACACCCCCACCCACGTGGTGTGTGGCAGGGTCCACACTCAAACCCAGGGCTCCCAAGGCAGACATGTGAGGAAAGACACTTTCCTTAAGCCTTTCCCTTACTTTCCTAAATAAATAAATAAATCACACTTCAGTCCACAGTCTCGCGGAAGAAGCGATGGGCTGCCTTCCACCTCAGCCACGGAGAAGGATGGGGAAGCCCTGTGTGTATCGGTGTGGGCCGCTCTCCACTCTCCGAGGTGCAAGGAAGACTCTGCCCTTTAGGGATATGGGCTTAAGGTGGAGAACAAAAAGATCAGAGAGTCTCTGCATAGGCCATCTCTGGGAGAAGCCTCCAGCAGGGGACGGGAGGGGGCTGTTTCATTGCACACCCTTTGATGTATTTTGATTGTTGGACATGCGTGAGCCTGTTAGCAGGTCTATAGGGTGTTTGTTTGTTTTAATTGTCCCCTCTTCCCCCCTTTGTGTCATTCTCTAAGCCTGGGACCCGGGAGGCATTTGCAGGTGTCCTGGAGTCTGGGAGGCAGAGAGGATGGGGGAGGAGAGGTGCCCCAGATGAGGCCCCCTGTGCGTCAGGCCCCTGTACCCACGATCCACTCAGTCCCCACAACAAGTCTCCGAAGCAAAGTCTTTATAACCGCATTTTACAGATGAGGAAACTGAGTCGCGCACCAGAAGTTGGGGGGGGCCGGCTCAGCGCTCAGGGGCCAGGCCGAGGAGTCTTTCCTCCTCCTCTAAGTCCTCCCCTTTCTCAGCTGAGGAGCCGCAGCCTGGGGTGTGTCATGGTCCCACTCACACCCCGGGCCAGAGGCTCCTTCTCCAGGTTCCTTCCTGAGCTAGCTCCTTCCCGGGCCAGCTCCCATCCGCAGCCTTCCCCTCATGCTCCCGTCCGTCCAGCTGGGCCCAGAGCAGCTGGATTCCTTCCGGGAAGGGCTCAACCCCAGGTCCAGGACCATCTGGGTTCCAGCCAGAAGCATTTCCATCCCTGAACCTCCGGTCCAGCTGGGGGCTGCACAGCCCCCAAGAGAGCCCATGTCTGGGGATCCCCCAGGACATCCTGCCCAAGGTGGGATTTGCAGGATACCTCAAGAATTCACAGTGTCCCCTGACACCACACACAGCGTCACCGGGAGGAGGTTAGTGCCGCGTTGAGCCCTCTGGTGAGGAAACCAGAGAGGTCAGGCCATTAGCCTAAAGTCACACAGTTAAATGAGGACTTTGGGCCAGTCCCATCGCTTGGCTTCCTCCCCTGTAGAGGAGGATAGAATGACACCTCCCCCCAGGCTGTGATGGAGAAGGATTGAGGGACCACAACGTGAACACAGAGATGAAGAAGACATGCTTCCCTCTTGAGAGTGAGGGGCTCCAACGGAGGAAGCTGGAGACTCGGAAGATGCCCGGAACAGCCTGGGGCTCATCGAGGACTTCCCGAGGAGGGGGATGTATGGGGGTTCCCGGGGCAGTGCAGCTAAACCGGGCAGCACCCTGGTGCAGGGTGGGCGTCTGCCCTGTGAATGCTAAGGGGTATGACCAGACCACCGCAGGAAGCCCCCCGGGAGCCTCTGAGAGGGGCTTTCTGGGTGGAGGTGGAGGTGGTGTTCCTCAAGATGGAGAATGAGGTCAGGGCTTGGCCGACGCCAGCAGGAGATTCCTCCTGGCCCGTTCCAGCCCTGCCCAGGGAGGAGAGCCCACCCCCGGGCCTGCCCTGTGGCCAACCAGTGGTCAGGTCTGGGCTGCCCGATGCCCCCTGTGCTGACTCATGTCCGTCCGCTGGCCCTGGCCGGAGCAAGGGGGCGGACCCCATGCCATGCTTGACCTTATCAGGCCTTGCTTGAGTCCAGCCGCCTGGCCAGGGGCAGGGCCTCCACACCTCCCCACCCCCTCCCTGCCCTGGCTGAGCAAGGCCTGCATGAGCTCATGGGAGCCCGAGGCAGGGACAGGCAAGGAGGACAGTGGCCCGAGAAGGGAGGGCAACCACCTGGCTAGGGTGCCCGCTGGGGCTGCCCGTTGGCCCCCTGCCCGCTGGGACAGAGCTGGACACGGGCTATTTTTAGTTCTCAAATGAGGAATGGTGGGACCTGGATGTAGCAGTTGCTACGACGAGAGGCTTTCACGGCAGCAGCCTGGCCCTGGAAGCATGCTCACAGGCGCGCACGCACACACACACACACACACACACACACACACACACCCATGCACACGGCTCTCATGCAAATCCATGAATGCATGCGAATGAACACGTTCTCCTGCAGAGGCAGGGGCGCAGGGGCGCTCCACGCACAGAGGCGTGGCCACGGCCACCTACAGACACACACACAGGTATTCACATGCGCACAGACACGCACACACGCACAGCACACAGGCCTGCCCAAACACACATCGGCCGTACCCCAGACCCACCCAGTGCACACCCCGGCTGCATTCAACTACAGAAGCACCCCAGAGCCCCCACCCGTGTGCACACAGACCTCGCCCTTCCTTTGGACACGTCAACCACTTGCTGGCCCTTCTAATGATGCCCTTGAGGGGCTCCCAGCCTGGCAGCTATAAACAGGTCGTGGCCACTCAGGGGAACCCACACTGTGGCAGGGGTGGAACGGGGGGCTGTAGCTGCACGGAGGTGGTGGCGGCTCAACCTGGGGTGATCAGGGAAGGCTTCCTGGAGGGGGAGGCCCTTGAAGGAAGAAGCAGTGAAGGACCTACCTGTTTTAATAAAGCCTGGTGCCCACAAAAATAACAGTAGCAGCCAAGAGTCCTAACAGCTACCGCTCACCCTGTGCTCACGCCAGGCCGGGCCACTCCCTGCATCACCCCATTTCACCCTCTCAGGGCCCTATGGGGCAAGAACTAGTACAATCACTATCTGTAGAGAGAGGTCGTAGCACATGGCTGGTGGGTCTGACCCCAGAGCCTATTCTCAGGCATTGGTGGTGACTCTCTTGGTCCCGGGGGTGTCCAGTTCTCTATCACTAGGTAACAAATGACTCCAAACTTCAGTGGCTTTAACAAGAGCAAGCATCTGTTTCTCTCACCTTGCTGCGAATAAGCAGAGCTCGGCAGGGACGTCCCACCCCCGCTCTGGGTGGCTTCAGCTGGGCAGCTCAGCTGGGACCTGGGTGCCCCGTTAGCTCCACTGGGCTGAGAGCTGGGGCCTCTGCTCCTCTCCACATGGCCTTTCCATGGAGCGGTTGGGCTTCCTTACAGCATGGCAGCTGAGTTCCAAGAGCAAGCATCCCAAGAGATACGCCATGGAAGCTGCCATGTCGCGCGAGCTGTGTCGAGGCTCTGACGTAGCACCACTTCCGCCATATTGTGCCAGCATCCACGGGACTCGGATTCAAGGGAAAGGGGCCTAGACCCCTACCTCTCAATAAAAGCAGGCTCAAATCACTGAGGGGAGCCGGGATGGCATGACGGCCAGAGTGAGGTCGGAGGTGGCCTGAGGCAGGCCACCAGTCTAGCCCAGGGCCCCCTGCCCTGGCCCAGACCCCAGACCCCAGACCTCCAGCTGGGGCTAGCAGATCAGCCTTAGAAACAGGTGGCCCCCACCTCCCCCCACCTCCCTCCTGCCCTTTCCATGCTCATCTCTTGAGCTGCGCACAGAGGGGACATTGAGCGGGGCTCCAGAGGCCCAACTGGGCCTGGTACCTCAGCTAGAAAGGGGCAGCCTGAATGGGGCAGAGGGGCTGGGTGCCAGGCTGGGGAGGCACTTCACTCCGCGTCAAGCTCCCCCAGCACCCCCCAGGGGCTCAGGGCCCCAGTCCTGTCCCCTCTGCTTTCTCCTGCTCACCCTAGAGGGACAGAGACCCACAGAGGGTTTGGGAGAAGTTACGCAAGGCTCCCTTGGAGTGAGACGCCGGCACGGATGTCCTTTCCAGGGCCCCTCTCCCAATGCCTTCGAGTCTCCTGATTCTGGGGTTGGGAGTATCCAACATTATAAAATCCAGAAGTATACTTTCATGCTTCTCTCGTTCTCAAGAGTCTAAGTTTCTAATACATGTTGACCACATCTGACAAAACCAATCAAATTCTAAACGAGCTTACCCTTTGACCTAGTAACTCCCCTTCTAAGGAAACTTCTGTGCTCCAGGAACCGCCATGCAGGCGCCAAGGGGACCGGGCTAAGACAGTCGTCGTGGCGTTGTGTCTGATGGAAAAGAGCTGGGAAGGACCCGCGTGCCCATCAGTCAGGCTTCTTGAAGGAGGGATGACAGAGTCACTCGTGGACTCGTAGAAAGGACAGAGTCAGCTGGAGGGGAAGAACCTGGACGCTCTCCCAGGTACGCCTGGGCGGGTGGGAGAGAGCCGTTTGTGGAACATCCCGTGGAACGTGTGCCTATTTGAGTTTTAAGGCCACAATCTCTGTCTACACGATATGGTCATGGGTGGAGAGCAGAGAGAAGCCCCGAGGGACAGACCGCAGACTGTGAGGGACCCAGGGACCCGGGTCTGTACCCTGCGGCTGCCGTAAGAAATCACCACAAACTGGGAGACCTGAGTCAACACATAAAGTTTGACTCTCAGTCCCGGAGGCCCGACGTCTGAAACGAAGGTGTCATCAGGGCCACGCTCCCTCCCAAGGCCCCAGGGGAGGATCCTTTCTGCCTCTTCTGGCTTCTGGTGGCTCTGGCCCATGTGGTTTGTCACCTGGTCCCCCTAGTCCCTGCCTCTGTTTCAAGTGGTTCCTTCGCTCCCGTGACACTCTTGGTGGGTTTAGGACCCACCCAATCCCGTTATCATTTTATTTTGAAATCCTTATTCTAAGCACATTTGCAAAAAAACTTTACTCCAAATAATGTCACATTTGGAGGTTCTGGGTGGACGTGAATTTTGGGGGGATTCGATTGAACCCCAACAGAGGGAAGGCCAATATGCCTTCTTACGATGAGAGTGTGCTTCTGGATTTATGGATTACTTGTGTTATTTCCTTTTAATTTTCCAAAAATTCTAAAACCCCAGAAGACAACGTGTCTTCAAAGACCCCTTGCCTCCCAGGGTCAGTGTCTCAGGTTCTCTGGGAGGCCAAGCCCCTCAGAAATGAGATAAGTATGGTCACCATGGGCAGGGCTGACATTTCTCCCATGCGCCTTGGTGGACCTGGCTGGAAGTCACCTGGGGTCCTTAGACCTCTAGATAATGGCCCGTCCCTGTGTCCGTGGAGGGATGACCTGCTGACATTCACAGCCCAGCACCTCCTAGGGGGGTGAGCTGAGCAGCCCAGGGCGTGGTGGGGATAGGGAGGGAAAGGGGAGAGTGGTGGGCGGGGACCTCTTCATGACGCCAAGGACCCACTCACCCATTAGTGGTCCCCCCGAGGTCCTGAGCATTCACTGATCCCAGCCCCTCGTCCCCCAGATGAGGAAACAGAGGCTCAAAGAGAAGGAAGGATTTGGCCAAGGTCACTTTCTGAATTCGAAGTCCTGTGTCCTGTCTTACTGCTTCTCAGCAAGAGCCCTGCCCCCAAATCCCCTCCACAGCCACCATCTGCAGCCCCCGGCGTTTCCATTAGAGAATCATTCTGCTCGGTTCATCCCGGGAGGCAAGCAGGACAGTCAGGCAAATGAGGGAAACTGAGGCTCAGACTGGTGAAGGGGGAGAGGGGTCAGAACCCACACTGGGCCTGTCTCGTCCGGTCAGCAGACACCTGCCGAGCTCAGATGGTCCTTGGTGCCAACGCAGTGCTGGACACCAAGGGCACAAAGATTCGGGAAGCTCCCAGTGTGCCCGGTGGAGTTCCAACAGAGCCCGTGTAACCAAGGCCGGGAGGAGGCCCCAGCAGCCCTCCTCACCCTGCCTGGCCTCTCAGGTTGTCTTCCTTCCTGTGGCAGCCCTGGCCCTGCCTCCTGCCCTGTCCCCTGCCATCTGCAGGCTGTGTATCGGCCAGGGCCTGGGAGAGAGCAGGGTTTGCCTGCAGCAGGGACAGTGTTGCCCTATCTGCATCTGCGAGACCAGCGGGCCTCACCTGTGCGTCTGTCCGCCCACGCTGTGGCTGGGGGACAGGGGGCTGGGGAGAGGGCTCCCTGGTCACAGGCAGCAGGTGCATTCAACCGAGCCCCTGTGGGTTTTGGTAATTAATTAATCATCAGGCTGTTTAAAGATTAACAACAGCAGAATGTTGGGGAGAAGACTTAACCCGTGATGGGGGCACAGAGGAGGAGCTCACCCCTTCCCCGGCGACCCCTGGACCCTGTGACACAGGTTGTGGGTGTGAAGGGATCTGGATCTGCCCCTCCCTGCCTCTGCACCTCCCAGCCTCCCCTGGTCTCTAAGGAAGTTGGGGCTGAACTCACAATGGGGGGCTGAGGGCGTAAGATGGGATAAGAGAGTTCCTCCAAAAACAAAATTCCCAGGCTTGGGTCAGATCTCCGGCTATAGGCAATTCCCCGGGCAATGTGACCTAAAGTGAGTGACTCCCCTCACTGAGCCTCTGTCCCCTTCTCTGCAAACCGAGGGTATGTGCTGACAGGTTGGTGTAAGGCTTCTCTGAGATGATGTCTGCCAAGTGGATGCCATGAGCCTGGCACTTAGTCGGTGCTTGGCGTCTTCCTCCAGGGACCTGACACCCTAAGTCCTTGCACTGTGTCTCCCCCCACCCACCCCACCCAGTGTCAGAGTCACTCTCTTCTGCAAGTAACAGTCAAGTTCGATTCCAACCCCCAGGGAAGGGAAAGTGTCCCTTTCTCCAGGGCCAGGTGGGAAGGTGAGTCAGCTTCCTCACCTGGGCTGATTCACACTTGTGTTGGGGGCGAAGCAAGGAAGAAATGTTCCTCCCTTCACTCTGCTGCGGCCGCATTCACAGCCCCAAGTCGGTCAGTTCTCCCAGGCCCAAGCGGGAATGGGGGGGACTTAGATGCACCCCCCAGAGGGGGTGATGTTGTCTCTGAGGCCAGAGAGGGGCCGAGGTGCCCTCTCATAGGGCACACCAGAGGCAACACCACTGTCTGCCTCCCCTCCCCTCCCCCTGCACTGTTAGGTAACAGAGACCCGCCCTGCCCACTAGCTCCGCCGCCTCCCCCCCAAAGGTGCCCAGGGGTCAGCAAGCGAGTGGTGGTGACTCAGGAGTGGGAAAGGCCCATGAAGTCATCCAGCGGCCACCTCGGGAGTTCGGGAGCCTGTCTGGGCCCTGGGCTCACCGGCCGGTCGGGGAGTTCCCCAGGGAGGGGCCGTCTGCTTGCCGGGCGGCAGGACAGAGACAGCTGCTGACAGATGGAGACCGTCGGAGGCTCTCAGACCTCACCTGCCCTGTGGCTGGCCTTGGCAGAACGGTCCCCTGGCCCACCCAGCCACCGGTCCCCACAGCCCCGCCCCGGGGAGGAGTGGGGGAGTGCCTGTGATACGCCCCTGGCCCAGAGCCCCGGCCAGAACAGGACTGACTGTTCTTCTTGCCTGCTGGGCCTGCCACCCGAGCATCCCAAGCTTTTAACACTGTGACCATCAGGAAAGCTGAAAATCAAGGGTTGCCCAGGACCCAAGGCCCCGGACGGCAGAGTAACAGACCGGGGCTTCCAATTCTGACACCCCCCGGCCGCAAGGCTTGGAGCCATTCACAGTACCTCTCTGGGCCTCAGTTTTTGCCTCTGTGAAATGGGGATCATGAAAGCCACCAGACCGCTGGCCCAGTGGCTGGGAGGATGCAATGAACACACGTGGCAGCATCCTGGCCAGAACAGATAGGAGGGGCTATAGAAGAAGAGAGCTTTGGGGCGCCTGGGCGGCTCAGTCGGTGAAGCGTCTGCCTTCGGATCAGGTCATGATCCCGGGGTCCTGGGATCGAGCCCCACATCGGGCTCCCTGCTCAGCAGGGAGCCTGCTTCTCCCTCTGTCTGCTGCTCCCCTTGCTTGTGTGCTCTCTCTGGAACAAATAAATTTTTTTTCTCTAAATCTTAAGAAGGAGCAGCAGCAGCAGCAAGCTTGGAAAAGGGGCCACCCTGAGCTGGACAGAAGAGCGTCCCCAGAGCGGAGGGGTAAGGAGGGGCTGAGGGGAGAGCGAGTGAGAGGGGCAGCAGGAAGGAAAGCCACATATACAGGAGCTCCAGAGGGGAGGGGGGGGCCTGGCTGGACCAAGGAGGAGAGCAGGGGAGAGATGCCCCTCTTCTCTCGTCCCACAGCCCCATCTGCCAGTGCCTCCCCTTGCCCGAACCCACTAGAAGCTGCTGGGAGGGAAGCCTGCTGTCCTGAAAACCCCCAGAACAGGGCAACGGACAGGCAGGATGAGAAGCGCAGAGAAAGGACCAGGGGGGCAAGCAGAAAATGATCTGAATGGTAATGAAAATGACTTCATTCAGCAAATGTTTACTGAGCGGAGCCATGGCCACGCTTTGTTCTGGGCCAAGGGACAGCGTGGTTGACCCAGACAGACCAAGTCCCCACTCCATGGAGGGCGAGGGAGGCAGAGAAAGGGAGGTGATTGGGACACGAGAGATGTTTTAACGCAAGGAAGTCCCTACAGGGCCATCAAAGACCATTCATACACATGGGGAAACTGAGGCCTCAAAGGAGGCAGAGACTTGCCCAAGGCCACCCAGAAAGCCAATGGCACGGGGAAGCTCCATGCGCCCGCCCCCATCATTCTTCCAAGGCCCGGGGGGTTGCTCAGGCTTGCAGGGAGCGGGAACCCAGGAATTCCCGGTCTGCCCGTGCCTTCCTCGGCCATTCCAGGCTCCGCTGAACCCTGTGTGGCAGGGTGGGCACGAGGCCACTGTGGGGGAGCAGGCCACGAGGGAAGTGATGTGCTCACTTTCCCAGACAGGCCAGCACATTCCTGCTGGGGTGCCACCGTGCCACCCACGCCGCCCCACCCAGCTCCCCCGCACACAGTGCCCATTGTCTGCCCCAGACACTTTGAGCTGCCGCTGCCCCTGGCCTTCGACACAGCCTCACAGACTCCTATTACCAGGTGGGGCTCCCCAAGCCCCTGTCCCAGGCCCCAGCCCCTTGGAGGGCAGCCACACCAGCTATCTTAGAGCCAAGCGATGATTAGAGAGGGAAGGCCACCTGCCCCAAGTCACCCAGGCCAAAATCCAAATCCCTGGACACCTCCTCCCGTGAATTTCTCTTCCCTAAAAACTCCCCTCCTAAACCCCTTTACCCAGGGAGCCACCGGACACGCCAGCTCACAGCTCCCCGCACGGGCCGGACCTGTGCTGGCCCTTGGCGACCCCTGCCTTCACGTCACCCTGCCTGGGTGTGAATATCCCCATTTTACAGTCCAGGAAGCCAACTCAGGAAGGAAGGCGCTTGCCAAGGCCACCCAGCGAGGAGCAACTGAGATGAGATCTAGCCCAGGTCGTGAGTCCCAGCCCACGCCCTCCACCTCCTGCAGGGAACAGCTTGGAACAGAGCAGGCCTGGTGGGCGGCATGGAGAGAACATCCAGGGGGAAAGTAGTGTCCAAACAAATCTCCGTAGCGAGGGCGTGTTCTGGTGCACAGAGGCAGGGCCGTCTGTCAAAGATCGTTCACTCGTCCGTCACGCGGGTACCCATCCCACGATCCAGGCCAGGCAGCCGGGATCTGGGGTGCAGGGAGAGGGCTGCCCTCGGGCGGGGAGAGGGGGCCGTGTTCCAGGGAGAACAGTAGATGCAGGTTGGGGAGATAGTAAGGGCTCTGTCGGCAATTAAACCAGGGGCTACCCTATCTAAAATATCAGCCCCTAAGTATTTCAACTTTCCTTATCCTCCCCTAAAATGACAACTTCCAATCCCCATTTTCTGCTTTCTATTTCTCCTGAGCCCTCACGGTGATCTCTTCTAACCCACAACAGCACCAATCTGTCTAACTGTCCTCAGTTCCCTCCTGAGGGCCTTGGCACGCACCGTCCCTGCCGGGGACACCTCGCAGGAACCTTGAGGCTCCTTCCCTCCATCACGCGAGGGCTCACCTCCCTGGCTGTGTCCTTTTGCTTCGTCCTATCCCTACTCTCCGATTTACAACATATTTACCTCTTTTCCTTGTTTGGCAGCTGCCCACCCCCCCCCCACGCCCCTGCCTCCTATAGATGGGAAGGTGTGCAACAGCTGGGATTTTTGTCTCCCGCTGTACAATGTAGACGAGGGAAGAGAAGAATCAAGACTGATGACAGATGTTTTAACTCAACCTCAACCTACCTGTACGGGCTCCAAGGTCAAGAGCCAGATCACTTCTGGGCCCCAGAAACTCCCTTCTTCTCTTTCTGGTCAGCACCCACCCACCCGACTGCCAAGGAGGACCGTCCTCCTGCCCCGCCCCTCCTTGACCTGCACGCAGCGGTAGTGGTGGCTTGGGCTCCTTCGCGTGCGTGACTTTTTGCTCCTGATGGGAGATGTGTCCATGTTGTTGTGGGCAGCAAGGAGGACCGTGGGTTTCTAGCTTAAGAAACTAGATGAGCGGGGCGCCTGGGTGGCACAGCGGTTAAGCATCTGCCTTCGGCTCAGGGCGTGATCCCGGCGTTGTGGGATCGAGCCCCACATCAGGCTCCTCTGCTGTGAGCCTGCTTCTTCCTCTCCCACTCCCCCTGCTTGTGTTCCCTCTCTCGCTGGCTGTCTATCTCTGTCGAATAAATAAATAAAATCTTTAAAAAAAAAAAAAAAGAAACTAGATGAGCAGTGGTGCCATTTACTGAGCCAGGGAAGGCCAGGGAGGAGCAGTTTGGGGGGGGGGATCCCGAGTTCTGGGGGCCACGGAAGAGGCAGCTGAGCCCAGGCTGGCGATGAAGGCAACATCAGCGTGTTGGCGCCATTAAAGCAGGAGAGTACGGGCGTGTTGGAATTATCCAGACAACTGAGGGAGTTCTCTCCCGGCCACAGACCCAGGGCCACCTGCTCTGGGGAACGCCCCCCACCCGCTCTCCGCTGGGACACCAAACAGACCTGTATTTCAGGAGAGGAGTTGAAACCCAGCAAGAGAGAGTGACTTGCCCGAGGACACAGAGTAGGTTAGGATTGAGCCACAACTCCCTGCCCTGCCCTCTGGCTGTGCCAGATCGGCTTGGAGAGACCTGACTCGTGTCCAGATGAAGGCCGAGCCCATGCTGAGGGTCCACGTGAGCTGGGAGTCGTTCAGAGTGGCAGAGTAAGCTGTGAAGCCTCCCCATGGGAAGCAGGCCTGGCGATAGGCCAGAGGAGCCTGGGGCAGGGTAACCCCCACCTGAGGTCACTGTCTCCCCAGCAGTGACATCACTGCTCTGGGCCGCACAGCTGGAGGACCAGGCAAGACGAGGCGGGGCCAGGTAGGCAGCTAGAAGTATGTCACCAACCCCAGGGCTATCCCCATCAGCAGCCAAAGACCGCTGGAGGATGACCAGCCCTCATGTGTCTTGGAAACAGGACTGAGAGGCCATTGGGGTGGGGAAGGTGCCCATCTGGTCCCAGGGCCTCATCTTGCAGATAGGGACATGGAGCAGCGCCTCTCCCAAGGTTACCTAGCAAGGGAAGGGCAAATCTTGGAAGGAACCCAGCACAGGGCTCTGCCCTCAATGTTCCCTGGGACACTGTACCCAGCCAAGGGCCATGGTTCCCAGCACCCTGCTGGGTGAGGACCAGAGAAGCATGAGCAGTGGGAGAGGGCTGTGCTCAGGAGAGACCCCTGTCCCCAGGAACTCACAGGAGCACAACTCAGATGGGGTCCGTGTTGATCAGCTGTCGTTGCACAGAATGTAAGCCCCATGCGGATGGCATTTGTCTCTGCCCCACTCACGGCTGCGTCCCCAGCACCTAGCGTAATGCCTGGCACATCGTAGCTGCTCGGTAAACATTTGAATCAGCAGACAAATCTATATAAGGGCAGAGAAGGACACCAAGGCTGTCATCGCGGGTGCACATGATGGGACCACAGACAAGGTTGGAGGACGTGGTCAGAGCTCACCCACATCCCGACTCTCCCCTCCACCTGCCTGTCCTACCTTGGGTGTCCACAGGCCAGGGCTCCCTCCCAACCCCCCACTCAGTCCCAACTTCCAGTATGTTCCCTGCCCCTTCCCACAGCTCCTCCTTCCCCGGGGACTTGTTGGGAGCCAGCGGGAGGAATTCCTGGCCCCTCGTCAGGGGAGGTGCCCCGGCAGGCGGGATGCAGCACACACACGCCAGGGACTGCTCCGAATTCCAGCTCCCACGAGCCTGCTGGGAGGACGCCAAAGTGCGCCGGGAGCGGCGGGGAGCCCCTTCACAGAAGCCAGGGGGCCCAGGGGGAGCCTGGGGAAGGGCCGGTGTTGGGGGTGGGGTGCCGAGGAAGCACACCGGTCCGTCAGAGTGGACGTGGGCTGGGCCCAAGGGCGGGGAGCTCACCGCCTCCCGCGCCCAGATGGGAAGACTGAGGCCCCCTGGTGTCAAACTCCGAGCTCCCCACTCTTGGCAGGCCGAAGATCTGGGATGGCCAGTGTTCTAGGGGCGTGAGGTGGGGGCTCAGCCTGTGAGCAGACACCACACATCCAGGGAAGAAGAGAGATGTTTGAGGGGCTGATTAGCCTGAGACCCTGTAGAAAGAGCCCTGGACCTGCAGCAGGAGGTGAGGGGTGTCTAGGCTGCCCCTGCCCTCAGTGGGACTGGGAAAGCCCCTCCCACCCTCCCTGCGTCTGGAGTCTCCCCTCATTCCATAAGGGGCTGCCCTAGGTGGGCTCGGCCCCTGGGAGTTCAGTTGCAACAGGAGGGGGGCCCAGGGAGGGAAGGAGGTGGCGGAGCTTGTGGAAGGTTCTCAGCCTGACCTCTTCTGGATCCCCCTCCCATCCCGTCCCCTGCTGGTCCAGAGTCAAGTCCAGCGCCGTGAGCTCAGGCAGCGACCCCTGACCAGCTGTCAGCACAGGGGCTGCCACCACCGCCCGCACTGGGGCACTTGGCCTGCCACTGCGCCACCCGCCACGGCCCCCTCCCAGTCTCTCCTCCCGCCCCCCTAGCTCCCGTGGCACCTTCAACCCCCGATGTGGCGTTGGGACTATGGACAACTGGATCCAGACTTCCGGAACCACAGAGCCTTTGAACTAGAAAATTCTAGCACCACAGTTCCTTACAACCAGAAAATTCCAAGACCATCGAATATTGGAACGTTTTCCGTTCCAGGCCCAAGGTTCTTATAACCAAATAATTTCAGAAATGCAGCGTCTTGCAACCAAAGATCATAACCATGGAAATGGATTTAGGAATAGTGGGAGCGGGCTCTGAGTAGCAGCAAATTCCCAAACAAAAATTCCATTGTCCCAGAGGACTCCAGTCTGCAATCTTCCCACCGGCCAGACCGACAGACATCCCGTAGGGGGATGAGCCAGGCCCTGGTGGGGGTCCTTCCACAGGGCCCCTGCCTCGGGGCTGTGTCTCGGCCTGACTAGCAAAGGCGGGAAAGGAGAGGGGAAGAGAGAGGGCGCTTCTGAGCAAACAAAAACTGCTGAGGGCCTCTCCTCTGGGCCCTGGGCAAGTACCTTTGCCAAGAGAGAAGGAGAAGAGAAAGAAAGCCGTTGATGCCACAGGTTTGGGCGGCGGGTATGTGGTCACAGGGGCTGGTGGCAGGATCTCCCCCCTCCCCGGCTGCTGGAGCTTGGAATTTTCTCCTGGCAGGAAGGGCCCACCCTCCTAGGAATGGAAAACAATCCTTGGCATCTCGCCCCTGAGGCGTGCAAAGTCCTTGACAATCAAGCATTATTATCCTCCCTACCTCGCCCTGTGCAGAGGGGAAACCAAGGCAGGTGGGGGTCTCTTTCTAAACCAAGAACCCCAATTGGCCCCCGGCAGATTCCAGCGGTCCTCACTTTGATGGAGGAATGTCAGAAGTGAGAAAGCCTCTGGGGAGGGGCCTGGGTCAGCCCTGGCAGGGCAGATGGGAGCGGAGACCAGAGAGGGCAGTGGTTTGCCCAAAGCCACCCAGCACACCACAGCAGAGTCTCTTTTTGCCTCCACAAAGATCCACTTCCAGGGCCTCCTCCTCTAGGAAGGCTTTACAGATCCCGCTCCCCTGGGCCCCTATGTCCCTTAAGGCTTTACCACTCCATACCCGAGGAGGGCGCTCTAACTACTGTGTTGTTTTTACAGGTTATGTTTTCTAGGTATTCTGTGGGGAAATGTTCCAGACTGTGCTACGGTGGTTTCCGCCTATCAGTCTGGAACCAGAAGCCTTGTGTTGAAGCTTCCCTGCCCCTGCTCAAGCACCTACCGTGGTTCCCCGCTGCCCCGGACAAATGCAGGCAGGTAC
Source organism: Ailuropoda melanoleuca (assembly GCF_002007445.2). Taxonomy (NCBI): domain Eukaryota; kingdom Metazoa; phylum Chordata; class Mammalia; order Carnivora; family Ursidae; genus Ailuropoda; species Ailuropoda melanoleuca. The sequence goes on from NC_048232.1 coordinate 82,079,758, forward strand.
TTCCGGGATGGGGTCCCCGTGGTGGCCGCATTGCAGCCTCATTCCTTGATCCCACGGGGCATAGATCTCACCAAGTTCCTGTCAGCTGCCACCAAGCCATCTCTGTCCCTCACTCCCTGCTCCCTGTAGCCCCTTGCCCTCCTCCCTCCCTCCCTCCCTCCCTGGCCAAACCATCCTCAGCCCCCTGGCGGCAGCTGAGACCACCTGCTGGGAACAGGTGCCTCCTCCTGACCACCCTGGACCCTCCTCGCTCCTCGGCAGGCGGTGACCACCCCCTGGGTGCCTGCTCTCTGCGGCTGGGCTCCAGCTCACCCAGGCCAGATCTGAGACCAATACCAACTGTGCTGATTTAACGGAGGTCCCACTGCTGGCTTCAGCCCCTCGCGTGCTTGTGGTCATCAAATCCCGCAACGACACGAGGAAATGGGTTCTTGTCCAGTCATCCCCATTTTTCAGATTCTGAGACTCGGGCAGTGGGGCTGAAGGGCTTCCTCAAGTTGCCACAGTTCATCAGTGGCAGAGCTGAGACCCGGACCCTGAGAGCCTGGCTCCCGAGCCCACAGGCTCTTTCACCAGGCCGCACCCCCCAGGGAGGGCGAGGGCAGAGCACGGAGCCCCACAGTGCCCAGGAGTCTTGGGGTATCCAGGACCCCCTAGCTCAACGCCCTGAGGCCCCAAGAGTGCAAGTCCCTTCTCCCAGCAGCCCCACAGACACACTCCACACGCAGAGACACACGCCACTTCTCATTGTCCCTCTCTCACACCCACGCACACACGTGCATGTGGACACACGCATGGCACACACATGCACACACACCTGCACACATGCAGCACACACGCACGCAGACACGCACACACAGTTCATGCGTGTGCGAGCGCACAGATGCAGGTATGCGGGCAGACACGCGTGCACATGCATATGCACACGTGCGCACTGCCACGCGCACAGATGCACGCGCACATGCGCGTGCACACACACACCCGCGTGTCCCTGGCCCCTGGGACCGGCTGCAGGAAGCCCTCAGCTGCCCAAGCCTTTTTCACTTCAGCTTTTCCTAAATTTGCTTTGAGGAAGTTGCGGCAGCCTCCGGGTTCTCCCTCTCTCTCACGCGCTCCAGACCACATCCCTTCCCTCCCCAGCTTCTCTGGAACCTGGAGAACAATGACCAAAATAAGGGAACAGGGAACACAGTCAACGTGATGACTAAGGTCATTCTCCCTAAGGTGGCAAGCGACAGTGCCGTGGAAAAGAGAAGAGGTGGGCACAGGGGGACGTCGGGAGAGAGGGCTGCAGTTTTCACTAGGGTGGGCAGGTGAGGCCCGGCTGGGAAAGCGGCATTTCTGCCAACTTCTAGAGAAGAAGCATTCCAGGACAAGGAGAGAGCCAGTGCAAAGGCCCTGAGGCAGCTCTGCACCTGCCACAAGAGAGGAACAGAGAGGAGGCCAGTGAGGCACGGACGAGTGTGGGGAGAGGGGGAGAGGGGGAGGTGAGGTCGGGGACTGGGCACGGGGGCGACTCGGGCTGGCACTCTGCATCCGACGGGAGCTCTGCAGGGTTTGGAGCCGAGAAGGGAGACACCTTGTTTGATTACTGTGGTAAAAGCCACATCACATAAAATTTACCATTTTATGGATTTTTAAATGTATGCTTTGGCGGAATTAAATTCATTCACATGGTGCAGCTGACATCCCACACAGCCCTTTCCGTCTTGGAAAGCGGAGACCCTGCACGGAGGGGTGCGGTTCGATGGGGGCTTTAACAGGATCCCTCCAGCTGCTGAGTGCAGAATGGACATGAGCCTCCAGAATGGAAGCAGGGAAGCCAGACGGAGGGCAAAGACCCCCCAGGTTCCACCAGGGCCATGTAGCCCTGACCGTCAGGGTGACCCTGCCAAAATCGCTTCATTCTTCAATTTGCGTGTTCATTCTCGCCTTCAGTGAGCTGGTTATTCAACAGGCGTTTATTGTGTTGAACACCTACTATGTGCTCGGCACTTGCTGGGTGCACAGGGCACAAGAAGAGCAGAACGGGGACAGACACAGCCCCTGACCCAAGGAGGTTGCTATCTGGCTGGCAAGTTGGACACGGAGCCAAAAGCAGCAAGAATTGATAACGTGATGGCCATTGTGAGAGGTGGGGAGAGAGAAGCTGAGACAGCAGGAAGAGCCGACATTAGGGCACTCTGGTCGGCGGGCGGGGGTGGTGGTCTGGGAAGGCTTCCAGGAGGAGGCGACATTGGAGTCCAGCCCAGAAGGGCAAGTTGGGACTGTCCACTACAGAAAAGAGGGAAAAGCATTCCTGGCAGGGGAACAGCCTAGGCAGAAGCCACCAGGTTCTATGAAAGGCCTCCTCCCCATTTGATCCTCCAGATAAAGGGGCCCAGAGCAGCCTGTGGGTCAAGCCCAAGTTCCTCTTCTGTGAAATGGGGTCCTCTTAGTGCCTGTCTCCCATAGATGGGAGGAGCAAAGGAGCCAATGCTTGGCAAGTGCCAGATGTGGTGCCTGGCCCCCAGTGCACGGATGGACAATGGGGGTCAACTTCCCCACCCCCACCCACCCCATCATGGTCTGGAGAACTGGGACCCCCTGATACAATGGAGGGTCACAGGGAAGACCTCCCAAAACCCCCTCTAAATCTCTCCCCAACTTGCTTCTTGCTGTGCCTGACATTTCTCTATTAGAAGCTCATTCCTTTGAATTATGCTTTCCCACCCTTCCAGAACCATCCATTCCATTCAGGTTAGCTGTGGGCAGGGTATTGCTCTGCCTTCGCGGCTCATCTCAAGCCTCTCTCTTCGGAAAGCCTTCCCTGATTGCTACAGCCCATGAAGTCTCTCTCCTCACTCTGCGCTGGCCTTTACAAATTTCCCTGGTATAAATACTTCCAAGCGGGTGGAGACGGACACACAGAGGAATGAGTGGCGGCATGTGTCCTAGTGGGCCCCGGGGTTGTCACGCCAGTGTGGTCACGGGCCCCGGCCTTGATGGAAATGGTGTGGTTGCGTCAGTGTTGAGGTGTGCCCATGGTTCAAATGGGGGTGACGATAATACCCCTGCCTCCTGTCGAGGGGATTGTCTAAGCTGCACGAGGCACATCCCTGCCCGGCCGGGTGCCCCTGCCCGGAGAGTCTTCCCAAGGTGACCAATGCCTGGGTCCCTGTGTTGTGCCCCCGGTTGGGCAACCGGGCTCTGAGGAGTGGCCTGCCACGGGGCGGGGGCCTGCTAGGAGCCATCGGGGCCAAGGTGGTGGCCAGCGAGGATGGGGAAGTGGTGAGCCGACTATCTTTAGTGTCTTCTCTCATAGCCCTTTTCCTCTGCGTGCTGCTGGGCTCGGGCGGCAGCCAGCAGGGACGGCCACTTCTCCATAGTCATATGAAGCCTGGGGGCCCGGAGGCCAGCTGTGGGGCCAGGGCCCCCAACTGTCTGTCGCAGCCGTGCAGCAGTGTCCCCTGCACTCCCATCTGTCAATGCCCGTGCTGAAAGTCTTGGGGGGTGGGGGCAAAGGGACAGTGGTGCTGCAGGGGCTGCTGGGAAACGCTGCCCTGCCCCTTCCTCACCTGCAGACTCCGGCCACCTACTCCCAGGGGGCAGCAAGGTGCGGGGGTGGGTGCTCCTTTTTTGGAGTCTGGATTCGAATCCCTGCTTCGGCACTCCGGAGAGTCCCACGCGAGGGGCCACGACCCAACTTGTGTTTTCTCATTGTGAAAACAGAAGTGATAACAGGAGCACTGGCTCCCGGATCCCGGGGCAGTGACGATCCCGCAGGGAGACAGCACGTCAGATGCCCGGCAGAACACAGTCCAGCTCTGTGACCTCGCAGGAGTCCCCGAATCTCTCTGGACCCCCAGTTTCCCATCTGTACAATGGGAATGGTGGTTGTAAGGGCTGTAGTAGCTCTGAGAGGGGCGAGCACAAGGCTTGGCACGCGATCGGTGCTCAACAAAGGAGTCCTCCGCTCCTCCTCCTAAAGCCAAATGCCTGGCAGGCCCTGGTAGCGCGGGGTCAGGGCGAAGAGATGCTAGGCCTCAACTCCCAGCCCTCTCGGTTATCCACTGTGTGTCCTTGGGCAAGCCACCCATCCTCTCTGTGCCTCGGTTTCTCCTCTGCAAAATGCGGTAGGAAGAGAAGCCGCTGCAGAGCTGATCCTGGAGACTGAGTCTCTGTGTGTGAAGTGCGCAGGGCAGTGCCTGGGAGGGTAAGGTATTCACGGCTGGTACCACCTGCCCCACCGAGCAGTGCCCTCTAGAGGCAACGTCCGTGGGAGCGCTGCTCACTGTGGGCCCGGGGCCGCGAGCTTGGGCCCTGGGCAGGGCTGTGTCGCAGGTCCAGGGGACTGATGGAGGAGACATGGTCAGTATTCTGCATTTTCATAGTTCTGATGTGTTCATAGGCCCTAGAAGGTTCCTGGAGGCCGCCTTTGTCACTTCCAAGCCCAGGGCTGTTATTTCCTGCCTCCTATGGTGTCTGGGTCCAGCCCCAGCCCTAGCCCCAGCCCGGGCTTCTGAGCCTACTGCTGAGAGGGCAGGGAAAGCTCCCTGGGCTCTTGGGAACAGGCCAGGAGTCTGGCCCCGGGGGAGGGGACGTGATGCTGGAGAGGTTGGCAAGCCTCGAGTACCAGCCTATGTGGTGCGACACCGCATAGAGGGCGGGCAGGGACCCATGGGAGCTTCAGACAAGTAGCTGCGTGCTGAGAGCCGATGGGAGGAGGGCGAAGCCACTGGGAGTGCAGGGGTGGGCTCTGGGGCTGGGGTCGGGGCTTGAGGACAGGACAGAGGGCCCAGCCGCTGCTGGCAAGCCTGTCCGTGAGGATCTGGGGAGAGGGGGGCAGAGTACCTTGGGGTGAGCCCAGAAGGTGCAACCAGCTCCCCACCCCTCCACCCTCCAAGGCCATCCCCAGGTGAGCTCAGCGAAGTCACTGGCTCTGTCGTGCCTTTTAAGGCAATGGTGGCTCCCGCCACCACCACCTCCCTGTTTCCACTTGCTCAGAAATTCCCAGCAGGTATTTTCTTTTCTTTCTTTCTTTTTTTTTTTTTTTTTCCAGGAGAAATGGAATGAGGCTCCTTGTTCTGTCACCGCAGGATTCCAGCGAGGCCTGTCTGAGGGTTCTGGTGACAGGAAGCGCACAGCCGACAGGCCCTCAGAGAGGCACCCTCAGTGACATGTGCCAGCACAGATTGCAGGAGACAGAGACGGCTGCCCCACCCACTGTGGGCCTGCAGCAATGCCTAGAGACCCCTGGCTGGGGCACCCAGATATACACACGAGCACAGGCGGGTCCCCAAGACCCAGGGAATGTTTACTGAGCCCCTACTATATGCTAAGCCCTGGGTAGGTAGGCAGGGAGATCCAGTCCCACCTTCACGGATCTGCCTCCCTTGGGAGCTCAAATCGAGCATGGAAGCCTTCCCTACCTCAGGGCCTTTGCACCCGCTATTCTCCTCAGGGCTGTCCTCTGTAGGGCTCACTCGGGCTGGATCCTTTACATGCTGTCTCAGAGCGCCCCCCACCCCACTCTGTAGCCCACTGGCCTGTTTTATTTCCTCATGGTATCCATCTTTTTTTTTTTTTTTAAGATTTTATTTGAGAGAGAGAGAGAGCTCGAGCAGAGGGGAGAAGCAGGCTCCCTGGGAGCCTGACGCAGGTCTCCATCCCAGGGTCCCAGGATCATGACCCAAGCAGAAGGCAGACGTTTCACCAACTGAGCCACCCAGGCGCCCCACATCCGTCACTGCTCAAACTGTCTTGTTTACTCGTGTTTACCGTCTGCGCACCCACCTAGATCAGCTTCTGGAAAGAAGGGCCGTTGCGTCCCCCACTGCTCCGCCAGCAGCTGGAGGACTGCTGTGTCCGTGGCAGGTGCTCAGGATTTGAGTGAGGGCAGCTGACCCCACACACGTGTGGTTGGCCATTCCCACCACCGCCCCCCCCCCAGGAAACCCTATGATCCATCCTAACACCCCCAGCTGTTCTGCACCCCCACTGGGGCCGTCTTGCTCATCTGGTCCCACTAACCCTGCCGAGGGGGTGAGTCACCGCCCGATGAGGCTGAGGCTTGGAACTGCTCAAGGTCACTCACTGGCCGGGGCAGGCAGAAACAGGATGGGAATGGGAGGGTATGGTCAACAGCCAAGGGCTGTCCCTATCAACCAAGCCTGCCCCTGAAAAGGGCTGTGTCCATGTCCATGTGTGGGGACAGAGACGGGTGTGGTGACCCCGTCACCTGGACGTGTATCTGTGGTGTGCACGTCCTCGGCCTGGGAGCACACAGAAGACTCTTTCCCGCCCTTAGGAGCGAGCCTTTGTTCCCTGGACCCCACATCCCATCATTCTGGTCATGCCAACAACGGAGGAGAGCCCTGGACAGGGAGCAAGGCCCAGCCAGCACATCTCCAACCACCAAAACGCCTCCTACCCGGGCTGGGTGGGCAGCTGAGCTCCAGAGCTGGTCTAAGGGTAGTGGGGAGGCCCCCAGGCTGAGGCCAAGGGGATGAGGGTGGGGCTCCTGCCCAGCTCAGTGTCCTCTCCAGAACATGACTGGGTGGGGAGACTGACAAGAGAATCTGACGCAGAGCCCAGGTCCTGTGCCCGGCTCTGCCAGGTGTCTGGTGGCCTTGGACCAGGTCCTGACCCCTTCTGTGGGCTTGACCCCCAAGATGGTGGAGAATCCTGGTGAAGAGACCCTGGTAGGAGGGGGAAGGCGTCACTGCCCTCTCCAAAGCCTAGAATGAAGTTCCAGGGCGCTCCGGCAGGTTGCTGCCCAACTCACCCCCTGGCGGCCGGGCCCCGAAATGCAGCTCCAGCCACTCTGGCCTCAGGACCTGGAGGACCCAAGGTGGGGAGGTACCGCAGCAGCCAACAGGGGTCTTCTGCATTAGCCCAAAGCGGGCTTTGAGGCCCACTCCCCCAGAGCTCAGAAGGGGCTCCAGAAAGGCTGGTTAGAAGACATCACAGGAGGATCCCAGGCTTGGGACTCCTCTGTGCATTCCAGACCTCACCCTGCCTGTGCCGGAAAACTTGTCTATCATTTTAGCAACCTGTTCTGGGCCTCCAACCTTGACATTTTAGGATCCTCACCCACTCACTCCGGGCACCATGCTAACTGGGAACCAGAGGGACAACTTGTACCACCTCGAATGTCCTTGGCCTAGCAGCATGTCCACAGCACCAGCCCACCCCCAGCTAGCACGACGGCACGGTGCGCCAGAAGCAGGACAGCTGGGCTGAACTCCAGCAGCAGTCTCAAGGGGTCATTGGCCAAACACGCTACATAACCAGAGGCTGTGTGAAGCAGCCCTGGCCCAGGATGGGCTTAGCAGGGGGCCTACAAGAGCATTGAATGAACACCAGCGGGCTCAGTCCAGAATCAGAGGCTGGGGTGTTCAGAGCCTAGAGCGGCCAGACTGCACATTTTGGGCCCCCAAACCCAGATGAGATGCCCAATACGCTGGTCAACAGAGCACAGGGTGGAGAATAACCATTCCATTTCAGAATGGAGAAGGGGCCCAATGGCTTCACCAGCCGGCCAAATCTCACCTGTGCGCGCTCATGTCCCCAACCTGTGTGACAAGCTGGGAGAGCTCCACACCAGCACCTCCAGGTTCCTAGCAGGCCCAGGTGCTTCTGCCTGGCAAGCCCGCCCTTTCCCCCAGTTGTCATAACGTGGCTGCAGGTCACGAAGAACCCCAACAAGCCATCAATGGAACCCAATCCCACATGGATTAGTGACTAAAGTACTTCTTACTCAGCAGAACCGAGCCAGCCCTGCCATGCCCATTAACAACTCTAAAAAACACAGGAACATGAAATCCTCATGGCCTCTTTCCCGCTGGGCCGCCACCCACGCTGTGCATAACACACCGAGCTCTACAGCAGAGCCAGCCCTCACCCGGGGAACACGCATTTGCACAAAGCCCGCTGCTCTGGGCCAGCTTCAACAGTCCAGGGGCAGACTGGGGTACAGCTCTGAGCTCCCCTTTCACCCCATCTGCTCTGAAGTGGTAGGGGAGAAAGGAGACCCTCAGCGAAGCCCAGGGGCCAAGGGCAACCTCAGAGAACGCGAGGCCCCTGTGGCAGCAGCCAAGACAGGGAAGCAAAACCAGAAGCAGAGCTCACTGGAAAATCATTTTTATTGAGATCCCACCAGCTGCACAATCTGCTCCTGACATTAAGCTCCTTCTTCCTTTGCAATTCGGTCTTTCTTAAGTGGTCCCTGTGGAGAGAGGGCAGCAGGCAAGGTCAGAGGACGGAAAGCAGCTGGGCGCGAGCAATACCCCACATCCCAGCGCGAGGAGAGACGCTGCGTGGGCTCCCGGCGCAGGTATACAAGCTCGGGACCCCCAGGAGCCAGCACAGCTGCCGCCTCCAGGACAGCAGGGGACATGCACTGGGAGCCAGCCTAGCCCCAGCCCGAGGGCGGCAAGCTAGGGGTGCTCACCATGAATGCTTTCTTCTCCTCCACCGTCTGGAACCGGCCGTGGCCAAACTTGGAGGTGGTGTCAATGAACTTAAGGTCGATCTTCTCCAGGGCCCGCCGTTTGGTCTGCACCAGCAAGGACTATGGGCCAAGAGGGAAGGTTAGTTACGAACAGTCGGGCCCTCCGCCGCCCCGTCAGCGGGCAGAGGACCACCTGCGACACCGCCCCTCCTGCGACACCGCCAGGCCGGCAGGTTTACCCAAGGAGCTCGCCCTGCCGCCAGACTGAGCAAACGTGCGCAGAGGCAAACAGCTGGGCCGCGCCAGACTGGGAATTTCCTCCTTCTGGGACTTCAAAGCTGCTGCCGAGGAGTGGCAACCCCCCCTTTTCCTTTGAACTCCCTCCACAAAGTGCAGGCACTATGTTCCACCTTTACCCATCACTCCCCCCTCCACTCGGAGGGCCGAGCTCCTGCCTACCCGCCCCCCACCCCGCTGGGAAGGCCCCAGCCTCACCTTGCGGAGAGTAAGCACTCGCTTCTTGGTTCCCACCACACAGCCTTTCAGCATGACAAAGTCATTGGTCACTTCACCGTAGTGGACAAAGCCACCCTGGAAACACCAAGGCATCGGGTCAGATCAAGCACAGGGCTAGAAATCACGCAGACGATACAATACACACGACCTCTTCAGATTCAGGTGGGGCCTGCCGGCTGCCGACCACCGGGCTGTTCTCAGAAGGAAGGCAGCAAGGAATGTTTCCGCAGTCTCACTCGGGCGCTGTGCCCAGCGCACATTCCAGAGCCTCATCACCGAACAGCTGGGTCTGAAGCCCCACTTCGCACCAGCCAGGCCCAACCAGATGACTGAAGACACAGCATGTGCAAGGAACAGACAGGTGGACGCGGTCTGTGCAAGGGACAGTTAACAGGCTCTGGAAACACAGGCTCCGTGCATCACCCAGGACCCAAGAGACTAGGGTCCCACCCCGCAGGTGAGGCCTGGCGCAGATTCACACATTCGGAACGAGGGGGGAAATCCCTGCCAAAGCCAAGACCTCGGAGGCTTTGAGAAGACAGCTCTCTTCACTCACCAGAGGGTTGATGCTCTTGTCAGACAGATCATAATCAGTGGAGGCGTTGTTCTTGATCAGTTTGCCATCCTTGATGAGGTAGCCCTGGCCGACCTTGTAGATCTAGGTAAAGAAACGAGCGTTCCAACACTCCCGGGGGACAGACTCACTGTCCCTGACAGCAGGCTGGCTGCGGGAAGGCCAGCCAACAGGGACACGTAACTCTCAACCCAGCAGTGCGGTAATAACCAGCAAAGGACACTGGAAAGCAGCCACAGGTTCTAGTGACAGGGCACCCCAGGCCGGGGGCAGAAAGAAAAGCCGGCTGGGCCTAAAAATACTGCCGCTTGACAGAAACAACGCATGGAGGCCTTCCCCAAACCCTCCCAGGCAAAGGGACGGACAAAGCTCTCATCGTGGCGTCACTCCAAGAGTCCACAGTACCAGAACCACCTTTGATGGCACCTTACAAATCACACCCAAGCACCAAAACCATGCCCATCAGACAAGGTGAGCACCTCAAGGCCACATGCATTCCAGGAGCTCCCCCACCACAGCAGCGCTAACAGGAACGGGAAACCGCACTCCCAACACGGGACTCGTCTTTCCCTTCCTGGCGTCCCCTCTCCACCGAAAGCCCCTTGGCACCTCACCTTCTTGTTGATCTCAGTGCGGTGATGGTAGCCTTTCTGCCCAGCCCGAGCCACAGAGAAGGCCACTCGGGCAGGATGCCACGCCCCAATACAGGCAACCTTGCGCAGGCCCCGGTGCGTTTTGCGGGGTAGTTTCTTGGTGTGCCAGCGGCTGGTGACCCCTGGAAGAGACGCGAGCTTGTCACCGGGGTGTCTGGCACTCATGCCATCGGCCCCTCTCGCTGAATGCCCAACAGGAGTTCGCTCCTCCTATTTCCTCAGGTTGATCACCAGCCTAGACATAAACCTGCTTTCAACCTGTAAGAAAAGGCGCTGGACAATCTGCCCTGAACGGGCATGTGACCATGTGCACCTCACAGTATCCACCGAGTTCCTCAGGGGCAGAGGCCCAGCCAATCTCCCAGGCCTCTGCTTTCTGCAGTGAGCTGCACAGGGTCAGGGTTCAGATGGATGGTGAGGGATCTCCCTCAGCCCTCCATACTTCCCTCCCACCTGAGCGCACGGCTGTTCTCAGAAGACAGGCACTGAGACAAGTTTCTGTCATCTCACTCAGGCCATGTGCCCAGCACTCATTCCAGAGCCTCATCAAAGATCTGGGCCTGAAGCTTGAGTTTTTGTTTTTGTTTTGCCAGGTTAAGCACCACATTTTTATTTTTTTTATTTTATTGAAAGGATCATAGAAGACACATAAAAAAAAAAAAGGCCTCCAATTAAGGTTCAGATCTCATTGCCTCGTAAGGACCTCTAGCTAGCAAGCCATGCTATGAACTAACTCTAGAAAAGGGGTTGTTCCAGGAAATAGAGCTACTGTGGATGACTGGACTGATGCTCTTTTACCAAGACGGGGTAGTTTGTCATAAATCGGGGAGCAAGGCCAGAGTGAAGGCATAAACTGGAAGTAGGACCCTGATACCTTATCTCCAATCATTTCCCCACTCGGAGTCACAAACATTTCCTCTCCTCTGGTAATTCTTTAGTAAATGGCACTCTGATAACTCTTGTAGAACTGGCTGATCAGAACTATCCTCCATCTAATTTCCTTCTCCCACTCCATAAGGACATAACAATGCATCTTCTGAAGCACTGAAGAAGGAATGGTCTTGCATTTGCTCTCTGCATATTTCACCTGTGCTTGGGATCGGTTTCTGGGAGGGGATATTTAACACTGGCTGATAGTCTGGGCACCTGCTGTTCTCCACACTTCTCAGCAGACTGAAGGGAGATATCTGTAAATGTGCCAATAAATGAACTGAGGTACTCTGGATCCGGAAATCTAAACTATGTCCTAACTTTTCCTTCTTGTATTGATTGCAACCCCATGGATGTGCTCATCAGGACAAAAATCCATTCAAGCATCTGAACTTTCCTATGAGAGAGAAAGAAGAAAATGAGTATCTCTTTGGTGAAGAACCTGATTCTTTTATTTGTTCCTATACATCCCTGGGATAAAATCCTGATGGTTTGCACTAGGATGGGTAAATGCATGGCATAGAATAGCTCTTTCCATAGTGCAGCTTGAGTTTTACCACAACTGGGGCCACTGCAAAGCTCACCTTTGTAGCCTTTGCCCTTGGTGACACCAATGACATCGATCATCTCATCCTGCCCGAACACCTGGTTCACAGGCACCTGCTGCTCCAGCCTCTCGCGGGCCCAGTCCAGCTTCTCCGCCACCGTGCCTCCGTTCACCTGGATCTCCATGAGGTGGGCCTTCTTCTGGCGTAGAGGAAGCAGGCGCATCTAGGAGGGAATCGATACAGCTCAGACCCCCGAGCTTCCAACTCTCCACAGCAAAGGAACTCAGGGTGGGCAGAACCACGTGGCAACCTTGAACCTCATGCCTCCCTAGTGGCAAAGTAAAGACTCCTTCCTGTGTTCTAACTTCCCACTGGGTACCCAAGTTCACCATGACGAGCCGATCCTTGACAGACTGTATGATACAAGGGCCACATCAACCCAAGCAGACCCGGAACAAGACCCTAGGACCACTAGCTGCATGTTCCTGGTCATCAGGCTTTTGGCCCGTCACTTTGGGGTACTGCCCTGGTTTACCCTGGCCATCTATCTCGGTCTCTCAGGAAGGCATTTACATTGTCCGACAGTGGAACAGCACCTCAGTCAAGGGCACCAGCTGCAAAGATTAGGGGAAAAAAGAATTCAAGTCTAAAACTTGATTAAGAGTGGCCCAGTGCTGTTCTACAGAACTTTCTTCAGTAATGGGCACTGCTACAAACCTGAGCCGCTATTGTCACTGCTAAGCACAGGGAAACTGAATACCTAAGAACGGGGTGTAAACCTAGAACGGCAGCTCAGACCAACTATACGTGAGGTCACCATTATGACCAAGTCAGGCAAAGGATCATTCAGTTCGTAGCAAGTCAGATTTGAGCGCAAATGGCTGATATGCTATTGTAACTTTTCAGCTAGACGTTTTACAACATTAAGGAATCACCAGTTCCTTCAACCACTTTCCCTAAAATGGGGCATGAGTTCCCTAATACAAAAGCCATAGAGAGACAGCGCCCTCTGCTGGCAACAGAAAAACCAACCCATCAGCCTGGAGGCACCACTGGCTGCTTTCTCAGACCAACAATGGTCTTAGCCTGGCCCCAGAAATTAAGGGTAGGGCTGGTGCCCTGGGCTGCTCCCTGGCCCATCCATCCAGACAAGTTTAAGGAACCGGAACTAGTCTTACCATCGCTCTAAAATCCTGAGACTTGGCACAGTCAGTTTCAGCTGAGGATCAACTCAGCAGATAACTAGGTGGCAGCTGCTACTTGAAGCAGTGGGGCAGTCACCCTACTTTTGTGCCCCTTGGGTGCTCACCTGGGTGTGGGCGATGACCCGGATCACCTGGCAGTACTTCTTCATGCTGTTGAAGTCCTTCTCCAGCTGCTTTTTGCCATCATCATCCTGCCACTTCTTGCAGTATTTGGTGAAGGCCTTCTTCTTAGACTTATGCCTTCAGGGGCAGAGCAGAGTTGGGGAGGGGGCCGGGTGCGGGCCATCATCACCCCTCCAGGGGGTGAGCGGAAGGCACACTGGCACCACGTGGGGATGGGGCTCATTGCCGGCTTCTAAGGAGCCTTTTCCACCGGCAAGCGGAGCCTGGATGGAGCTCATCGGGCAGAGCCGAGCGGAGCTGAGCAGAGGTCCACAAAATTAACGGAAGTCACAAGCATTCAAATACACACTATTCTTGCTCCAGCTTAGCCACTAACCCAACCACACTCCCGGGCAGGACCGGGGGAGTTACACTGCTCTCAGTTTCTAACCGGACTCTCAATACTTCCCAGCAACTAAGATAACACTGAGTACAGAGTCCTCAGGCAACACCCCACTAGGGTGAACATGAAGGTCCAGAGGGGCTGCTCAAGGTCTGTCCTCAGAACTGTTCTGTTCAGGAGGCAACTAAACCCGACACCAGAGCAGCTCTCTCCCTGCTACAGAGAAGCCCAGCACAGGGTACTCTCTCCTCTCCTAATCCCAGTCCAGGGTCTCCTCGTCCCTTACCAGTTCTTATAGAAGCGCCTTTTGCATTCATCACTGATGTGCTCAGCAAAGATGGTCTTAAAGGTACGGAGGCCTCGAGGGGTTTCCACGTAGCCCACGATGCCCACAACCACCATGGGCGGTGTCTCCACAATGGTCACAGCCTCCACAACTTCCTTCTTGTTCACCTCTGCCGAAAATAGAGTGATCAGACTTGAGTGGGATGGCTAGAATGGGATCACAGTGTTTTGCAGAAGTGTGAAATGTCCATTTAGGTCAAGAGGGGAACCTGATTTGGGTAACAGGCCACTTTGCAGAAATGGGGCCTACCTTAGCAGTCTGGACTCCCAGGCCTGTCCTTACCATACATTGTAATTCTAACTCAAATAAAATATCAGGACTCTAAGACAAACTGTCTAGCTTCAATTCTCATCTATCACAAATCTCTAAAAGCAAATTCCTTGTTACCTAAATAATACAAGAGTACTAAGTGTAACGGGATGTGGTAATAGGTCTGAGCTCAGGGCAGATGTTCAATGCCAACATTAGCAGGTAGCATGTGATTCAGTAACCAGTGCTGTTTGACTTAATGCATTTTTCTATTTGCACTTCATAACCCAGGGACATGGACAGGATTCAGGCTCTCAGGTTAGGGCTCACAGGTACAATGTCCCTAATCAGCATACTCCTCTATGCTGTGGCTCTTGAAAAATTTGCTCACGACAATGCTGACTTCAATACATCCCCCCACCTAAAGCAGTAATGCCAGCCACCTGTAGTCCTTAGTAGTAATCAATCCTAATGGAGATTTCCATCCTGTCAAAGGCGGGTCTGCCCTCTTCTGACTGCAGTCCAGTCCATCCCCATCCTCCACTACCAACCCCAACCAGTGTGAAGGGTGCTGCTTGTACTCACTGGATCCTGGCCTGTCCACCTCCCGCACAATGTGAGTCATGCCAGCCTTGTAGCCCAGGAAGGCTGTGAGGTGGACGGGCTTGGAAGAGTCATCCTTGGGGAAGCTCTTCACCTTCCCACGGTGCCGGCTGCTGCGTTTCCGAGGCAAGAAGCCCAGGGACCCATGCCTGGGAGCGGAGAATTTCCTGTGAGACTGGGAAAAAAGATCAACGTTAGCACTCAAACTTGTCTTAAGTAGCGCTCTTCTAATGCCCGGCTTGCCTCAGTGATGGAAGGATCCGCCGCAAGGCTGAGTCCACACCACAGAACCAGCGGCCCAGCTAATAAACATGCTTACATGCTGGGCTGGGTTCACTTTAAGAAGAATCACACAGCCCAGATGACTTGACCCTGCCTCAAAACCTCATTTTGTAATATAAGAAAATGTACCCTCCCCTTTCTTCTGAGTAGAACAAAAGCACACCAGGTGATGTCCTTAATATCACTTCACAGGTGGCTTTCCGGTCAAGTCAGCACAAAACGGCTGTGGGACCCAAGAGCTGGGTAGCAGATGACCCCACAGGCTCCCCCCAGCTAGACTGACACCCGAAGGCCACTAGAACTCGACAGAGCCAAATCAGAACGTGACAATCAGCAGAGAGTGTCTGTCCGCCCGTCAGTAAGTTCATCATCTGTGGTTCCTGGGAACTCCAGAAGCCTTAAGGGTGGTACCAACGTGCACCCAGGTAAGCCTGTGGCCTCAGCAACCCCAGCCTAGGTTCCCCTCCCACGTGCTACCCTGATTTCGGCACCTCCCCCCAGCACGAATAGGGCCCAACGCCCCCACTCAAGGTCCTCCTGGCCAACGTGCTCACGGACTCTGATCTAGATTAACACGAAACTGGTGAGCTCGAGACGCAGCAATCATCTGTGACTTGAAAATTTCAGGACTCGGGGGTCTCCAAACCGGAGCCCGCCCCACCGGTTTTCGCCAGCCGACGGGCGGGCCCCAGGCCAACCACAGGCCTCCGGTGTTTTCAGAAAATAGGCCTCACTGTGGGTATCACTAAGTCCCCCGTGCTCCTCGAGCAGGCCCCCGGCGCCCGCCGAGTTGAGATGACGACGATGCGCCACGGATTGAGCCGCACCGCCGCGCCAACGAGGAGGAAAACGCCAGAGCGACACGTACCATTCCGCCTCCGAACGCTGCCGGTAGAGGTCGGAGAAAGCGCGACGAGCTATTTATAAAGCCCAGCCTGGTCCCGCCCCTTCCGGCGTGCGAGCGCGCGCCCGCGGTGGACGCCGGGTCGTGGGGCGGGTACAGGCCGCCATTTCCACGCCCGCTCGTCCTCGCCTCGCGTTCGTTCTGAGCTGGACGTCACCTTCGGGGGCGGGGATTAGAGACTATACGGCGAGCGACTGGGTTCTAATTTCGTGAAGAGCCGCGGAAACTGTGGCCGAGAATTGGAACGCAGCGACCGTAGAGCTTTAGGTAGCTGCCAAAGTTGCTGAAAGACGCCGTTACGCTGAAGCTAAATAGCTGCGTCTTTTTTCACGTGAAATGCAGTCACCTCCAGGATTGAATAACCCAGCTGTGGGTTTCAGTTTCAAAGCGTCTTCGCACGTGGGATCCCCTTTCCATCCGACGCAGTAAATCTGCGGTGGTGCCCTTTAGCGGGCACGCTGACTTGGGACGAATTGCCCCGCTGCCACCTGCTCAAAGTTGGAGAGAAAAGACTGAAAGCCTGGCTTTCTGGCTCCCAACCCAGAGCCGCTTCCACGACACCAACTTGCCTTTAATGCGTTCTGTTTTCGGACATCCGTCCCTGAAGCCTCATCCCAGCCACTACTCCCGGTGTCCAACTGCTGTGGCCCTGCTTCTTAGGGTCAATGAGGCGGCAAAACGCCCTCAGGACCTGTGGTGACGGGTCCAGCAGCCCAACCTCGGAGCCTGGCTCTTCAGCCTCAGGGACCCTTGCTGATCTCTGCTTGCACCCCAACCTCCCACCCCCGCGACCCAGGAGGCTCCTAAGTGTTCCTCCTGTCTCCGGCTTGCCTCTCCAAATCGTTTTAGGAATCAAATGTCATCTTGTTACTTCCCATGGAAGTAACCCCCTCACTGGAAAGACCTCCGGGGTCCCAAGTCATTCACTCAGAAATTCTTACTGAGGGCCTGCTGTGTGCGGTACTGTTTCGTTGGGATCAGGCATTAACTCCTGAAGGAGGCTGCCACCCAAGGCTCTGTTGCAACCGGCTACTCCTCCACCCTTTTCCCTGTGTGAGAGCCCGCACACTGTCTCCCGTATATCACCTGCTTCTCCATCTCACCCAGTCCTGTTATTTGATTCCGGGCCTGGCAATTGCTTACACCCTTGCTTAAAAAAAAAAAAAAAAATCTAATCTTCACACCATCCCTTGAGGGGCAGCGCTGATGGGTCCTCAGTCTTTTACTGGAAATCTCTGGGGCCAGATGTGTTTCCAAACTCAGCATTTTTCATGTTTTAAATAAATCATGCAATATGGTGCATGCACTTATGTAATCCTCCTCAAACTCTTTAATGAAACACATTAATTCTGTCCAAAAAAAAGAAAGAATATTCTCATGGAGTGGGATAAATATAAATATCTTCACATCGGTTCCAGGCTGATTTTGCTGCCTAAAAAGTTCCGATCAGTTTGGTTTTTGTTATCAAATGATTAAAGTTTTCAATTTCAGAATTGCAAACAAAGGTTTATGACCCATATTGTCTGTCCCCTCTTACAGACAAAACTAAGTCTCAGACCAAGAGGAAATAATTTGACAAAAGTCACACAATCAGTGAAGGACAGAGCTGACTCCAGCTTGGGTTTTCACATCAGACTTGGTGTTCAGTCCCCCCCTCACTGGAAAGACCTCTGGGGTCCCAAGTCACTCACTCAGTAAGAAATTCTTACTGAAGGCCTGCTGTGTGCTGGGGACTGTGCCAGACTGAGGGAGTACAGAGAAGAACAAGACAGCCACCATCACACACCAAATAAGACTATTTAAAACTGTAAAGAGAGTTTAAAAAGGTTTGACAATGTCACTGGAGGTGTTAGACAACCTATCCCCCCTAAAAGAAACTCCCTCCTTACCATCCAGAAAAAAGAGAGCAGGGCTGCCTGGGTGACTCAGTCGGTTAAGCATCTGACTTAGGCTCAGGTCATAATCTCAGGGTCCTGTGATCGAGCCCCACGACAAGCTCCACAGTCGGCAGGAGTCTGCTTGAGATTCTCTTCTCCTCTCCCTCTGCCCCATCCCAGCTTGCACACGTGCATTCTCTTTCTCTCTAAAATAAATAAATAAAATATTTAAAAAAACAAAAAAAATAAAACGGAATTTCTAGTAAGGAGCAGAAAAGCGTCCCAGGCTTTGCTCAAATACCTACAGAGCGGACGTTCTCTACAGCCAGGTAAAGCCCAAGGCGTGGAAGGTTAGGAGGGTCTGAGGTGGAGCCTAATGGGGGCTACATGAGGATGTTTTAACGTTCGTTTCTCTTACTAGACTGGAAGCTTCCTGTAGGCAGAGACCATGTGCTCAGCACCCAGTGCAGGGCCGAGCACAGAGGTCTGCGTCACATTTGTCAGATGAGGGCATGAACACAAGGGACCCAAACTAGAACATCACAGTTTTACTTTCAAAGGCTGCCTTTCTTGTCCCTTTGAAGCAATAATGCCCCCTCTTTGACGTAAGCTCACATGTTGGTCTTTTGTGCTGTCATTGATTGTTGCAAAACCACCTGGCCCAAATGACAGAGTATTTGGGCCACAGGTTCAGTTAATGTGAGCTTGTGGCAGGAGGCAGCCCAATGCCCTCTGGGCAGGAGCCTGGGTCATGAAAGCCTCCCATCCCTGCTCCTCCACCACCAGCTGCCAGGACGATGCCCCACAGAATGGGAGCCGACTGGCCAGGGGTGCATGGCAGCTCCTACTCCTGCTCCTGTGTGGCCCAGGCCTGGTGAAATTCTCTGCCCCTCTGCTGGGGCTGCAGGCGGCCATAACCAATATGGCCTCCCGCTGCCCTTCAGTGTACATACTGGGCCTCTGTATCCCGTGGTGCAGCAGCCAGCAGGTAGGCGGGGGGCTCACCCTCATCCTGGCCAGGAAGCTGTGCACAGACATGCTGCTGCCCATCCAACGGGCCTTGTGGCAGCCACGGACCATCGCGGGGGGCTGGGGCCTTCGGCAGCTCACCACCCTGATGCATGGAGCCCACCGCTGCATCCTGCAGCACTTGAAGTGGGAGGCAAGCCTAGTCCTGCTCTCCATGGCCCAGCGGGCCTCCTACAGTGTGGCCAACTTCCACCACAAGAACAGCAAGGCCATGGAGCTGCTGCTGCGAGCCGTCCTGCAGCAGGTGGCTGTGTCCCTGCTGCTCTGCTGCCTGGATAGGCTGTGGGTGGCCATGCGATGGGCAGCCCGGGCCATGCAGGGCAGTGGCCTACAACCCCTGGAGTGGGCCAAGCTGTGCTGGGCAGACTCCAAAGACCTGGATGCAGTCACCACCATCCTTCCAGCCACCACCACCCCTTTTAGCCAGTGCTTCCCTGGACCTAACTCAGCCACCCTGAGCGGGGTCACACCGGCCTCTATCAGCCTGTGCCTCATGGTTGGGGACAAGGGTGCCAGCAAGCAGGAAGGAGGCTGCCGCTTTGGGGCCAAGAGGTCCCCATTAGCACCAGGTTCCTGAGCAGCAGGACAAGCAAGATGGCCTTCAGGTGTTCATCCAAGCAGGCCCTCGCCCAGCAAGTCAAGGCCACCCGTGTTCTCATCATTCTTCTCTATATCTATGCCGCGTCTCTCTTCGTGCAGATCTTAAAATAAACGATCAAGTGGGAGCCAGCCTCTGGTATGTCCCCAGCTTTGCTATGTCCGTGAGAGATTGAACGGTACCAAGTCGGTTCAACTAGGCCTTTGCTGTGCTGGGGGCAAGGGTCGGTGGGAAACCACAGGCATACCCGGGGCTAGGCTGGGGGAACTGGTCTCAGCTCTGTCACCACTATGTGTCCCTGGGGAGGTTCTTTTATCTTTCTTAGCTTCAGTTTCCTTTTTTTGAAATGTAGATAATAGCACTCCAGGAAGAGGGGATATATACAATTGTGCCATCTGTAAATTGTTGAGTGCTCTTCCTTCTGTAATTACCCTAACAGCGTGTATAAGACCTCCTTGGAGAACATGTTCATATTCTATTAAGGGACATAAAATGAAGACCCAAATAAATGGAGGGACATAGTCAATTCATGGATTGACTGGCCTAATGTCCTAAAAATGTCAATTGTCTCCAAACTAATCTATAAAGTCATGAGGATTCCAACCAAAATCCCAAGGGATTGAGGCAGGGCATAGTGGGAACCCGATTCTAAGGCATATGGAGAGAGTCAAGGTCCTTGAAAATTTAAGCCAATTTTGTAAAAATGGAACCAAGATGGGGACTTAGTCTACCAAATATTAAGACCTATGCACTACAAAAGCACAGCAGTAAAAACAATGTGGTAGTGGCAGGAAAAACAGGCAGATGAATGTCTGTAGAACTCCAGACAGAGGCTGGCTACAAATGGAAACTAAATGCAGAAGAAAAGGGACATCCCAAACCATGTGAGAGCACGGACTCGTTAGCAGATGGGGTTGGAGAAACTGGTTCACGATATGGGAAAATAAATACCTATGGATCTTGTGGAGGACTGAAGTTGTTCCCTATAGATACATCCACCCAGAAGCTGGCAGTGTGGCCTTATTTGGGAAACAGTCCTTTGCAAAGGTTTCTTTGAACCAAGGGTCTTCAGATTAGATCATCCTGAATTAGGATGGGCTCTAAACCCAATGACAAGTGTCTTTATAAGAGAAACTAAGGGGAGGAAAAACACAGAGTAGAAGGCCATGTGAAGAGGGACACAGATTAGCCAAGGAACGCCAAGGATGGCCAGCAGCCCCCGGAAGCTGGGAGAGAAGCATAAAGAGTTTCCTCCTCAGAGCCTCCAGAAGGAACCAGCCCTGTAACACCCTGATTTCAGACCTCTCCAGCACTGTGAGAGAGAAAATTTCTGCTATTTGAAGCCACCAAGCTTTTGGTAATTTGCTGCAGGAGCCGCAAGAAACAAATACAGATCCTTACTTTGTGCCTCTACTCTAGAATGAAGGTCCAAAAACATTTGAAGTTCTATACCAATGCAGGTTGGTATTATTTATATTACGACGATGATTTGTATGTGCCCAACGCATTAATTATTCTTTGGGAAGTAATGTTAGCTGCCCGTTATTGAGGGCAGAACAATCTTTCACTTCATTCGATCATCCAATCAACCTTTGAGGAAAGCACTCTCTTATCAGCTCCATTCTATAGCTAAAGAAATTGTCTCAAAATAATTTAGTAGCTTCACACGAGGAATACATGCCTTCAACCCCCAGCCCTCATGTTCCTGCTCAGAATGAGCTCTTTCCAGGGTTTACCTCTTTCCCTGCCCCCACTAGCATGAAGGTGGCGGGAAGACAGGCTCTACTGGATTCCCTGCTGTGTTTCCAGGCCAAGAGCATACAAAGATCCTAAGAATGATATCAGATGCCAGAGCCCCCTTTTAGACTTTTGCCTGCACTCTCCTCATTTGTTTGCTGTCTACAGAGACTGTTTTCCTCCTCAGTTGTCAACCCATAAGTCAAGGCAGCAGTCCCCTCCTGCCCGGATTGCTGCACCAGCCTCTAGAAGCATCTTTTTGTCCCCGTCCTGCCCCTGAGATCCCTTCTCTGCCTGGCAGCTGCGTAAGATCTCACACCATGAATCAGACCAAGTCATTCCCCTGATCAAGACCCTTCAGTGGCTTCCCATAGTATGAGACCTGGGGGGGACTGCGACCATGGACCCAGCACATCCCTGGGTCCCCGAGGGGGCCCCGCACGAAGACCTCTCCCATTCCACACACATCTCTCCCTGTGGCAGAGCCTTTGCACGTGCTTCTCTCCCTGCCCGGAACACGGGTTGACTTCTACTTATTCTTTTTAAAGCATAAATATGAAGAGATGATAAAATCACAACTCTTGTACAGATATAAAATGAACATATGTCAAAGATTTTATTTAGCTCATTAATTAACGAGAGAACTAGACAGATGCCACAGCTGGTTCAAAGGAAAAGATGCAGAACCACGCATTTATATGGAGCAAAGAAATGTCAAAATGAATTTACAAATAGACGTAAAACTGGCGTTTTCCATTGGGGGGGATGTGTCCTTCCAACAGAGACCATTTATTTGTGTGTGGATAGATTAGGGTTATTTGCGTAGCTACACTTTATCTACAATCCACGGAGCTGTGAAACAGTTTGAGGGCAAGGAAGAACCTTTTAAAACTACACTCAGCTAGATAATCCTCAAGGCTCCGGCATGTCAGCAAAAGGACAATCAGACAGCTCTTTTCCTTCTTCCAAAATCTTCACATTTTTCTTCCACTCCTCGGATTGTATCTTATACGTTACCTCTTGGGAAGCCTTCCCCAATCAGCTGATAGTACAAACTGGTCTCCCTCCCCTCCTCAGATCTTACCCCCCATTGTAGATTTTATGTATGTATGTAAGCTTTATTCCCAACAGGAGAACTCACGACCTGGAGACCAAGAGTCACCAAAAGTCACATGCTCTACCGACTGAGTCAGCCAGGCATGCACCACCACCCCTCACTGTGGATTTTAAATTGTCAATGTCAGTTGCTTTAAAGAAGGGGCATCTCCGTTTGCCACGGAAACCAAGCACATAGGCAGGTTTCATAAATATTTGTGGATGAAGGTAAGGGTGAGCCTGTTTGTTCTGGGGATATGTAAATTCTGTCAATGGAGCCTCAAGTTTGGACCTCCTGGGTCCCTCTAACCAACATGTGTTTCTCTTCCCTGGGGGAATATGAAGATTAGAAACCCCTCCGCCCAGAACCAAAGTTGCGATTCTGTGTCCCGGACTTCAAGTCTCTGGGAACCTTCTCTTCTTGCCATCCCTGCAAACACCATGCCCAGAACCCCCAGCATTTTCCTAGTTTGACCAACTGACCTAATAGCCACCAGAGCCTTTGTTTCCTTAGGAGTAGAGTAACAATCACATCTGAATCAAGAGGGGGGGGTCTTTCGTTCGTTCATTCATTCATTCATTCATTCATTCATTCAGTGAATGTGTAGGATTGCCTGTTACACACCAGATTCTGTTATGTTGATGCAAATCGAACAAACCTTTTTAAAATCTCTAAGAGTAAGAATTTTATTTGAGTCCAAGTTAGGACAGCTACCGGGGAAACAGGCTCTTCACAGGGAAGAAAATGTTTCAGAGAATGAACAATTTTTACAGGTTATATACTTTTTTACATCTTGTAAAAGCTCAGAAGATTATAGGTTAGCATGTAGTCAGGAATCAAGAGTTCTATCAGAAAGGAATGCAGGGAGTAGGAGCATTGATCGATGTCTCAAGGACAAGATGGTTTTCCTTCAGGCTACTCATTCACAATGCAGGTGTACGATGGATGTGTGGCGGGCCATAAATCAGGATTTGGGTTTGAACAGAGTTTATATACAGTCATGTCGGCTTAGAAGGAAATCTAGAATGGCTTCCCTCGTATGTCAGGCCTTCAGAGAGTTTTTCTCTCATCAGTTATAGTCATGACATATAATTTATTTTGTGATTATAATATCCATTATCTCAGTTAATCCTCAAACAAATCACCAGGCAGCTTGTTAGAATGTGGGTTCAGATTCCTGAAGACTGGATCGCCTCCTGGTCCACGGAACACCCTTTAAACAGCAAGGCCTTAAATACATTTTATTAACTACCCATTATGTAGCCCAGATGACTGAGGCTCTAAGAGACTGAGGGGCCCAAAGCCAGCAGACCTTGAGAGGGGTTTCAGGGACAAGGTAAAGTAGAAGTTCTTCAGCGTTGGCTGTGCGTTGGAATAACCCCAGGGAGATTTCAGAGATTCTGACTCCCAGGCTGAATCTCAGAACCATTAAAAAAAAAAACCGTAGGTCCAAAATGGCATCCTTAGGCTAAGTCACCAAACTGGGCTTGATACCTAACCTAACGCAGTTTCAACCTCCCCCAGAAATGCAGTCTTCACTAGCCTGAGATTTTCTGATCAGCACCAATGAGGAATATATCACATGGGCCCCCTCCATTCCCCAAAGAAAGATGAGGTCATCCACTTAATAAGACCTCCGCCCTTCCCACTAAGGGAAGGTGACCTTGCTTGGAACAATCCTTCCGTTTCTTTCACTAGTAACTTCCTTGTCTCACCCTCCTTCCTATAAAAAAGCTACCACTTTGTACAGCTTCTTGGAGCTCCCCTCTGCTTGCTAGGTGGGATGCTGCCTGTTTCATGAATTGTTTAATAAAACCAATTAGATCTTCAATTTTACTCTGTTGAATTTCTGTTTTTTAACACAACAAATTGCAATTTCTGGAGGTGAAATCCAGACATCAGGCGGTTTGGAACGTTCTCCAGAGAACTCTAAAATGTAGCCAAAATTGAGAGCTACAAGACTAAAGAATTCTGTATGAGGGTTGAGTTCGTAGGTTTCAATGTTCACCCAGCCAACCAACCTCTTCTAGACCTATAATGTGTGCCAGGTTCTGCCCTGGGGGTTGGGGATTTGGAGATGAATCCATTTGGTGTCCACTCAAGATACCTGGAAGGGTGGGAGAGGGCTGGAGATGGAAGAGGATGTGAGGGGTATCTTCTGGAAGGAGGCAGCTCTCCTCTGAGGTGAGAAGGTTTCTGTGACCTGTCCTATAGTCTCCTTGGCTGGGTGACTTCTGCCGGGGTCTCTCAGGACCTGGGGTGACCCTGGTGTGATTCTTGGGCACAGGATCCCCTGAAAAATAGTAAATGCCTATTAGTCATGACTTACCTTCTCTGATGTTAAAACGTGCCACAGTCATTGATTCACTATACACTTATTGTGCCCCTGTTGTTTGCCAGACACTGTTCTAGGCATTTGGGATACCTCAGTGAATAAAACAATGTTTCCTGCCCACTGGGAGCTTACATTCTAGCTTTAGTGATAGAAACAGCATGGAAGAGAGGCCGGCAGAGACAAAGGAAATAAAGAGCACAGAAGCAGATTTCTGTACACATCAGGACCTGATCCATGATTGAAGAGCCACAAGGCTGTGGGGCAGTTGGGTTGATGAGTGATGTATACAGTGTGGGAAGAACCAACTTATTCTGGGGGGAAAATTATATCTTCTACATACACATATATAAATGCAGATTCTAGGTATATTAAAACAATTTAAGACTATAAAGATAATATAAATATATGAGAGAAAAATCTGTGACCTACAGATGCCGAAAGTCTTAAAATAAGGCCCCAGAAACACAAACCATGAGGAGAAAATAATTGTCATAGGCTATATCAAAATTAGGGTTTGCTTCTCAGTAGAGGATGGTATCATTACTTAATACTCACGGAGTACTCACTACGTGCCTGACACTGTTCTACGTGTTTGCAAATGGTAACCCTGTAATCAAACCATTCTACGAGCTTGGTCCCATCTGTGTCCTCCCTTCAGTACGTGGGAAAACAGAGCCACAGAAAAAGGTACACTTGAAAGTGGTGAGAACTGATTCAAGCTCAAGCAGTCAGGGACTAAAGTCCAAGCTCTCAGCCAGGGGTCCACAATTGCTTTCTGCTTTCTGTAAAGGGCCAGAGAGTACATTTTTTTTTTTTTTTGGCTCTGTGGACCATACAGTTGTAGGGATCCAAAGTTCACTTCAGTGGCATTGGGAGTATCTTAAGCTAAAAACACCTGAACAGACATCAGTCACAAGAAAGAAAAAACTTGCCTAAATTTCTTTGCTGCCTTACCAAGGACTCCCTGAAAGATACAGCCACCATAAATCCTCAGTCTGGGTGACTCACAGCCAGAAAGGAGACTAACCATCGTAACCTGAACTAACCACTGTAACCTGAATAATTGCTTAAACAAATTTTATCTGAAACTGTCACAACTCCTATCTTCTCTTCCATAGAAGCCCTTTCTCCCTGCTCCCTATCTCCTTATCAGGTGGGTATGGAAACACTTATCTTCCTTTTCCTTTAATTCAGTGGTTCTTGAAGCAAATGAGAACAGTGGAAATAGAGCAGGAGTGGGAGACGGCTCTGGTGTCCACCACCCCCAGGATGGGTAATAAGATGTGGACATGTGCATGATGAGACACTGGGCACCACTGGGAATAAACAAGTCAGATGTTCCTACTGTAACATGGATAAGTTTTAACACCATAATGTTGAGTCGAGTAAGGGAAGAAACAGCAATATTTACAGCCCCATGCCATCCATGCTATTTAAAAACACAAATGGGGCACCTGGCTGGAGTGCTCCCTCTCTCTCAAATAAATAAATAAATAAATAAATAAATAAATAAAATCTATATATATTTTAGATTTAGATAAATACACCCATTTATATATATCACCATAATAATTGTTTTTCCTTCTATCTGCCCCTCTAGGTTCTCAGCTGGATCTCTGTAAGAAATGACAAATTCACAGGAAAAAAGCAAACAGAAGTCTGTTAACACTGTATATTTCATATACACATGGAAGAAATCCGGGGATGAGTAGCTCAAAGGGGTGGCTAAAACTTGGGCTTATTTGGCATATTCAGCAAAGAACAACACATTTGTAGAGAACGACAGGGCAAAGGAAACCATTTTAGACTTCCAAGGGTGGCAAACTGTGGGAAAGTAAATATATGGGGGGAAACGAACAGAATGTCATTTGTTTTCAGATTCCTCTGGTGCTGCCACTGGGTTCATAAGAGTCTAGAGTGGTTTCCAGTAAAGGAAAATTTAAACCCTAGAAAGGGAGAAGGGAAAGAGTTTTTCCTGTATTTGCTACTTTTTAATTGCCTTCAGCTCGAAATAATTCTTATGTCAAAGAAGCATATTTTGGGGTGTCATATTCTGGTTTCCTTCAATGATATTTCTGTACAGTGAAATAGTTTGCAGTCTGTTAACCAGAATTAGGTAGGTCTATATATAGCGACATGAAAAGACTTTCAAGACACATCATCAAGTAAAAAAAAGCTAGTCATGGAACAACACAAATGCTATAATCTTATTTATTTAAAAATTAGATACATGTCCACGCACGCAAAATGAGTAAATTCATAGACAGCCGACCAGGAGGTGGCTTAAACTGGGGATACTTGTGAGGAGTGAGGTGGGCATGAGGAGTGGGTGTGAAGGCGGCTTTCCCAGATGGTTCTGTATGGCCTGCTGTGTTCTTCACAAGAATGTACTCATTGTTAATTACTTGAACAATTTTTAAAAATAAAAATCAAAGTGAACTTCTGAGAAGAAACAAAACAGGAATCATCTGGACTTTTTCAAAATATAGATACCACCCTGGGACCTGCTGAATCAGAAGCTGGGGGAAGGGAAAGCACATTTAGGCCGGAAAAGAACCCCAGATAATTCTGATGGTCACGTCCCCTTAAGCACCACTCAGCCAGGGAAAGTTTGGGCAAATCATTTGAACTTGAAATCCAAGTAATTGCAAAAGTCTTTTCAGTGCACCAGAAAGCTTTTCTGGGACATTGGAAAGCTCATGTTGGAAGACTCTGAGCAAATCCCTTTCCATCTCTGGGTCTGAGTCCCTTTTTTTGGAAAATGAGGAGGTTGGACCAGAATCTCTTTAATGGATGGTCCCAGGTCCCATCCACTTACCTTTTAGGATTCTAGATGGGCTATGTTTCTAATCCAACCAAGACCTACTACTATCTTGTTAAAAACAAAACACCAGTTAACTGTCCTGCTAATGAATACAGAATAAAAGTAGAAAATCACCCCTTTGTAATCCCTAATTGAGTCAGGCAAGGATCTCCAACAGATGTTAAAAAGCACTGGGTGTAGGGCACCTGGGTGGCTCAGTCAGTTAAGCATCGGCCTTCAGCTCAGGTCATGACCTCAGGGTCCTGGGATCGAGCCACACATCAGGCTCCCTGCTCAACAAGGAGTCTACTTCTCTCTCTCCCTCTGCCCCCCTCACTGCTCATCATACACACTCTTGTGCATGCTAGCTCTACCTCTCTCAAATAAATAAAATCTTTGGAAAAAAAGAAAGCATTGGGTGGCTCAGTCAGTTGAGCATCTGTTTGGGCTCAGGTCATGATCCCAGTGTCCTGGGATTGAGCCCCGCATCAGGCTCCCTGCTCAGCAGAAGCCTGCTTCTCCCTCTCCCTCTGCAGCTCCCCCTGCTTGTGCTCTCTTGCTCTCTCTCTTTGTCAAAGAAATATATAAATAAATCCTTTAAAAAAAAAAGGAAAAGGAAAAGGAAAAGGAAAGGAGGAAAAGGAAAGGAAAGGAAAGGAAAGGAAAGAAAAAAGAAAAGAAAAGAAAAGAAAAGAAAAGAAAAGAAAAGAAAAGAAAAAGACCAATCAGGCCACTCTGGCCCCCACTTTGACCTTGTCCCTCTTCCAACTGCCCCTTTCTTCACCTCTTGATTTATTGCAATTCCCACAGCTGGGGTTTCTGGCGTATACAGAGGTGATACATATAACTACAACATAAAGCAGGAAGGTGCAGGGAGATTTCATTTTCCACCGTGTTAGTCAGGGTTCTTCAGAGAAACAGAACCAGCAGAACCAATCCTGTATGTGCATGTGTGTATATACACACATATATATAATTTATTTTAAGGAATTAAATTGTGGGAGTTGGCAGGTCTGAAATCCATAGGGCACGCTAGCAAGTTTGAAACTCAGGCAAGAGTTGATGTTGCAGTCTTGGGTCCAAAATCTGCAGGGCAGACCGACAGACTGGAAACTCAGAAAGGAGTTGATGTTGGAGTCTGGCGTCCCAATTCTCTTCATTCTGGGAAGATTATCTTTTCCGTCTTAAGGCCTTCAACTGATTGGGTGAGGCCCACCCACGTCCTTGTGGGTGAAACCCTTTATTTAGTAATCTTGATCGCTTCTACAAAGTGCTTTCGCAGCAACATCTAGACTAGTGTTTGATGGAACAACTGGGCACCACACCCATTGGTAAACTCTACCAAGGCATTTATTCACTCTGATTGCCTACCTCACTAACTCATTTTTTAGCTGTATCCATGCTCCTATTTTCTCCATCTTTATTTCCACATTCATATTTTTCATTTATTTTTTTTATTTTTTAAAAGATTTTATTTATTTATTTGTCAGAGAGAGAGCACAAGCAGGGGGAGCAGCAGACAGAAGGAGAAACAGGCTCCCCCACTAGCAAGTAGCCCAATGAGGGACTCGATCCCAGGACCCTGGATTCATGACCTGAGCCGGAGGCAGACGCTCAACCGACTGAGCCACCCAGGCGTCCCCATATTTTTCATTTCTAATATTCTTCTGCTTGATTCATTTTCCTTATTTCTTTTTCTTCTTTGATATTGCTTAATTGTCCCCTATCTCCACATCATACTTGTTTCAAATTC
Organism: Ailuropoda melanoleuca; assembly: GCF_002007445.2. Taxonomy (NCBI): domain Eukaryota; kingdom Metazoa; phylum Chordata; class Mammalia; order Carnivora; family Ursidae; genus Ailuropoda; species Ailuropoda melanoleuca. The sequence goes on from NC_048232.1 coordinate 82,108,735, forward strand.
TTGATTTGTTTGTCCTATAATACCTCTGCTTCAAATGGCGTATGTCAGGCAGTTTACGGACTTTATTTTCAGGGAGTTGTACTGACTTTATTTTCAGGGAGTTTAGCCCCTGAGTTCCTTTCCCCTCTGCACAAGGATCTCAATTGTTGTGTGTATTGAGAGAAGGAAAAGGCCAGTTCCTTGTTTGTGTTAATCCCAAGAAATCTGAGGAGAGGGGAGGATGTGCCCTGGGAACGGTAGGGAGCAGAAAGCTCCAGGGTCCACCAGACAGCTCAAAGCAGTCCCTCTGGTTGCTACTGCCCCCAGCTAATCATGGTTTCACCTTAAACCAGCTTTAGCAGTCTCCTCGTTGGCATACTGAGTTCTGCGAATGTGAAGAGGGGGGTGGGTGAATGAATCCTGAGCGCAACTGTCTTCAACTTCCAGGCAGCACATGGAATTCATTTGTGTGAATGGTGTGAGGTAGGAACCCAACCTCATTTCTTTCGCCATATGGGTAGTCAATGTTCCCAGCACTGCTCACTTACTAAATGGCCCATCCTTCCGTTTGCAATGTCACTTCTGTATATCACATTTCCAAATGTTCCTCGTTCTAATTCTGGGCTCTGCATTCTGTTCCTTTGTTCTTTTGGTCTATCATCTGATTTACTACAGCTTTATAATAAACCTTTACATCTGCTGTGTCTATCTGGTGGAACTTGCTCTTCGTCCTCAAAATTGGATTGGCAATTCTTGGCCCTTTTCTTTTCCATAGAATTTTAGAATCAGCTTCTAAGCGAAATAAGTCAGTCAGAGAAAGACAAATACCCTGTGATTTCATGCACATGTGGAACTTAAGAAATAAAACAAAAGAACATACGGGGGAAGAAAGAAAAGAAAACCAAGAAACAGACTCTTAACAAACTGATGGTTACTAGAGGAGAGGTGGGTGGGGGATGGGTGAAATGGGTGATGGGGATTAAGGAAGCACTTGTCCAGATGAGCGCTGGGTGCTGTATGGAAGTGTTGAGTCACTGCATTCTCACCTGAAACTATTATCCTGCATGTTAATGAACTGGAATTTAAATTAAAACTTTAAAAAATAACAATAAATAAGTAAATGTTTTGTTTTGTTTTAAACGGCCTGGAGAATTTTTTTTAAGATTTTATTTATTTATTTGAGAGAGAGAGTGAGCACGAGCATGAGGGAGGGAGGAGGGACAGAGGCAGAGGGAGAAGCAGACTCCCCACTAAGCAGAGAACCCAATGTGGGACTCGATCCCAGAACCCCGGGATCATGACCTGAGCTGAAGGCAGACGCTTAACCGACTGAGCCACCCAGGTGCCCTAAGTAAATATTTATTAAAAAAAAAAAAGAAGAAGTTTGGAATCAGCTTATCAAGTTCCACTGAAAATCTTTTGATATTTGGATTGGAATTGCACTGGCCCTACACACCAACACAGGAAGAATAGAGATCTTCACACACAGTTATCTCGGACTATCTCTCCACATCTTTAGGTCTTTGTTGCCTTTAATTTTAGAGTTTTCTTTCTAAAGATCTGTCTACCCCCCTTCTTTAAAAGTTTCATTTACTTATTTACTTAAGTAATCTCTACACCCAACGTGGGGCTCAAACTCACGACCCCAAGATCAAGAGTCACGCGCACTTCCGACTGAGCCAGCCAGGCACCCCTCCCTGGTTTTAAATTATTCCTAGTTGCTTTTTAAAAAATTAAATTATAAATGGCACCCTTTTTAAAGTTACATTTTCTAACTACTGGCTATGGGAATATAAAAATACAATTGCTTTTGGCATCTTGATATTCTTTTTTTTTTTTTTTAAGATTTTTTATTTATTTATGTGACAGAGAGACAGCCAGAGAGAGAGGGAACACAAGCAGGGGAGTGGGAGAGGAAGAAGCAGGCTCCCAGCAGAGAAGCCCAATGTGGGATTCGATCCCCGAACTCCAGGATCACGCCTTGAGCTGAAGGCAGAAGCTTAACAACTGTGCTACCCGGGCGCCCCTGGCATCTTGATATTCTGATCAGTGAACTTACAAAACTCTTATCGAGTCTGATAATTTGTGCATCCTTTAGAGTTTTTATGTGGAACAATTATATCATGTGAAAATAATAAATATTTGTGTCTTCCTTTCCAATCTTCATACCTTATGTAACTTTNGAGGAAGGAGCAGGCTCACAGCAGAGGAGCCCGATGTGGGGCCCGATCCCACAACGCCGGGATCACGCCCTGAGCCGAAGGCAGACGCCCAACCGCTGTGCCACCCAGGCGCCCCCTGGCATCTTGATATTCTGATCAGTGAACTTACAAAACTCTTATCGAGTCTGATAATTTGTGCATTCTTTAGAGTTTCTATGTGGAACAATTATATCATGTGAAAATAATAAATATTTGTGTCTTCCTTTCCAATCTTCATACCTTATGTAACTTTTTTGTCTTGTCTCACTGTGCCAGCTGGGACCCCCCTGGAGCAATGTCGAATGTAGTGATAATGGCTAGCATTCTTGTTTATTCTCCAATTTTTTAAAGGAACGCTCCTTTTTTTCTATTTTTTTTTTTTAAGTAGGCTTCATGCCCAACATGGGGCTTGAACTCGTGACCCCAAGATCCAGAGTCACATGCTCTGCGGACTGAGCCATCCAGGAGCCTCTACAATGAATGCTTTTAATGTTTCATCTGTGATTTACCCATCCTGTATGATTTTTGTAGATAATCTTTATTAAGTTAAGGACATTCTATTTTTAATTTGGTAAGAGATTTTCTATTGAATGCGTGTTGGTTTTATTGACGAGTTTTCTTGTGTCTGTGGAGACGATCCTGTGGTCTTTACCTTTTATTTATTTTTTTAAAGATTTTATTTATTTATTCTNTTTACCCATCCTGTATGATTTTTGTAGATAATCTTTATTAAGTTAAGGACATTCTATTTTTAATTTGGTAAGAGATTTTCTATTGAATGCGTGTTGGTTTTATTGACGAGTTTTCTTGTGTCTGTGGAGACGATCCTGTGGTCTTTACCTTTTAATCTGTTAATACGAGAAATCACNAAGCAGGGGGAGTGGGAGAGGAAGAAGCAGGCTCATAGCGGAGGAACCTGATGCGGGGCTCGATCCCATAACACCGGAATCACGCCCTGAGCTGAAGGCAGACGCTTAACTGCTGTGCCACCCAGGCGCCCCGGTCTTTACCTTTTAATCTGTTAATACGAGAAATCATACTTCTCCATTTTCTAATAATAAGCCAAGTCTGCATTCCTAGGATAAACCCAACTTGTTTGTGACATATTACCTTGTGAATTGCAAGATTAAGTTTGCTAGCATTTTCTCAGCACTCTTTGCAACGATATTCATAAGTGAGATTGGCTGAAACTTTTCCTTCCTTATAATATCTTTGTCTGATTTTGATGTTGAATCAGTTTTAGTATGTTATATTTTTCTATAAATATGTGGGGAATTGTCCATTTTTGTCTATTTTCAAAGCTATTGGCATAAAGTTGTTCACAATATTCTCTTGCTTTTTTAATAATAATTATTATTTAAAATCTCTGCCGTACCTGTAGATAGAGGCGTTTTTTCATCCCTAATATTGTTTATTCCGGTCTTCTTATTGATCAGTCTTGCAAAAAATATGTCAGGTTTTTGGTCCTTTTAGAGAACTGACATTTAGCTTCATGAATTATCTTTATTATAATGGCTTTTATTCATTAATTTGTGGGGTTTTTTAAAATAATTTCTTTGTTTCCAATGGGCAAGGGACATTCTGTTGATCTTTGTCAGATTTCCTAAATTGGTTGCCTAGTTCATTAATTTTCAGACTTCTAAATTATGCATTTAGGGGCTCCTGGATGGCTCAGTGGGTTAAGCGTCTGCTTTTGGCTCTGGTCACGATCCCGGGGTCCCCGGATCAAGCCCTGCTTCAGGCTCTGTGCTCAGCAGGGAGTCTGCTTTTCCCTCTGCTCCTCACCCTGCTCTCTCTCTCTCTCTTGCTCACTCTCTCTCAAATAAATAAATAAAAATCTTTTTTAAAAATTAAGCATTTAAAAATTTAAAAAATTTCCTCTTGCACACTATTTATCTGCAGGCTCCCAGATTTTCACTTTAATTACTTTGCACCCCTAAGTATTTTCTAATTTTCATTATAATTTTTTTCCTTGTTCCAGGTTATTTAGTAGTGTGTTTTAACGATCTAATATATTAGGTTTTAAGTAGTTTTTGTTGTTGTTAATTATTTCTTGGGGTTTTTTTTCTGTTTTGCTTTGTTTTTAAGATTTTATTTATTCATTTGACAGAGAAAGAGCACGAGCAAGGGAAGCAGCAGGCAGAGGGAGAGGGAGAAGCAGGCCTCCCCCTGAGCAGAGAGCCTATGTGGGGCTCAGTCCCAGGACCCTGGGTTCACTCCGCAAGCCGAAGGCAGACCCTTCACTGACTGAGCCACCCAGGCACCCATCGCAGTAGCACATTTTTAAGATTATAATTCTGCTGCAGTTCATCCACTCAAATTCAATGAACACATTGCCCCTCTGCCCAGGCAGCCCCACGCTCTCACAGAAAACAGACCTCAAGGGGGAAGGAGAGAAGGAGCAATGGCGAGTCACAGCTCGGCATGGACCGGGAACTCAAATTACCGTGCAGAACATGGCAAGATCGGGCAGCTCTGGGTTTGCAAAATCTTGACCTACAAAGGACAGCCTGACTTCCTCCCTTGGCCCTGCCGTTAACAGGGAACACGTAAACACAAAGGGTAAGAAAGAAGGACGTTTCTATAACTGGCAATGCTAGGCATGAACTAGAGGTTCATGGGGGACCCTGGAAACCTACCCATCGTTTGTAACTTTGTGCTTCTAAGAAAATGCCTACACACCTGCTATACATACCTACCCTGAAAACCAACTGGGACAGGAAGGCCAACCATGTTTACTGAGCTCCTTCTTTGTATCAAGCACTATTCTAAGTACATTTTGTGCATTCTCTCATTTAATCCCAACAATAATCCTCAGGGGTTTGTTTT
>NC_048232.1:82117276-82123530 GCF_002007445.2 Ailuropoda melanoleuca
GCCCCTGGCATCTTGATATTCTGATCAGTGAACTTACAAAACTCTTATCGAGTCTGATAATTTGTGCATCCTTTAGAGTTTTTATGTGGAACAATTATATCATGTGAAAATAATAAATATTTGTGTCTTCCTTTCCAATCTTCATACCTTATGTAACTTTTTTGTCTTGTCTCACTGTGCCAGCTGGGACCCCCCTGGAGCAATGTCGAATGTAGTGATAATGGCTAGCATTCTTGTTTATTCTCCAATTTTTTAAAGGAACGCTCCTTTTTTTCTATTTTTTTTTTTTAAGTAGGCTTCATGCCCAACATGGGGCTTGAACTCGTGACCCCAAGATCCAGAGTCACATGCTCTGCGGACTGAGCCATCCAGGAGCCTCTACAATGAATGCTTTTAATGTTTCATCTGTGATTTACCCATCCTGTACGATTTTTGTAGATAATCTTTATTAAGTTAAGGACATTCTATTTTTAATTTGGTAAGAGATTTTCTATTGAATGCGTGTTGGTTTTATTGACGAGTTTTCTTGTGTCTGTGGAGACGATCCTGTGGTCTTTACCTTTTAATCTGTTAATACGAGAAATCACACTTCTCCATTTTCTAATAATAAGCCAAGTCTGCATTCCTAGGATAAACCCAACTTGTTTGTGACATATTACCTTGTGAATTGCAAGATTAAGTTTGCTAGTATTTTCTCAGCACTGTTTGCAATGATATTCATAAGTGAGATTGGCTGAAACTTTTCCTTCCTTATAATATCTTTGTCTGATTTTGATGTTGAATCAGTTTTAGTATGTTATATTTTTCTATAAATATGTGGGGAATTGTCCATTTTTGTCTATTTTCAAAGCTATTGGCATAAAGTTGTTCACAATATTCTCTTGCTTTTTTAATAATAATTATTATTTAAAATCTCTGCCGTACCTGTAGATAGAGGCGTTTTTTCATCCCTAATATTGTTTATTCCGGTCTTCTTATTGATCAGTCTTGCAAAAAATATGTCAGGTTTTTGGTCCTTTTAGAGAACTGACATTTAGCTTCATGAATTATCTTTATTATAATGGCTTTTATTCATTAATTTGTGGGGTTTTTAAAAATAATTTCTTTGTTTCCAATGGGCAAGGGACATTCTGTTGATCTTTGTCAGATTTCCTAAATTGGTTGCCTAGTTCATTAATTTTCAGACTTCTAAATTATGCATTTAGGGGCTCCTGGATGGCTCAGTGGGTTAAGCGTCTGCTTTTGGCTCTGGTCACGATCCCGGGGTCCCCGGATCAAGCCCTGCTTCAGGCTCTGTGCTCAGCAGGGAGTCTGCTTTTCCCTCTGCTCCTCACCCTGCTCTCTCTCTCTCTCTTGCTCACTCTCTCTCAAATAAATAAATAAAAATCTTTTTTANAAAAATAATTTCTTTGTTTCCAATGGGCAAGGGACATTCTGTTGATCTTTGTCAGATTTCCTAAATTGGTTGCCTAGTTCATTAATTTTCAGACTTCTAAATTATGCATTTAGGGGCTCCTGGATGGCTCAGTGGGTTAAGCGTCTGCTTTTGGCTCTGGTCACGGTCCCGGGGTCCCCGGATCAAGCCCTGCTTCAGGCTCTGTGCTCAGCAGGGAGTCTGCTTTTCCCTCTGCTCCTCACCCTGCTCTCTCTCTCTCTCTTGCTCACTCTCTCTCAAATAAATAAATAAAAATCTTTTTTAAAAAATTAAGCATTTAAAAATTTAAAAAATTTCCTCTTGCACACTATTTATCTGCAGGCTCCCAGATTTTCACTTTAATTACTTTGCACTCCTAAGTATTTTCTGATTTTCATTATAATTTTTTTCCTTGGTCCAGGTTATTTAGTAGTGTGTTTTAACGATCTAATATATTAGGTTTTAAGTAGTTTTTGTTGTTGTTAATTATTTCTTGGGGTTTTTTTTCTGTTTTGCTTTGTTTTTAAGATTTTATTTATTCATTTGACAGAGAAAGAGCACGAGCAAGGGAAGCAGCAGGCAGAGGGAGAGGGAGAAGCAGGCCTCCCCCTGAGCAGAGAGCCTATGTGGGGCTCAGTCCCAGGACCCTGGGTTCACTCCGCAAGCCGAAGGCAGACCCTTCACTGACTGAGCCACCCAGGCACCCATCGCAGTAGCACATTTTTAAGATTATAATTCTGCTGCAGTTCATCCACTCAAATTCAATGAACACATTGCCCCTCTGCCCAGGCAGCCCCACGCTCTCACAGAAAACAGACCTCAAGGGGGAAGGAGAGAAGGAGCAATGGCGAGTCACAGCTCGGCATGGACCGGGAACTCAAATTACCGTGCAGAACATGGCAAGATCGGGCAGCTCTGGGTTTGCAAAANATGGCAAGATCGCGCAGCTCTGGGTTTGCAAAATCTTGACCTACAAAGGACAGCCTGACTTCCTCCCTTGGCCCTGCCGTTAACAGGGAACACGTAAACACAAAGGGTAAGAAAGAAGGACGTTTCTATAACTGGCAATGCTAGGTATGAACTAGAGGTTCATGGGGGACCCTGGAAACCTACCCATCGTTTGTAACTTTGTGCTTCTAAGAAAATGCCTACACACCTGTTATACATACCTACCCTGAAAACCAACTGGGACAGGAAGGCCAACCATGTTTACTGAGCTCCTTCTTTGTATCAAGCACTATTCTAAGTACATTTTGTGCATTCTCTCATTTAATCCCAACAATAATCCTCAGGGGTTTGTTTTTTTAAAGGTTTTATTTATTTTTTTTTTGAGAGAGAGAGAGAGCGAGGGGAGGGGCCGAGGGAGAGAGACCCGAACCAAAGGCAGACACTCAACAGACTGAGCCACCCAGGCACCCCCTCAGGTTTCTTTATAATAAAGTACTATGCTTATTTCTATTTTTCATATGAGGAAACAGGCCCAGAGAGGTGAAGCCATTTGCCTGAGGTGACTCAGTGACTGTCAGAGGGAACCAGGACTTCCACCCAAGAATATCTCCATCTGGAGCTCAAGTTACTGAACACCACTCTTTCTGAGATTTAAATTCATGAGTGTGATCAAATCTTAATGCTGGAAGGGTTAGAAACAGTCTTTAAATTCTTCACCCCGAATGCCCCCGTTCCTAGCACAAAGCCTTCGATAAGGTGGGCTTCAAATAAAGATTTATTGATGGTGGCTCAGTCGGTTAAGCGTCTGCCTTCAGCTCAAGTCATAATCCCAGCGTCCTGGGATCAGCCCAAGTTGGGCTCCCCGCTCAGCGGGAAGCCTGCTTCTCCCTCTCCCCTGGCGCCTCCCCACGCTGCTCATGCCCTCTCTCTCCATCTCTAATAAATAAATAAAATCTTTAAAAATTTTTTTAAAATAAAGATTTAGTGAATGAATATGTGAATATTACTTACTCATTCAGACCATCACACTCACACAGATTTCTTTCCCATATAAAAAATGTGTATAATTTACGTATAGTGAAAATCACCCTTTTTATGGACCAACATATATTGTCAATTGTATAACCATCACCACAAACAAGATAGAAAAGGATTCCATCATCCCCCAAATTTTCCCATGCTCCTTACTAGTAAATCCTCTAATGTGCCCTCCAACCACATTTCCAGTCCCTAGCAGCCATAGTATCTGTTTTCTGTCCCTATAGTTTTGCTTTCGCAAGAAGGACACAAAAGGAAACATGCCGTCTGTGGTCTTTTGAACCAGGCCTCTTTTACTTAATATAACTCTGAGCGTATCAATCATTCGTTCCTTTTTATTCCTGAGTAGTATCCCATTGCATGCAGTGTCCCACAGTTTGTTTATACACTCTCCAGTTGAGGGACATTGGGGTTATTTCCAAGTTATTTCCAAGCTTACACATAAAGCTGCTATCTACANCCCACAGTTTGTTTATACACTCTCCAGTTGAGGGACATTGGGGTTATTTCCAAGTTATTTCCAAGCTTACACGTAAAGCTGCTATCTACATTCTTTTTTTTTTTTAAGATTTTATTTATTTATTTGACAGAGAGAGAGAGAGACAGCCAGCGAGAGAGAGGGAACACAAGCAGGGGGAGTGGGAGAGGAAGAAGCAGGCTCCCAGCGGAGGAACCTGACGTGGTGCTCGATCCCAGGCTCGATCCCAGAACGCCAGGATCACGCCCTGAGCCGAAGGCAGACGCTTAACGACTGAGCCACCCAGGCGCCCCTGCTATATACATTCTTGTACAAGGGTTTAGCGAACATAACTTTGAATTTCTTAGGGTAAATACTTAGGAGGGGATTCCAGGGTCCTATGGTAAATGTCTAAGCTACCTTTATGAGAAGTTGCTAACCTGTTTTCCTAAGTGGCTGTACCATTTCATATTTTCACCAGCAAGGTACAAGAGTTCCGGTTGTTCTAAATCCTCTTGAGCACTTGATTTTGTCAATTAAATTTTCTAACCATTGTAATAGGTATGTGGAAGTATCTCATCCTGGTTTTAATTTGCATTTCCCTAGTGACTGGTGATGTCGGGCATATTTTCATGTGCTTAGTTGCCGTCTATGTATCTGTTCAAGTCTTTCTCCCATTTTCTGAAAAGCAGGTTATTTTCTTATTATTGACTTTGCAGGGTTCTTTATATAGTTGGGATGCAAATTCTTTTTTTAAAAAAAAGATTTATATATTTATTTTAGAGAGAGAGAGAGTGCAAGCATGGGGAGTTGCAGAGGGAGAGGGAGAGAAAAACTTTAGCAGACTCCTCCCTGAGCTCGGAGCCCAACTCGTAGCTTGATTTCAGGACCCTGACTGAGATCATGACCTGAGTCAAAATCGAGATTGTGACACTCAACCGACCGTGCCACCCAGGGGCCCTTGGGATGCAAATTCTTTATCAGATGTATGCTTTGTAAGGATTTTCTCCCAGATTGTGGTTTGCCTTCATTCATTCCTATAAGAGTGACTTTTGAAGAGCAGTTTTTAATTTTGATGAAGTTCCGCTGATCGATTGTTTTCTCTTAGGGATCATGCTCTTGGCGTTATATCTAAGAATTTGCCCAACTCAAAGTCACAAAAATTTCTCTTGTGTTTTCTTCTAGAAGTTTTATATAATCGTAGCAGCTACCTTATGAGGTTGCTGGATTGCATGGGGGTAATGTATGTAAAGCCCTTAGCGCAGAGCTTGGCACAGAATTCACCCTCAGTGAACAGAGCCTAAGATGGACATTTACCTAGGTGATATTTATAAGACGCGCCCTCACACCCACCACACATTTCCTCTGCACAGACCCGTGTCCTGTCATCACAGAATGACAAGACACAGCAGCAAAGCATATCCTCGTCCAACCTGATCCTGGAACAAGTGGAGGTATCTGAGGCCTCGAGAGAGGCCATAAGGACTGCAGGTCATTTCAAGAGCCAGACCTGGAAGGTGTTCTTGCTACTGCAGCCAGCTAGCACTCCTCCACCCTGCCTGTTTCCATGAAACCTGGAGGTCTAACCCAAATTTTGATGCGGTTCTGGGGAGTAGGGTCTATTTATTGAGCACCTACTGTGTGCCAGGCCATTGGCTCCAGCAGCGAACGAGATAGAACCCACACACTAGCAGAAGAGAACAATGAACAAATAATTATGTAATTAATTCCTGACTTAAGGAAAAGGATAGTGTGTGTGTATGGGGGGAGGTGTTACGTCCAATAAAAAAATTTATTGCCTTTCCTCAGCTTCCGCTTCTGTACCAGGTGTCGGGCCCCTCCAGGCTGGGGGTGTGGGGTACGCAGACACGGGCCCACTTGATGTTAGCCTAAAGGCAAAGTGGAAAGGTCTTCGGGGATGTGGGGGCTGTGCTTCGGAGGGCTCTGCGAGAGGGATTATTCATTCGTGGTCCATTCATTCATTCATTCGCGAAATCTTCACGCCGCACCTACTGTGTAGGAAGACAAACGCGGCCCCTGCCGTACTATGTTGGGGGGCAGACAGCGACAGGAAACAACGAACAGGGTTTCAGCCACAGCCTTAGGCACCGCGGGGCTGTGATGGGGACAGGACGGCCGGGTAGAGCGGCCGCCCGGGGGCGGGGACGTCCTGTATTTGCGGCCCCCCCCCCCCCGCCTCCCCCGGCTCGGGCTCCGCAAAGAGGACAGGACGCTAACGACAAGCGCGCCCTCCGCCCGGTCCGCAACACGCGCGCCCCCACGAACGAGCGCGCGCGGCCCACTGCTCGCCCGCTCCCCGGCGCCCTCCGCGCACGACGCCCCCTGGCGGGAGCCCTCGACCACGCCGGCCGCGCGAGCCGGGGAGGGGGCGGGGGC
>NC_048232.1:82124399-82150989 GCF_002007445.2 Ailuropoda melanoleuca
GCCGCGCACGCGCAGGGACGGCGGCGCGCGCCAAGGGGGGCACCGCGCGGGTGCAGCCACGATGGAAGGGGGTGCGTACGGAGCGGGCAAAGCCGGGGGCGCCTTCGACCCCCATACCCTGGTCCGGCAGCCGCACACCATTCTGCGCGTCGTGTCTTGGGTAAGAACGGCTGGGTGGCCCGGCCGCGCCGGGGGTGGCGTGTCGTGGGGGCTCGAGCAAGGGCGGTGCGCCCGGACGGACGCCAACCCCGCCGGACCCCGGGCAAAGGTGCCGCAACCGGCGGGGAGCTTTCCGGACGGGGTGCCGGCGCCCGCCCCTCCCTCCTTCCCGGGCCCCGGGCGGGGGTCTCAGCCCTGGCGAGGGGCTCCCGCTTCTGCCGACGGCGCCCTTGCGTCCCGGCGCCCCCATTCGCTTGCGGCCCCCCGTCGCCGTGACCTCCAGGCCGCAGCTATGCAGCTGGCGGCTCGGAGTGCGCGCTGCCGCACGGGCGGATCAGCGGCGGTGGGGACTGAGCCCGGGTTTCAGGTGGCCGTTTTGGTGGGGTGGATCAGGGCGTGGATCATCTCACGGGGAGCACGCCGCGCTTGCCGTGGACGTTCAAGGAGGAGAGGGCCGGAAACCAGGTTTGATGGCTTAGCCCGGAAGGTATGGAGCGATTCCTCCGGAGCCGGATACCTGGCTTCCACCCGGGAACTGCCTCTCCTTCGCTGCGTGACCTTGGGCCGGGAACCACCCAAGAAATGTTTATGGGAAACGAGGAGTTACATTCTGAGGTGGGGAGAGGCAACTCCTCTCTCATGCCTCGGTTTCCCGATTTGTAGAGAGGTGGGAGGAGCCACTTTGGGCTCTGATATTTCCTGAATCCAGACCGCCCCCCGCCCAAGTACACCTGGATGCTTGTGGGGGGGATAGGGAAGAGGTCCCCTACCCACAGGGAAGAGCAGAGAGGCCTGTTCTGGACCTCCGGCCTGGTGGGGGTCAGAATCCCCCAGCAGTAGAGGGTCCCTGCTCAGACCCGGGACTATGGGGGAGGAGGATGGGACAGAGACCCTGAGCACAGAGGGAGGGGTTCAGATGGTCTGGGCAGTACCCCAGAAGAAGAAGGCCAGTTACAGGAGGGAGTGCCTGGGGCCCCGTAGGGTTTGCTGGCCATTGCCCAGGTACTCTCACTAGAGGGCCATGCCTCTGCAGGCCTGGGGCCTATTCCTGTGGGCCCATACCTGAAGGGCTAGGATTAGGGACACTGGGCAGGGTCACTATCAGCGACCCCAAGGGGCTACACCTAAGGCCAGTTGTGGCCTCAGGGTGTTCAAGCTCCCTCACTTGCTAGGTTTTCAGGGAAATATTAGGGTCTGATGGGTGGGACAGCTTGGGTGTTTATCTCTGGCCTCCCAGAGAGAAAGGAAGCTAACTGTCCTTTGTCTGAAAACGTTAAAACCTCCTCCTGGTGCTACAAGAAGCGTAGCCAAGCGTAAACCCCTTTCTTCTCAAGTACCCACCAGATGGGGAGCTCAGTGAGGGCAGGGAAGCCCCAGTGGCAGCACAGGGCCCAGCAGCGGGCCCATCCAGAAGATTCATCTGTGCCAGTCTCCAGCTCCCCAGAGACCCTGACTGGCCCTCGGCAGAGATGGAGCTCTGGGGCGGCACCTGCCTGATCCGGGGGGCCAGCTGTGTGCTCTGCTTCCCTTTGCCAGCCCCTGGACCACGGGCCTGGGGGGGTGAAGCCATTGGCTTTGAGAGGGAGGTGTGGGCAGTTTGCCTGCTTGGAGCACTTCTGCCTGTGATGGCTTCATTTAGGAGAGCTTCATCAAGTCCACTCGGCCCCTAGGGAAGGCGGCATGACTCAGACGCAGCCTTTAGTGCTCGGGGATGGCACAGTCCCACTGGGAAGGAAGCCAGGTACCCCCCGGGCAGAGGCCATGAGAACCAGCAGAGGGGTCTCCCTGCCATGGGAATCAGAGAGGCTTCGTGGAGAAGGTGTTATCAAATTGGGCCTTGAAGGATGAGCAGGGCTTTCCTCCGCTCACATCCGGGTGCGGGGAGACATTCCAAGCAGGAGGAAGGAAGAGTAACTGATGGAGAACCCACTGTGTGCAGGGGGGCGCACGTGGTCACCCAGCTCATCCCCCTACGGCCTGCATCACTCGAGGAAGCAGGCTCAGAGAGACCCAAGGTTCCTGAGCACATAAGCGGCAGACAGAGGATCCGAACCCAAATCTAGGAGTCTCCAGAGCACATTGGTTGCTTCCCCGGGAGCTGGAAGAGGTCAGAATGCCGGCTTTCGGGATTGGGCAGGATAACGGTCAACTGGGCCAACCACCCTCTAATGCCCAAATCCCCCCACCCCCTCCTAGCTCTGCTCACTACCTTTGTGTGAGCAGAGGTGGCTGATACAGGCTGACCGACACCTTTAAAACATATATAGTATTTTTTTCTGATCACGAAAGTAACGCTTGCTGATGTCTGGAAAGTATAAACATCATTTGCAATGGTCACCCAACAATATAAACGTACTGGACTTAATACCACCATACAGCTAACAATGATGACGGTGGTACATTTTATGTCCTATGTGTTTTACCACGATAAAAACGATCAGGAAAAATATCATGCATGATCCCACCGCTCAGGGAGGCCCAGTGCTTCCTTCCAGTCTTTTTCGAAAATGTGTGGTGTGCCAGCATGTTTTAACACGTTGACGAGCATGCAGAAGGTGCAGTTGGAGACCTGTCCTTCGCCCTGGTGTTCCCTTGGGGCCGCCCGGGGTCAGGGAGGCACCAGGCTTCACCTTCAAGCTAACGAAGCCTGAGCTCCGGGGGCTAGGGTGACCGGTTCATCCTGGTTTGCTGGACCTTTCCCAGCTTTAGCGCTGCAAGTCCTGTGTCCTGAGAGCCCCATCAGTCCCACACAAACCTGGACGCCTGGTCCCTCTAACAGGACCACGCCTGTGTCTCTCCCGTGGAGCGGCCCTCGCCCCTTGGGCTCGTGGGCTGGTGATTTTGTGCAATTTGTAAAAAACAGATCTGATTTCTGAAAGAGGGACCCCCATACAGTATAAGCTTCAGGGCCTCTGCAATCCTGGATCTGCCCTGGAACCTGAGCCACCAGGGCGGACGCAGGTCCCCCAGCACCTCCTCTTTGGCTTCTGTAGCTCCTCTCTGCCCCCCTTCCCCACCCACTGGCCCCCAGGCCTGGTAGGTGATTTTGCACAGCAGGCACTGAGCGCTTTGGTTAAGTGGGGAGGGAGCTGGCAGCCCTCTGGCTCAGCTGACTGGGACCTTTCCTGCCTGGGGTGAGGAGGGGATGGCTGAGGTGGGGCTGCGAGGAGGGCAAGCTCAGAGCTGCTGCCTCCGGACCCGGCTGGAGGGCTGGAGGGAGACAGGGCTGTTCTGGCTGGCGGCCAGGAGAAGGTGCCTTTAGGCTTCCCCTCGCCGAACCAGCTGTGACCACCGCTGTGCCTCAGTCTCCCCAGCTTAGTGAGGAGGACGAGCTAGGTCAGAGGTGCTTGCAGACCGTCAGTGGACACCTTTCTGTGTTCTGGAGCCGGGGAAGGGGGGGCACGGAGCTCTGGCAGGGAGCTAGCTGATTTCATATAAAGGACCCCCTTCTCTGTGGCATTTGCAATCTTACTTTTAGAGGGTCCAACTGACCTGCGGGGAAGGAATTTTGACGCCGGTAGAGGAGAGGGTGGTTGGTGTTTCAATGTTCAGTTTGAGCAAACTGGAATGCTAGAATGTTTGAAATTTCGGGGTTGATTTCTGAAGGGCCTTGGCAGTAACATCCCAGGATTCTGTGAGTGGGGTGGGTATCGCCCCCCTCCCCCAAACGACAGAATAAGGCACAACCTGGAGGTCTGTGGGGTCCACATTCAGTATACCTTCTTGGCCTCCCTGTCTAGGTTGCCATGGCACCAAGGGGGGCCCGATGGGGTCTCATTGTCACCGGCACCCTCAATCATCCCAGTGAACGCTGGCTATAAAAGCTGAGTTTGCTTTGGAAACCCAGCAGCTTTGAGATGAGACCCCTTGTCCCCTCTCCTGTCCAGATCGCCATTCCCTAGCCGTCCTGCATCAAAATCCTGGAGCTGTGGGGTGGGGAAAGGGGGTCCGGGGTGGAGATAGAACCTCTGGCTGGCTCTGGCATTCAGTCATTCATTCCACAAATGCCAAGTCCCTGCTGTGCACCAGCCTGTGTGTCCCACCAGAGACACTCTCAGTCCAGTAACACGTACTCTTTTAGGCTTGAGACACTACAAGAAGAAAATCCAGTAGGGAGTCGCTACCACTGCCAGGGGCGTATGGAGGACTTCCAGGGGGAGGTGTCTTCTGAGTTGGTTCTGATAAAGAAGTGCAAAGGGAACATTCCAGGTGGAGGGAACAGCATGTGCAAATATCCAGAGGCATGAGGTCCGAGCGGGCTTTAGAAATGATGGTGAGCTCTTGGGGGTCCTGGGTGTGTGAGTGAGAGTGACATCACACCCCGAGTGCGCTCAAGAGGGGCAGGCAGGGGGCGGCTCACAAAACCTTGGGTGACAGGTGCACACACTGGACTTCATCTGAGGGCCACGGGCAGCCGCAGAGAGGGGTTTCAAGCAGAGAAGCGCTCCCTGTGGCTGCTGTGTGGAGGTGTGGCTTGAGAGGGTTCTGTGGGCAGGTGTCCTGACAGGAAAGGGGTGGCCTCATCCAGCCTGTCCGCTCCCAGCACCTGGCACGGCCCATCACTAACTCAGAGAACTACGTCCATGGAGGTAGACCACATGCTCCTTTGGCGGTTATCACTAACAGTCTTGGAATCTTCTTATCTTTTCATCCGCTGGTGGCCGACCTTTGGCTGGTCCATCTGTCTTAGGTCTGGGATGGAGTCAGTGGCAAGGAGGTCTTCAGATGTTGGCTGGTCGGATCCTGCCTTGTGTCTTGGGCATTTCCTTGTGCACAGGGGCAGTGTGGGAGCTTGAGAGCCTGGGGGAGCCTGGGATTTGACGTGGGGGGCTGGATCACCTGAGCAGGACCTTGGAAAGTCCTGGCCTCTCCAGGCCTCATCTGTGACCTGCAATTGGAATGCTGGGTTTGGGGCAGACTCGAAGCTTTGTGAAGGCGGGCGTTGAAAGGACCCGTTATACATCCACTCCGCCCAGGCCTGTGGCTGTCCCGGTCGAGTGGGTTCTGTTACCCCACTTGAGGTGAGAAGCTGAGGCCCAGAGAGGTTAAGTGGAGCGGCTGGAATCCCAACCGGCAGTTTCCGCTTCAGGGAGACCCAGCCACATGGGGAGAGCCCCACGACCTGCTCCTGCAGGGATCTGCGCCTGCTCCTGGGAAGCTGTGAGGCAAGCCCGAGCCTGGGGAGAAAGGACAAAGGCTGGGGGAGGAGGGGCGGAGAGGAGGAAGAACCAGGAGGAAAGGAAGGGCAGATGGCAGAGCTGGCGAGGGAGCTGCACTTGGCACCCAAACCGGGAGAACCAGCTGGCAGGTGGGAGGAGAGGCAGGACAGGCCATTGGGAAGTGTCTGGGGCCTGGAGGCCTGAGGCCACGTTCTGCACCCCCTCTGACCCTGACTAGTGGTATGACTTGAGCAAGATGCCATGTGCTCGGGGCCTCAGTTTCCCCACCTGTCAAATGGGAAAAGGAGAGTCAGATTGGGCTCGTGGTTCCCAACCTTTCTATCCTCAAAGAACCCCCACTCGTGCTCCTAGTGGACTCCAGGTTGGGGACTTTTGGACCTGTCAGTCTTTGAAGAAGTGATATCAAGAACCACACCCCCACAATGCTTTCGGGGGGGCCCGCAGCAGGGGGGCCTGGGCCCCAGGTCCGTATATATGAGCAGAGTGTCGGTTGGATCCTGGCACGGTGGCTCATACCCCTGTGTTTCTGGAGGACACTTCCCTTCCAGGGATTGAATTATGCTCAACTCCCCTTGGTGGGGGGAAATGAGGGGGACCGTGAGGAGGGGGTGGCTGTTTGGCTGGGACAGCCCTAGGCTGCCAGGCCCAGACTATTTAGATCCCCAACAAGCTGGGGCTTTCAGCTCACGGTCCAGGGCCAAGCGGACATGGCCTGGGTCCCTGAGTCTTCAGCCCCACTCGGAATATCCCTAATTATAAATCACACTGTAACTTGGCCTCCCCCCACATTCCCACTCCCCTGGCAGCCTTCTTAAGGGGGCTCTTCTTTCCCTCATACCCTCCCTCTGCCGAGCCTGGAGGTGGGACAGGGTCCTTCTGGCTCCCGAGGCTGCTTCCAGACCATTCTCCCCCAGCTTTGACTTCCCTGCAGGCCCTGGATCCCCTTCTCTTAGGCCAGCCGCAGGTCACTCCCCTCTTCCTTGAAGGTGCCTACGACTTGGCACTAGCTCTCTCTAGCCCTGCCACTGCCTTCATTCCTGGGGACTGTAGCACCCGCCTCCGTGATCCTGCTCCCTCCTGCGCCTCGCCTCCTCCCACAGTCCTCTCCTCAGGGGGCCATAGCCCCTCTGGCCAGGTGTACTGGAGGCCTGGCCCACCTTTCCAGCAGCTGCCTGCATTCCCCCTCTCCTGTGTCTCCAGCTCTCTCTCACCTCTTGATCCCAGCATCCCTGGGCCTGGGACCTCTGAGCCACTGACCCTTGGGCTGTGCCCTTTCCCCATCCTCCTTGTCCCCCTCCAGCTGGGCTCCTCAGAGGTCTCACCCACCCATGCCCAGCCCCAGCCTCCTGCATCCAGTGCTCACCCTCCGCCCGGGCTCTCTTATGTCTGTGGCCCCGGCGGGCCTCCCTGTAGCCACTTGGCCGGGCCTTCAGAAGACCTGTGTGGTCACAGTCTCCAAGGGTTCTCCCTCAGTTTCTCACCCTGCACAGGCTTTCTTCCCCTCCTCTCCACCATCTGTGACCTTCCCCTTGCCAAACCCAGGTCGTTTGTCATGAACGGCTCTCTCAGCCCAACCTGGCCAGCAGGGAGAGGCTTATCCATCCTCCCCACCAGCCACAGGACACACACACCCTGTCGTCTTCCATGTACTACACACGGGAGTGTGTGCGGGGGGCCTGCTCTTTGCCGGGTGCTCACGGTCTGGTGGAGGGAAATGTGGTGATGAAACCAGTAAAAACACAGATGAGCGCACAGCCCAAGTGAGGAGGCAGTCAGGTCAGGGACAGGGGGGCGACAGTACAGTGGAGATCAGAAGGATGGGGCCAGCCAGGGGGAGAAGCGGGGAGGAGGACTTCCAGGCAGAAGGAGCATCTTGGTAAAGACCGAGAAGTGCAGCAGAGCAGTGAAGAGGCTGCCACCCCCATGGGTGTAAGCTCTGGGGGTCGGAGACTGCGTCTTACGTCACTGCCGTATCCCCGGTGCTGGATGGTGTGTGGTGTCCCGTAAGGGCCCTGTATGTGGGTGAACGAGGTGGGGGACTGCACTGCTCTGCCTTCCCCTTTCCACCCTCCGTCCCTGTTTAGGGTCTCCCACCCAGCCTTCGAGGCCCAACTCAGATATTGCCTCCTCCTTGAAGTCTTCCAGGATCCCCCCGCCCAAGCTTGCTGTCTCCTTGCTTCCTTTGTGCTCTAGATGAAGGGCTGTAAGAACTCTCAAAGCAGAAGGCATTTCCCCCTTTGTGTCTTTCTTCTTCTCTTGAAAGTGAGGCAGCACCTGGGACCAGGTAAGACCTGGAAGTTCTGCAGAGGGAAGGAAACAGTGGACAGTGTCAGGCTTGTAGGAACCAGCAGAGCAGAGGCCAGGCATTGAGGTGAGGAAGAGCTCACAGACTGGTTCTTCTTACCCGCAGAGAGACTGCATAGAGCCTTGGTTTCCCCGTATGCAAAATGGGGAGAGCAGTGCCTGCCCCAGGGGGCCGTTGGGGCATAAACGAGGTCCTGCCTAGGAAGGGCCCCGGTGGTGCTTGGCTGGTGTTCACGACGCTTTTCCAGGGGTGGCATTGCTCCCCTTCCCTACCTCCAGAAGTTCCGGCGTGCCTGGATCTGGGTGAGGAAGCACCTGGGCTATGGCGGGGGGCGGGGGTGTGGGTACTCCTGCCCCCACACAGCAGCCCGGGGCCCATCAAGCAGCTTGTCTCTGGCTCTCGTTGCCCCCTGCCCCCCGTGGTTACACAGGCACAGGAGGGTGAAGGTACGGACGGTGTGGAGAGGAGGGGGAGTCTTCGGGTCAGCCGGCTGAGGCTCCCAGTCCCTTGGGGACCAGAGTCTGCTTGCTCAGGCCCCTGCCCCGCAGAGTCCCCTCTCCACCGCTGAGAATGTGAGGGACAGCTTGCAGGAAGATTACCGCCTCATCCCCTGCAGGTCACACCCAAGGCTTCCGAACAGGGTGCCGGGCAGCGGAGGAGAGAAGGGACCCTGGGAGCCCCCCCGACCTGACCCTGCCTCAGCCCTGCGGCTCCGCACGAGGCTTTCCATGAAGCAGAGTGGCTGCCTGGTGCCCGTCATGTGCCCCTGTGTTGGTTTCAGCCATTTTCCTCATATGACCCCGTGGGAGGCAGGGCCTCATTCCCATGAAGGGGGGCCCCTTGGCAGCCTGACTCATCCCTCAAAAGCACAGCCACTTCTTTCCTCACAGCCTTTCCCTGGGGCCCAGGAGGCAGGATCAGGGACTTTGGTAGGGACACTGGCAGGAAGGCAGGTTCAGCTCGGGGTGACGGAGAGGACTTTTTAGGGAGTGAGCTCCCTGTGGTCAGAGATGTGTAAGCAGAGGCCCAAGCTAAGGATACTGAGGAGCAAATACTGCCTTCTGATTCCCATGCTGCTTCTGCCCATCTCGGGTTTGCCGTTTGCTCCCCTCTAAGCCTTGCCTGACCTGCCCTCTGGGTCCAAGGAGGGAGATGTTCATCCACAAAGGAGCCAATAACTAGGGACATTTGCATGTAATGATGTTATCAAGAAAATAAGGTGGATTATTGAAAAATATTATAGATCTGGGAGTCGGGTCTGGACGGTTTCTCTGAGTAGTTGTCTTGCCCTGAGAGTTGAATGTTGAGAAAGAACCAGCAGGAGCCAGCCTGGGAGATCTGGGGAACCCTGGATATTCCAGGTAGAGGGAACAGCCACGTGCAAAGGCCCTGAGGCAGGAATGAGCTTCGGGGAGAGCTAGAGGAGAGTGACAAGAAAGGAGTCTGTGAGAAGGGCTGGAGGCCTGGGGTTGCGATGGGGCGGGGGATTCGCAGTGGGGGTGGAGGTGGGTAGGATGGAGCAGGGGACTGACCTGTTCAAAGCGATCTGTCCAGCTGCTGTAAAGGGGATGGTGCTGGAGTGGGAGTGGACACACCGAGACTGGGAAGCTGCTGTCATCGCTTAGCAAAAGGTGGTCGTGGCCCTGGTCAGCATGGGGGACATGGGGTAACTTGAGTGACTTGGGGCAGGATGAAGCAGTGGGCCTGGCGCCACCCTGGGTGGCATTTGAGAATGAGCCCAGTTTGGAGCTTGAGCTCCTGGGTGGGAGCCAGTGTGTGGATGGATGAGGGGCGCTGGGGGTCACTGGGGCTGGAGAGGTCAGATAGGAGACCAGCGGCTCAAATAGGGGGACCTCAGAGCCTGCCTAGGGGCTAGACTGTACCCCCAGCCTTGGGAGGGACTAGTAAGAGTTGGGATGGGTGAGCACCCGCTGGCTGTCACTGGAGGAGGCGAGGAGGCCGGAGAGGAGGCTGTCCTGGGTCAGGCGACGTTGCAGCCTGGAGGTGGGCAGCAGCTGGGACCGTGGAGCCAAGGGCTACGGAGCAGATCAGCTGGCTGCCTGCAGTGTGTGGGGCAGGGGCCGGCGACTCCTCCAGCCATCTGGCTTAGGAACATGTCCCAGTAGAGGGTGAGACGGACAGTGCCATTCGGAGCTGGCAGGACCCAAGAGCTCCCCTCTCTACCGTTTATCTGGAGGGAAACCCAGCATGTGCCTAAAGATGGTTAAAGCCCACCTCTGGGGAGCTCCCAGCAAACAGCAGCGACCCCTGCCCCTCATGCTGGCTTGGCCCAGCTCTCCCCGGAGACAGGTCAGCCTGATGCCTGCAGTGGCCCAGACGCGGCCTGCTGCTCTGGGATGTGGAGGAACGGGGGCCCCGCCTCTCCTGCCGGGTGGGGTGGTGACACAGCTCGGCACGGCAGGTGTCCCTCCTGGCACTCATGTTTTCCTGGAGTTTGGGATCTGGAATTCACTCCTGGGGAGGCGGCTGAAGGTAGAGATTTGGCTTACATTCTGGAATGGGGCTGGAGGGGGGCAGGCCTGGGCTAGAGGCAGGCACCCTGCTTACCTGCTATGGGCCAGCCTGTTACGGGCGGGCCAGAGTCCAGGCCTCTCTGAGCCTCAGCTTCCTCCTCTGTGAAATGGGCTAAGTGAGCCTGATTTGTGGAGATGTTTTTAGGTTTATTTTTTCTTTAAAGTTTTTAAAGATACTTTATTTTTATTAGAAAAAGAGATGGAGGGAGGGGCAGAGGGAGAAGGAGAGAGAGAATCTTAAGCAGGCTCCGCAGCCATTGCAGAGTCCGACTCGGGGCTCGATCCCCTCCTGTGAGCTCACGACCGGAGCCAAAACCCGGGCGCCTTAGACGTTTCAGTGAGGACGAAGTGACGTGATTTTTGGCAGGCACTCCCAGTCAATGCAGAGTCCCTGCAGAGGCTGTGGGGTTAGCTCGGGGTCTCCTGGGGGAGGCAGACCCAGGAATGAGTTCCAACCAGGAGCGTGCCCAGGGGCAGGGTGGAGGAGAGTTTTGAAGGGCGAGGTGTTCGGCCTATTTGAAAGATGAAAAAGGTGGGGAAGGGCATTCTGGGAGTGGGGACAGCAGGTGCAGGCTTACCAAACAACATGTGTGTCTCTGAATCCAGTACCCCAAGATCCTAAAATTCTGAGGTACCCCTGATTTGCTTTTCTGAGTACGCCATAGCTCTGTTCCAGCTGCCATCTGGAATCCATTTTTTTAAAATCCATTTTTAAAAAGACCCAGGATTGGATTATAAAGACGGTGAAAAAACAGCCTCGGCCCATTTACATTGGTGCCTTTAAAAAAAAATTTTTTTTTATAGCATTTTCTTTAGTTCAAGGAAAAGGGGTGTTTTTCTCTGTGCCTTCCCGTGACCAGCAGCCTCTCTGGTAACCCCCCCCCCCACCAGGCCACCGTGTCCTGTTTCCAGGGCGCTGGTTTGCCCTCACGGACCTGTGGCCCGGGCCTCCAGCAGAGGCGCTTGTCAGGAAGAGTTCGGCCACAGCAGCATAGAATGTCATTCTGGTTTAATTTCCATGCGTTCCCTGCTGCAGATCCGGCCTTAGCAAGTCCCCTGGAGGCCGCCTGTGCTGACGCGGAGCCTGGCACAGGGCTCAGAGACACTTGGGTTTGAGTCCGCAGCCACCCCGACCAGCCGCGGCCCTGGGCAGGTCCCCGAGTGAGGAGGACGCATTTCAGTCACCTAGCAGACCCTGAGGGAGCCCCCGCCTCCTCCCAGCGGGATGGGAGCTCTGGGGGACGGAAACCTGAGGCTCATGCCCGCTCTTGGGGGGCTCCCTCCCACTAGGGTGAAGGGACGGCCGCTAAATGGAGAAGTTAACCCGGGCCTTGCAGGGTCCTGGAGGGAGTTTGGGGACCGCAAGGGACCAGTTGTGTATCCTTGGCAGCACCTCTCCCTGTGTAGCCTGTCGGGCCGGTCTCCCTGCCCTGGGCCAGCTCTGCAGGTGCCGGGCACGCGGCATGCGCACCTGTGTCCCCGGTGGTCATCAAGCCACCCCCAGCCCCCGTTGCTCTTCCTCTCTCATCTCCCTCCGCCGACCTGTCAGCAGATGCTGCTGGCTTTCTCTTGCACACGTGTTCAGCGCCCACCCTGTCCCACCGCCACCACTGCCCACGCCTGCCTAGCCCCCAGGGGTCTCCCAGCTTTCACCTGCCCAGGGTGGCTCTTCTCAGACCTAAGTCACATCAAGTCACCCACCCGCTCTTAGGCCTGAAGTGGCTCCAAACTCTCCTGCCCCTGGAGGCTCTGGGGGTCAGGCTCTGCCGACCTGGGTGGCAGCTGGCTCCGTCTCCATGGAACATAACCCATGCAGGTAGAACCTGGGTTCAGAGAGGAAATGGTGGGGGGGGGGAAGGTGAGCAGTGGAGGGAGGTGAGGCTCAAGGGCCTTGACAGCTAGCCCGGGAAGCTCGGATTATGTCCGCCAGGCGGTGGGGAACAGCTTTAGGGACCTTCATGCTGCAGGGTGGGGATGGAGATCCACGGGTCTGGTCACCCCCCTGTGACACCGTGGTCCATCTGGCCTTGTGTTCCCTCCCCCACCTCTCCCTCCCCGTCCTGGGCGCCTCTTCAGCCCCTCCTCGGTCACTTCCTCCCACCTTCGGCCTCTGCCCTTTCTGTTCTGCCCAAAACACGCTTCCCCTCATCTTGGCACGGCTGGCTGCTTTCTCATCTGTGCTCAGAAATCGCCGCCTCGGCTCCCTTTCCTGACCCCTGCTGCCCCCCCACCCCCGCGTTGGTCAGCGGCAGTCTGGCGTTGGGGACGCTGCCTCCCCGGCACGTGCAGGTCCCCACGTGCGTGACCTCATTACTTCCCCACAGCACGCCAGTGGTTCGAGTGCTGTGGTTGCCCCTCTTTACGGATGAGGGGACTGAGGCTCAGAGAGGGCGAGTCACTTGCCCAAGGTGACTCTGAGCTGTGAGGAGAGCCGTGGGCTGGAGAGGAGGACCAGAGCTGGCACAGAGCCTCCTCTCTCTGCCCCGCCCTTGGGCCCCACCGGTTCCTCGGAGGATGTTGTGATCTTGTGCCTTACCCTCCTGGGGACACGCTGCCTCCAGCATGTGCCTCCTGGCCTCTCCAGGGACTCCCTGCTTCTCTCCCCCAAGAGGGCCCTGTCTTAATGGTTCCTTCTCTGCTGTCCCCAAGGCCCCAACTTCCGCCCACCTGTTTCCCTCCAACCTCCTTTTGGCCTGCTTTTGGCAGGGGGTCCACCCTTGTCCCCACCCCTGGTGGAGCATGTCTGGCAGGAAGTGCTGCCCAAGACGGCCTTCCTGGTGCTCTTCCTTCTTTCCTGGGGCCTCTGAAGAAGGGAGTTAATCCTTGCTAAGCCCGTCCCGTGCACTGCTCTGCTCAGGGCACTTACCTGTAATTCTCCCATTAGCCCTAAAGGGAAGGTGAACTTTTGCAGAGGACCAGTCTGAGGCTCAGAGAGGTTGTCATTTCCTGAGGCCACCCAGCCTAAGCAGCAGGCCTGGGATTTGACTCCAGCAACCCCGTGTGACTCGTCAGTGTCTGGAGTGCCCTCTAATGGAGAGGCTTTTCCATTCTGCTGGATTGGGGACGTCAGGTGACATCCGGAGCTGGGCCTCAGATTCCTGACCCGACAGGTTCCTGGTAGGGACCTTGGACTTCTCTTGGCGCACTGGTCCAAGGGGCTGCGTGAATGGCAGTCCCGGAGGTGTGCTGTGCATGGCTCTGGCCACCAGCCATCAGAGACTGTCTTCATCGCCCGGTGTCCAGCATCTGCCTGGCTTGTCCAGACTGTCAGTAGCCCGGGAGTCCCTTAGGCAATTGCTGTGAAGTCCGGACTTCCTGTCTCTCCCCTCCCATGCCCCCGAGCACCAGACTTGGCACTCAGTCACACTGCAGGAGAGACTACCCCTCCTTCAGGGCCCACCTCCTGAAGCTGGGAGTCAGCTTGGTCAGGTGAGGAAGAGCACAGGGCTGAGAATTGGAGACACGTGGGGTCAGGATCAGACTGTCCTGTTGACAGCAGTGCCCCCTGCTGTTTCTGAGGCTCAGTTTTCCTACGCCGGTAATTGGGGGCAGTGCGAATTGCCCTCTGTGCTTCGTGGGGTGATCGTGAGGACGCAGAACGTGTGACAGGGCCACGCCGAGAGCCAGCATGCCCGCACGGGGCTGGACCGTGGCCGTGTATACACTCTCAAGTCTGAAGTGGCAAATGTGTGGCTCATGGGCCACCACGGCCCATCTGTGTGCTCATGGTTGAACCAGGACACAGCCCCACAATCTTGTCTTTCTTTTTTTAATTGCAGAAAAACTCACATAGCACGCAGTAACCAATTTTAAAGCACACGGCTCAGTGGCATTTATGTTGTGCAACGATTACCTCTGTCTAGTTTCAAAACTTTTCATCACCCCACAAAAAACACCCCAAGCTCATTAAGTAATCACTCCCCATCCTCCCCTCCTGCAGCCGGTCACCTCTGGTCTGCTGCTTGTCAGTTTTGCCTGTTAAGGATACAGTACATAAACAAAGTCATGTAACATTGACCTTCTGTGTTTGACTTCCTTCGCCTCTTTTTTCACTTGTTTTAAGGTTCATCCGGTTGTAGCACGTGTCAGAACTGTTTTGTTGTTTGTTTGTTTTAATGATGGAACACTATTCCATTATGTGGATATGCCACAACTTGTTTCTTCATTCATCCATCGATAGACATTTGGGTTAGAATTCTTCTTAACACACAGTGCCATGAACCAGTGATCTCCAGACTTTTGGTCATGCCCTCCTTTAGGAAAAAAAACTTTTGAATCAATCCTCCCATTAAATGTAGATTTATCTGTTTTATATACATTACTACTACACAGATCCAGTACATTACAAAACCCATGTAAAGTATGGACATCTGAGGGGTACCCGGGTGGCTCAGATTAAGTGTCTGCCTTGGGCTCAGGTCATGCTCCCGGGGTCCTGGGATCAAGCCCCATGTCGGGCTCCCTGCTCAGCGGGGAGTCTGTTTCTCCCTTCTGCCCCTGCTCATGTGCGCTCTCTGTCTCTCTCTCTCAAATAAATACTTTAAAAAAAAATAAAGTATAGACATCTTAGGAAATGAGATTAAAAAAATAATAGTACTTCTCCTGTGTTTTCCCACTCCTGCCACGGAGTTACTGCCCATCCTGAGTATCAGGTGAGGATGAAAACGTGCCTGAAATTATAGCTTCTTATTTTAGAAAAATTGGAAAACACAAAGAAGTGGAAAACAGACAGTAAAATCCCCTCCAGCCTCTGCATCAAGCTCACTGAAGACCACCGCTGAGGCTCTGCCTGTTGAGTCCGGGCCCCTTCGTCCTCAAACGGTTTCAGGGGAGGGAGAGGCAGAAGGATAAAGCATGAACTTTTTTTTTTTCTTAAGATTTTATTTATGAGAGAGAGAGAGAGAGAGAGAGCACCCAAGTAGGGGGAAGGGTAGAGGGAAAGAGACAAGCAGACTCCCCATGAGTGGGGAGCCCAATGCAGGGCTCGATCCCAGGACCTTGAAATCATGACCTGAGCTGAAGTCAGAGGTGCCCTTGAAGCATGAACTTTAGAGTCCAGCCCTGGACTCTAAAACCTTATGGTTTTGTGACT
This sequence comes from Ailuropoda melanoleuca, assembly GCF_002007445.2. NCBI lineage: Eukaryota > Metazoa > Chordata > Mammalia > Carnivora > Ursidae > Ailuropoda > Ailuropoda melanoleuca. The sequence goes on from NC_048232.1 coordinate 82,139,670, forward strand.
CTGGTCACATGAATCAATACTCATACCTTAACTGTCTCATCTGCAAAATGCTGGTGATACTAATGTATTAGTTAGCTATTGCTGTGTAACAAAATATCCCAAAACGAAGTGGCTTTAAACAACAGATGTGTCCTCTCCTAGTTTCTGACGTCAGGAATCTGCTTAGCCAGCTGCCGCTGCCTCAGGATCTCTCATGGGTCACAACGTGGGGTCAGCCATGGCTGTGATTCTATCTGCAGGCTGAGGGCGGATCCATTTTCGAGCTCGCTTACCTGGTACTGGCAGGACTCAATTCCTTATGGGCTGAGTTGACTGTTGGCTGGAAGCCTCTGTCAGTCCATGCCACGTGGGCCTCTCCACGGGGCGGCTCAAAACATGGCAGCTTCTTCCATTAGGGCAAGCAAGTAGGGAGTGGCAAGAGAGGGTAAGCAAGGTGGAAGCCAAAGTCTTTGTGCTCCCCTGCAGAGATGTTATCTATTGCTTTTTGCAATATGCTGTTGGTTAGAAGTGAATCACGAGGACCGGCCCACACTCAAGGGGAAGGAGGTTGCACAAGGCTGTGAATACCGGGAGGTGGGGTCGGGAGATGGGGGGGCCACCTACCCAGCTACAATAGACCCACCACAGAGGGTCAGTGGGGTAAACGAGGTACCACGTGCACTGTGCTTGGGGGCGTGCCGGTTGCCCTGTCATTGGCCAGACTGTGACTGGTGTTACTCTTTTTTTTTTTAATTAATATATTTATTTGAGAGAGAGAGAGAGAGAGAGAACGAGCGATGGGAGGGGCAGAGGGAAAGAACCCCATGGAGACTCCCTGCTGAGCGCAGAGATGGCCACGGGGCTTGATCCCAGGACCCCGAGATCATGACCCGAGCCAAAACCAAGAGTCAGAGGTTTAGGGGCACCTGGGTGGCTCAGCTGGTTAAGCGTCTGCTCAGGTCATGATGGGAGATGGGGCTGGGCCTGTGCCAGCATCTGGGGGAGGCAGCTTAGGGGTGGGTGCTTGGCAGTTCTGCCTCCAAGAAGGGCATGAGACCACTCGTTCTGGGAGGCCAGGTCCAATTCTAGAGGAATCTTGGTGTCAGGAGAGGAAGGCCTCTCAGGACCTGGTGGGTACGTACCTGATGGTACGGGCAAATCTGCGGTCAGAGGGTCCTTAGAACCCGAGGCGGAGGAAGGAAGTGATTGTGCCCTCCTGCGCCGTGTGCCCCTAAGCGCGTTGTCCTCCCTCTCTGGGCCTCCCCTCCGAAATGCCCGCTTAACAACAGCCTTGTGGCTGTTTGGGGTGAAGAGGGCTCACTGGGGTGGGGGCAGGCAGCAGGCCGAGGGGCGTAGCCTCCCTTCTCCAGGCCCGGTGCTGGGTCCCATGCCCGGCCCCTCCCCCCCCAACAGGTGTTCTCCATCGTGGTGTTCGGCTCCATCGTGAACGAGGGCTACCTCAACAGCAACTCGGGGGGCGAGCAGCTCTGCATCTACAACCACAACCCCAGCGCCTGCAGCTACGGCGTGGCCGTGGGCGTGCTCGCCTTCCTCACCTGCCTGCTCTACCTGGCCCTGGACGTGTACTTCCCGCAGATCAGCAGCGTGAAGGACCGCAAGAAAGCCGTGCTGTCCGACATCGGAGTCTCAGGTGAGTCCCCCCGCCCCAGGGGGCACCCCCCCAGCGCAATAGAGCCTGCAGAGGGCTGCCCCGGCCACGGCGGGGGGCGGTGAGGGGACAGACTTGGGGTCACGTGGCTGGCAACGGGGAGCGGTGGGACCAGGGGTGGGCCTGAGATCCTGGGACGGCCCTCAGCTCCACAACAGGGAGGGGACGGGGCTTCCTGCCCTCCGGGCCTTTTCTCTGTCACCTCGTTTGGTGGAACCTCGTTGAGAAGTAAGGCAAGTAAGGCACACAGTCCAGGCCCGAGGAGGGTGACCTGCTGCCCCTGTCCTCCAGAAACAGCCTTTGGCAGAGATGACCTGACCTTTGTCCCCACGAGTTCTGAGGGTCTGATCACTGGGTGCTTTGGTCGAGGGGCAGTGAGGCTTTGGCTGTGGTCTCAGGCCTCTGGCTGGGACCTCCCCCCCATTACTGGGCCTGGGACTCTCAGGATGAGCCTGGCTGACTGGAAGCAGTAAGGCCAGTCCCTTAAACTTGAAAGAGGGAATGGAAATACTAGTTCTCAAACTGTATTCCGTGGAGCCCCAGGGTTCCCCAGCAGTGCCTATGGGAGATATTGGTCTCCAGACAGCCCAGCCCTTCGACACGCACAAGCTTTATCAGAGCAGCTCTGGTTCTCTCTGGGTGGACTCTGGGCACCCACAGATCTCATTGCCACGAGGCTCCCATGGCTCAACTCCGCAGGCCCCTCCCTAACCTCAGGCTTTGCGGGGCTGCAGGCACAGGAGAAGTCAGTGCTCAGACCCACGCAGCCCAGCTGTCCCCCTTGCCCAGCCTCCTCCAGCCTCTCTCTGCCCACTTCTCTGGGAGGCCGCAGTGGGCCGGGGGTCAGACCAGTGCCCCTCCCAAACTGCTGCAGGGCGCTCTGCAGTCCCCAGGCAGGGATTCAGCTGGGAAATCTGTGTTTGGCTGAGGTGACAGAAATGTCTGCCCAGGCTGACTGACTTTTCTCTCTCTGTCTCTCCCTCCTTCCCTCCCCTCACTGCCCCTGGCTCTCCCCGGCTCTGCTGCTGGCTGCGCGGCCTGCACGGCCGGCTCCTTTATGTGCTCTCTCTCCCGCTCCGCGTCTGACCAACCTCCCTGCTCTGGCCTCACCTTCCCCTGTGCTCCCCTCTCTGCCCCCCCCCGCCCCCGCCTAACCCTTTGGGGGTGGGGGAGTGTGGGAGCCGTGCTTCTCCCTGTTCCTCCCCACTCACCCTCTCTCGCATGTGGCCCCTTCTGCCTGGCCCTGGTGGACCCCCCAGCCTTCTGGGCCTTCCTCTGGTTTGTGGGTTTCTGCTTCCTGGCCAACCAGTGGCAGGTGTCCAAGCCCAAGGACAACCCGATGAATGAAGGGACAGATGCGGCCCGGGCGGCCATCACCTTCTCCTTCTTCTCCATTTTCACGTGGGTGAGTACAGCGCCCGCGCAGCACGCACTCTCCCGGCCCAGCCAGGCCTGGGCTGCCGGCCTTGCCGCTTCGCCAGGGCCTCCTGCTTCCCGGGGCCCGAACGGCCCCCTGCGTCTCTCCTCGACGCTCACACACAGCTGCTTCCTGAGGAAGGAGGCTGTCGCCAGTGCCAGCGAGGACAGTCCCCTAGGACGGGAGACCCTCGCTTTGGCACAGAGCACCCCTCCAGTGATCATGAACGCCCCTCACAACACTCTGGTAGCTGGGTCTTGGGCGTTTACTATAACCTTTTCCAAACACAAGCAGAGGCCTAGCCGGGAAGGTAAGGCTTTGTAGTTCCGAGCCCAGGCCTAGGCGTCAGGAGACCTGGGCCACATCTTGGGGCTGCCTCTAATTTTCCGGTCCTCTGTCTTCCCACCTGTAAAATCAGGAGATTGGATTTGGGGTGGGAGGGTGTCACAAACCCAGATGCCCATGGGGCAGGCAGCATGTGAGAAATGATGAGTGGGCCGGTGGCAGGTGCATGGCCCATAAAGGGCACCCTCAGCTCCTGTTCCAAAGCAGAAATGGGGATCCACACTGGCCAGGTCTTCCTGTTTTCCAGGGAAACCAGAAATCTGAATTTCTGTGTGAAATCTGATCTTTTATGTGTTAGCAATTTATTCAAGTTAACAAAAAAATACCATGTGGATCAAAGAAAGCACGTCTCTGGGCCCGACTGGCCAGACGGCCCCCCTTGGCAAGCTCTGGACCCAGGCTGGGCCTTCTTTCCCACTGGTTCCAGGTTGCCTTGATATGTACTTCTTCTCCCCTCATCTCCCACCTGTAGGTGTCTGGGGTCACATGGGCTCCAGGCTCCCATCCCAAGGGTTCTCCCACCCCTGCATGCACCCCCTTCCCCTCCAGGCCTTCCAGCAGACCTGAGCCCAGCCTTTTGCAAAGAGCCCCTGGGGCTGGATATGGACAGCCTTCGCCCCTCCTGCAAAGCGTGCTGCAGCCAGCCCTCCCTGTCCCTCTACCCTCCTGCGCTTGTCCTGGAGTGACTTTCTGCTCCTTACGATGGCCCCTGAATATCCATTTTTCTCTTGGGAGCCCCCCCCCTACCCGCAATGCAACATTAGGAGCTAGAGTTTAGAGAACACCTGTGGTTCGGGCCCCAGCTCCCCAGCTGTGGTCACACCAGCCGTCCAGGTCCTCAAGGTTGAGCAGGAAGAATCAGGTGACCCCAGGGCATCTCAGACCAGAGAAGGTGCCCCATGTGTGGGGATGACCCAGCTCCCCCCCTCAGCCCTACAGGGAGGTGTTTGGAACAGTGAGCCCTGAGATGGGGGTGGGGTTCATGGAGGAGGAGTGGGTGATTGGACACCAGGACTTCCAGGGGCAGATCCAAGAGCCTGACTGACAGGCTCCCACTGGCCCACTGAAGCCAGCCTCCCTGCTGGCACTTCTGCCTTTCCCAGCTCTTCCCCACTGGCCTCACCCCTGCTCTCTCCTGGCAGAGCCTGACCGCAGCCCTGGCCGTGCGGAGATTCAAGGACCTTACCTTCCAGGAGGAATACAGCACACTGTTTCCCGCCTCGGCACAGCCGTAGGCCTGCCCAGCTTCCAGAGGCAGGGGTGCCCCGTGTCATGCACAGTTGTGGGGGGCGGCCTGCTGCCTGGAGTGGCCAGGATACCAGGGCACGCAGGGCAGGGGAAGGCTGGCTGGTGAGGCCAGTTCAGACCTGCCACTTATTCACTTGTTGCCTCCTTTGTGTTTTGTTTTTCCATTTATTCAGTAAACATTTATTGAGCTGTGTTGTGCCTAGTGATGAATCAGACGGGGTCCCTGGCCCCCGGAGCCCACGGGCTGGGGAGGGGAAGACAAACAAATGCAGTTTCCCCCAAACAGACTGCCAGGGACTATCAGAGGGTTGGAGGTGGGTCGTACACGGGCTGCCAGGGTGCTGACTCTGGGCATTGGGAGAGCCTGGCCCTCACTGCAGCACGAAGGCTGACCTTACAGTCCCTGTGGAGGCTGGCTGCTGGGGGAGCCTGGCCGAGGACGTCAGAGGACTCCTCTCCTGGCTCTGCTCTCATATGCTGTGTGACCCTGGGCAAAGCTCTGCACCTCTCTGAGCCTCCGTCCACTACCCAGTGGACCAACCTCTCAGGGCTGTTGTGCAGATGAAAGAAAGGCTGGCGCAGGGCTTGGCACAGAGATGCTCAATAAATGTAGGTCTTTTGTTCTTTCATACATTCATTCATTCATTCTCTCCCAGGAGTCAGAGACACCTCCATAATCCCTGCTTTGGGGGCAGTTCTCATGGGGTGAGTCCTTGTTCTTCCAAAAGGCTCTGGCCTCCGGTTCTACACGGCCTCCAGTTATCTGGGCAGGAACCACCTATCCCTCCACTCTCTGCAGGAGCTGAGGGAGTCTTAGAGCAAATAGGCCCCCAGAGCAAAGCACAAGGAGAGTGAGCTTCCTAACTCTAGAGGCATACAAGTGCAGTCGGCCGCAGACAGTGTACCCACTCTGATGAAGCAGGGCCAGGCGCGCCACCAGGTCGCTGGGCTCTGAGCAGAACTCCCAGCCTCCCCTTTGCACCCCAGTCCAGCAGGGTCCCTGTCCTGCTCCCCCCCCACCCAGGCTCTTGTGTTGTGGCCTCGAACTGGCTGGCGAAGGGAGGCCTGAGTTCCTCAGCTCAACTCCTGTATGCCTGGTCCGCCTTTCTCAGGCTCCTGTACTGCTTTAAACAGCCACCATTCAGAAGGACTGCCCCTCAGAGCTTTTACCAGTGACACAAAACGTCAGTGCCTAGTCACTGGGCTTCTGGAATTTTCTAGAATAAAATGCCAAGCACACTTCACCCCCTGCCTCTCACCAGATGGCCCTTTGGGGTTCCTTGTTGGTTTCTTGCCTTGTCAGGGGGCTGATGAAAGGGAAGGAGATGGGGAGAGCCCTGGCCAGGGAAGAGGCAGGACCTCTGTGTCCAGGTCTGGGTTCTGGCACTAACTCTGCCATGACATCTCCCTTAACTAAGCCTCAGTCTTCCCAGCCCAAAAGCAAGTATATAGAGCATTAGCATCTTCCCATCAGTCTTGCCGGGTAGTCTGCTAGAAAGATCTCGGGCGGAGGCTTTCCATGTAAACCTAAAAGCTGTTTTTAAAAATTTATTCCCTAGCTTGGTGTGGTCGATGTCATTGTCCTTAATAACAATGCAATTGTTTTTGCTGAAAAAGAATTTCCCACCTACGTACATGTGCTGTAGACAAGGCTTTCCCAACTAGGTCCTGTGGGAAAAGGGCTTTGTTGGTCAGATAAGGTTGGCAAATGCTGCTTGCCATAGTTTTCCCCTGGGGGATCCCAGCATACATGAGTCAAGGCTCTGACAAGTCCTGTGGCCCTGAAACTTATTTTACTCTGTTCCCAAACTTGTTTGACCATATGTTTTAGTTAGCATGAGGTTCAGCAGCACGTGATATTATAAACCACAGCGGTTTAAATGAAGCCCAAGTCTGAGAAGACAGTCCAGGGCTGGCATAGTGGCTCCAGAGGTCTTTCGTGACCCAGGCCTTTCCCATCCCTCCAATTTGGCTCATGGACCTCGTGGTCCTGCGTGGCAGCTAGGGCTCTAGCTACCACATCTGCATTCTGGGCATCAGGTCCAAGGGTGGGACAGAGGACTTGGGGCAGTGTGCTGGCCAGGACTTAGTCACGCGCTTACACCTAGCTGCAAGAGAGATGGGACAGCTTTTAGGAGATACCAGCCCTTCTCTAGCCCACCAAGAACCTGTGTTCCCCATTCCGCATAACACCCCTGAGAACACAGTTTGAGAATGGTGTTGTGGCCTTTGGGCCGTTTTAACACTCCAGAGCGGAGGATGTTTGCTGACCCATCGGGACCTCTGGGATTGGGGGACAGGGGACCGGTGACTTCTGAAGGTCTTTCTGGCCGGATGGACAGTGTGGCTCTGCATGTCTCGAGGGCTGGCCGCCAGGACAGACTCCCCCACAGTCAGGCTTGGTCTTGTCTCGGGTGCTTTGAGGATATTTAACCCGTACTGCCTGTGTCCTGTGAACTAACTACCACTAACCCGCTGTTCTTGTCTGTCTCTCCTCTAACCACCCCCTCCCACCTGTCCTTGTCCCCGCTGGCCCCCGTCCCAGGCGGGCCAGGCCGTGCTGGCCTTCCAGCGGTACCAGATTGGCGCCGACTCGGCCCTCTTCTCCCAGGACTACATGGACCCCAGCCAGGACTCCAGCATGCCTTACGCCCCCTACGTGGAGCCCAGCGCCGGGCCAGACCCCGCCGGCATGGGCGGTACCTACCAGCAGCCAGCCAACGCCTTTGACACCGCCCCAGGGCTACCAGTCACAGGGCTACTGAGCTGCAGTGACCACCTGCCCCTCGCCTGTCCCCGCCCCGTCCCCAGCTGCCCCCCGCCCTTTCCCCCTGCCCACACCCAGACCCCTGCTCCCTCCCAGGCTGCCCTGCCCAGCGCCTCGGCAGCCTCTGGGTTGTTCCCCTGAGGTCCAGGGCAGCTCAGGGTGGGCTGGGGCCGCAAGGGGTTGGAGGTTTGTCTCCACGTGTGTGCAAGTCTGTCCAGCAGGGGCTGGGGGCATTCGCGTTCGTGCATTGTGTCACCGAGCGTTCATAGAGTGCCTGCTGTGTGTCAGATATGTGCTTGACACCGGTGGTGAGAGACCAGTGGTCCCGGGAAGAGGGAAGACGAGGCACAGAGAAGCCCCGCTGGTCCCAGAAGTGGAAATCAGTGTGAAAGATAGACTGGATGGTGCTGGGAAGGTTTGGCTCCAGGGTGGGTGGGAACACCCACAGGACATTGGGGCCTGTCATCCAGCCCTACTGTGAGCATGGGGGCTGTCTCCATTTTATGGTTGAGGACAGTGGGGCCTGGAGAGGTCAAGGTCCCTTGCCCAGGGTCACTCAGGCAGCCAGTGATAGAGTTGGGGCCAAGCCCGGGCCACCTGACCAGAGAGCCCCTGCTGTCCCCAGTCCTCCCTGCTTTCCCCGTCCCCGAACCTGGGGCTCCACCGCTCAGTACTCCTGTCACACTGGGAGGCCTCGGGGACCTCAGCCCGTGAGATAACCCTGATTCTGCTGCAGGTCAGGGGCTTGTTCTGCCAGGCTGCTCCCCACAGTGGGACAGCCCTGCCTCTAGGCCCCTCTCCCCACATCCCCACCGGCCCCTCCCCCGGCCTCCCGTCAGGGTGGGAGGGCAAAGGGGTTCGCCTCACTAGCTTGTTTCCCCATGTACTGCTCCATGCTGTGCATGCCCCACCGGGAGCTCCAGCACCCTCTGTGTGGCCTCCCAAAGGACTGACCATCATCCCTGCCCAGGGCTGGGTGGACGAGGAGGCCCAGAACGGGGAGCGACCGGCCCAAGGTCACAGTGAATAAGTGGCAGAGCTGGGCTTGCTGCCTGGGTTTCTTGGCCCCAGCCACCCAGCAGGTGCCCGATTCCCTGTCCTGCCCTTGTGACCTCCCAGGAAACAACTGATCTGGGACACTGTGTCATCTTTCCCTCAGCCGGGGTTAGCCAGGGGCTCAGGGGCCAGAACAGCCAAGGACATGGAGGGTCCTTCCACTGGCCTTCCAGAAGGCCTGTTGAGAGGACAGTCACCCTGTGGGAGTTAGAGTAGGGGGCAGGGGGCTCTGGAGCCAGCAAGGCCAGCCTTCGAGCTGCTGCCATGGGACAGACTGCTCCCAGGATGAACGCTGAGAGCCCCTGGTGCGTGGTGGGCTGGGGGAGGCTGTGGGCTGCAGTGCAGACGGTAGCAGGTGTCTCCAAAGGCACAAGGAGGGTTGGGGCCAGGGAGGGACTCCCGCACAGGCGGATTCTTCACTGAATCTTAAAGGACAGGGAGGCCTTAAAGGAGAGAGAGAGAAGTGTGGGGAGACGTGGGGCCCCGGCTCCACTGGCCAGTGCCCCAGGGAGCAGGGCCAGGGGATTGTGACTTGGCTCCGTGCTGGGTGTTCCCCTGCCAGCACCCTATGCCCCCCATGAGAACCCTCAGAGACAGGTGGTACTCACTTGCCCATTGACTCAGCGGCTGTCCTGTGCCAGGGATTCAGAAGGCGTGCGAGCTGGCCATCCAGAGATGAGCACCAAGCCAGCCACCGTACCCAGGGTCCATGAGAGGGCAGGGTGCTATCTGCACGCTTGCCAAGGGACGCAGCGCCCCTAGGAGGGGCCGGGAGGACGGGCAGCAGTTAGCTATGAGGGAAGGAGAAGGAATTTCCTAGGTAGAGAGGTAGCATCGTTGTCCCCACTTAACAGAAGGGGAAACTGAGGCTCAGAGTGTAAACAAGTTAGCAGTGGAGCGTGGATCTGAACTTAAGCCTGTTCAAGTCCTCATAAGGGGCAGCAGTGACAGGAGAGAACCCCAGACAGCTGAGCAATAGCTGGTTGTCACAGACTTCAGTTTTCCACATGGCAAGGGGCTCTGTCTCTGGTACCCCCGCCCCGCAGTGGTGCAAGTGAGGATGGGATGGGGTTGTGGCATCTACCAGGCCAGGTTTGCGAAGCAGGTAAGGGCGTGGGTGGTTGTGGGGGCGCTTCTGGCAAAGTGAAGTTCTGTGCCCATGCAGGCGGCTGAGAGAGGTCCTTCCCCTCGCCCACTCCCCACCAAACACCCCCTGCCGATGGACACCAGGGGACCCCAGGGTGCTGCCCATCTATTCTCCCCGGCACCGACCAGTGGCTCATGATACTGAGCTAGAGGGCAGGCTGCACTTAAGTCTTCACCGATCCCCTGGGTGTTTCTTAGAGACTCTCCCTGGCACCCCAGACCAGGAAAGTTTACAGGACCCCTGCCGGGAGGGAGGGGCATGGAATCTTCTCTTTGCATTCCTCATTCCACCTGGGGTGCAGCCCAGACATGATCCCACCATAAGGCTGGGTGTTGGCAGGGGCCCCGCGAATGGTGGAAGTGAGAAGCAGGGAGAGGACGGGATTCAGCTGGGACCCAGGGCTCCTGACTCCCCTTCTGGGAGGTTGGTAGGGATGCCCTGCTGCTTCCGCTGGCTGAGGACAGCCCTCTGGAGGCCCCAAACTTTGAGCCTGTGCTCACAGGCCAATGGTATCCTCTTTTCCCTCCCTCTGCCTCTCCCTTGCTTCCAACTCTTTCTTTGGAGAAGTCCGCCCCTGCAGCCTGACCTTGCTGAGTTTGGGCTCCCTCCTTCCACCAAGCACAAGAGAGGGCCCAGGAAAACTGGGTTCCACACAAGTTCAGAGCTGCAAGGACCCTTAGAGATGGTAGAGTTGGCCGGTAAGACAGTCACTCGTCCAAAGGTACGCACAGAGTCAGAGGTTGAGGACCTAGGTCTCCTGCTTCCGAGTTAACACTCATCCTGCACAGCCATGGGCCATCTGCCTGGGTATGGCTTCTGGTACCTGGGGGTGTGACAATCAAGGGGCTAATTCCCCAGGGACTGGCATCCGCTCCCCTACTCCAACCTCCCCTGTGATTTTTGATCTTCAAAGACTCTTGGGGGTCCCAGGCTTCCCCCATGTAACCAAGAGCTCCCACTCGTTACCCCTTGAGGGCCCCCCAACCTTGGCCCAAGACCCCTTTGATTCTCTAAGGAGCAGGAAGGGGGAACACCCCTCCCAAGAGTTTGTGGGAGGATGGGCTGGTCCAGCCATCTCCCAGCGCTGCCCCTTGATGTGACACTCCCCGTCCCCTGGTGCCCACAGCCCTTGTCTGGGTGTCCCGGCCCTCCCGCAGCATAACTGCCTGTGTATAGTATAAATATATATATTTTCTATATATAAGATGTATAATATAAGGCTCCACAAATCTCTTTCTGTGTGTGTGCGTGTGTGCAGTGAATGGCGGTCCCCATCCTGGGCCCCCACTCTGGACTCCCCCCACCACCTGGTCAAGTCTCAAGAGTGAATCCAGTGGCCCCATGGCACCCTCCGTTATGACACCTGTCCATTTGTGGTGAACCAAGTGAAGGTGGTGACTTCTGGTGACATACTAATAAAGTGAAGACAAACCCACCCGCTGACTGCAGCGTGTCACAATGATTTTGTTCTGAGTGTGGTTTCCCTGACCTGGCACGTGCTTTATTTATTCTTATTGTTCACTACAAGTAAGATCATTACAGTTGAAGCCAGTGCCCCCCACTTTACATGCGTGCATGCAGGCGCATGCGCACACACACACACACACCCCCCCTGTCACTCTTCCTCTCCTGGCCCCTTTCCCAATCCCCAGAGGCACCCAAGCCTCCATCCAGGCCTACACATATGTTTGC
>NC_048232.1:82151089-82166644 GCF_002007445.2 Ailuropoda melanoleuca
CCACGGTATTTGTCACACACCTTACCTGCCAAAGGACTTCAGAAATTAAAATCTGAATACAAAGGACTCAGATCTGCTGTGAGGAGTGGGAGTTGGGGGCGGGGACTACTCAGAAGAATGAGCTTTAGCTAGAGAAGATGCTCCCAGACTGAGATGAGGAGGACATCGCAGTGGTCATCTCCACCCTCGAAGATGACCGACCCTTCATGCTGTGATGTGGGTTTCAAACCGTGGTAACATGATGGCGGTTCCTTGGGCTTGACAGAAATCAGTAAAACCCTGAAAGGGCTTTAACACAGTCAGAATAATTTGGAGAAATATGAAAATCCTCTCAAAGAAATACTAGTTTTCAGAATCAGGGCCCCTACATAATTTTGGGGGCCTCTTACTCAAAAAGCGGTAAAAAGGGGCACCTGGGTGGCTCAGTTGGTTAAGTCCAACTCTTGATCTCAGTTCAGATCTTGATCTCAGGTTCCCATGCACACTGGATATGGAGCGCACTTACACCAACACACACAGCAGTTTAAAAAAAAAGTGCAAAGTACTAAAATAAAATTTTTTTCCTTTCAAAATATTTGATTACTTATAAAATGAAATAGGGGTTATGTGAGTGACATCACAAACAAAGCTGCAAAAAATATATTTTATTTATTATATTAGTACATTTAGAGCTGATGATTCTTGTGGAACAATTTGTCAAAAGATTTAAGTCTTCGAAAAATCAATTTCACATATGCCTGAATTTAATTTTATATGTAAGTTTATACAGTGACATTTTATATTTCCTCTAACATTTTCTGTACCTTGTGTAGATATACAAGAAACTGAAAGTTAGGGGCGCCTGGGTGGCTCAGTCGGTTAGGCATCTGCCTTCAGCTTGGGCCCTGATCCCGGGGTCCTGGGATCGAGCCCCGCATCGGGCTCCCTGCTTAGTGGGGAGTGGGCTTCTCCCTCTCCCTCTGCCCCTCCCCTCTGTTCGTGTTCTCTTTCTCACTCTCTCTCGAATAAATAAATAAAATCTTAAAAAAAAGAAAAAGAAACTGAAAGTGATACTGACCTGGCAGAGGAGATGCTAAATGATCACCAAGGTGGTTCTTGCAGGGTGGGGCTCATACACCACACTTAGGAAATGTGGGAAACTCAGCTGTGCAATTCCCAGCCGTGTGGGCCTGCAGTCATGGTCTCCTCAGGGGGAAAAAAAAAACAAACTGAAAGCAACTTCATAATTTGTCTATAATTTTCATAACCTATGTAGGCACCTGATTGCCATATCTTTGATGACAAGAACAATTAATTTTAAAGTTACCTTGCTCATTAGTAATGAAGCGTCACATGAAAATAGAATTATTTTCTATAAAATGTGACCTTTAGATTTGAATTCTAGTCCTAAGCCTCTGAATATTTGCTTTGCAATGTAACGGCAGTCTTCAAAACCAGGGATGCTAAACTCTGAGGAATTGACAACTCCCTGATACGCTTTATTGCAACGTCCATGCACAGGCTTTGGTTTTGTAATAATTTACCGACAGTCGACTGTCCAAGCGCTCGCAGTTCCTGTCCCAGACTTCAGCTGCAGAGGTTCCATCCATGTAGATCTAGTGGATGGGCTCTTCCACGGGGTGGGGGGGGTCCCTCCTCTCACCCTGGCTTCGGTGGACTGCAGCCATATTCTGCTGCTGCCAGTCCGGGCACGGATCCCAGACTGCACGGCCACGTGGGTGCACAGTGGGTGGCCAGGGCAACTGCTTGGCACCCATGCTGCCCGCCGCCTGCCGTACTTGCTGGCCAGGGCCTGCTCCCTACCACCTGGTGTATCTTCACACACATGCTTCACTGTCCCGTTGGACTTCCTGTACGAAGCACAGGTTCAAGGAGAAAATTATCACGAATTTCAAGATGGCGAGAGCAGAGTGTTAAACCAAGAGCTGGGTCCATTCTGAGCTGGGAGGCCTCTACAACCACAGGTCACACGCCTGTGAGCTCAGCCCTGCCCAGAATACTGATTTCCAGGCCCCTCTCCACTGCTCTTTCATTCTTCTTTTTTTTTTTCTAAGACTTCATTTATTTGAGAGAGAGAGAGAGAGAGAGAGCATGAGAAGTGGGGAGCGGGAGAAGCAGGGTCCCCGCCGAGCAGGGAGCCCGACGTGGGGCTCGATCCCAGAACCCTGGGATCAAGACCTGAGCCGAAGGCAGACACTTAACCAACTGAGCCACCCAGGGCCCCCTCTTTCATCCTATTCTGAACCATTTTTTCTCCTTTCAGTCTTCTTGTCAATTAGATAGCAGCACTTAATTGTGGGTTTGTCATATTGGCTATAATTATAATAAATTTGATCACCCAGTTCTAGTTCCTGGCACAGAGCTGCTAAAATCCTTGGAATGTCTGAATGATAGGGTTAAGAGGTTCACCTTGTGTTGTTCATAACAAGCCCCTTACAGTCACACCTGCGTGTGTATTAATGAGGTAACTTTTAGAAAACCCCTAAGGATGGGAGAGGGAGGTTGCCAGGGAAACCAGCCATGGGATTGAAGGGCTGGAAATTTCAGCCCCACCCCCTGACCTCTGGGTAGAGGAGAGAGGCTGGAGATTGAGTTCAATCACCAATGGCCGATGATTGACTCAAGCATGCCTCCATAATGGAGCCTCCATAAAAACCCTAACCAAAGAGATTCAGAGAGCTTCTAGATTGGTGAACACATCAAGGTGCTGGGAGGGTGGTGCACCCAGAGAGAGGATGGAAGCTCTGCACGCGCGCACGCACACACATACACACGCGCGCACGCACACCCCCGCCCCCCAGGTACCTTGCCCTATTCATCTCTTTCATCTGGTTGTTCCTGAGTTGTATCCTTTGATAATAAATAGGTGATAGAAAGTAAAGCATTTCCCTGAGTTCTGTGAGCCATTCCAGCAAATCACTGACTTATTCAGGAGGGAGTCATGGGAACCCCTGATTTCTGTAGCCAGCAGATCAGAAGTAGAGGTGGCTGGGACTTTCCATTAACATCTAAAGGGAGGGCATTCTTGGGACTGAGCCCTTAACGTGTGGGATCTGACACTGACTCTAGGGAGATCACGTCAGAACTGAACCGAACTACAGGACACCCAGCTGGTGTCAGAGAGTGGGTCAATGTGAGAAAAAACCCACATGTTCAGTATCAGAAGTGTGGGCGCTGGTGACAGTAGAGAAGAAAAAAGTGTGTGTGTGTGTGTGTGTGTGTGCCTGTGTTTAGGGACAGAGCTGAGCTAAGCACTTTGGTAGCATATCAGTTTCACTTCTTTCTTTCTTTTCTTTTTTTTTTAAAGATTTTATTTATTTATTCGACAGAGACAGAGACAGCCAGCGAGAGAGGGAACACAAGCAGGGGGAGTGGGAGAGGAAGAAGCAAGCTCCCAGTGGAGGAGCCTGATGTGGGGCTTGATACCATAACGCCGGGATCACGCCCTGAGCCGAAGGCAGACGCTTAACCACTGTGCCACCCAGGCACCCCCAGTTTCACTTCTTTCAGTGCCCGTGATAGAGACACTGCGCTGAGCCCATTTTACAGATGAGGAGCTGGGCCAGAGAAGTGGCACAGCCAGGGTCACACCGGGCAGAGCCGGAAGCACCATAGTGCTTCCACCTTCAAAAATTCATGCTCTTGGGGCACCCGGGTGGCTCACTCAGACTCTTGATTTAGGCTCAGGTCGGGATCTCAGGGTCGTGGGATGGAGCCCTGCATCAGGCTCTTTGCTCAGTGGGGAGAGGGGGGATCTGCTTGAGATTCTCTCTCTCCCTCTCTCTCTCTCTCTCTCCCTCTTCCTCCCCCCCACACACCCCTGCTTTCTCTCTGTCTCTCTCTCAAATAAATAAATAAATAAACCATTTTTTAAAAATCCATGTTCTTAGCCATTGCCTTTTGTTAAATTATTTTTATACCAGTCTATGGTTGTATTGGTAATTCAAAATCCTTAAAGCCAGTTTTACACAAAAATTGCCTCCGCTCAGAATGTTTCTGGATCAGGGAAGCCTTCAGCTTTGGTCACCCATCCATCCTCCTCTGTGCTTACTCATCTCTTGTGTCTTCCCAAGCCTGTCCCAATTACATGGCCTAGAAATGTTACTTTAAACATTTGAGAGATCTCCAACAAAACCGAAAACCTTTTCCTCAAGCTTTTTCAAAACTCTGCAGGCTTTTCAAACATTACGTCAGCTGGGTGTTGTCATCGCCGAGCCCTTGCTGTCAACATGGCAGACTCCCAGGCTCACCCTTGGCCCTCTTCTCCATCCGCACTCGCTTCCTTGGTAAGCCCATCTGATCCCACGGCTTGAAATATCCACTGTATACTGATCACTCCCCAGCTTGGGCCACTCGTAGAGCCAACTGCCTGCCTTTACACTGAGATATCCAGTCGACGTCTCCTGTTTGTCACGCTCAAAGCCAGACTCCTGACGTTGCTCCCCATCTCAGTAAATGGCACCTTCAGCTTCCATGTGCTCTGGGCAAAAATCCTTGGAGCTATCATGGTTCCCCTTTCTCTCGTATTTCATGTCTGATCCACTGGCAGATGTTGTCAGCTCTTCCTCATTCTGACCATTTCTCTTCACTTCCACCATGACCATTCTGCTTCAAGCCATCCTCATGACTCTCCTGGGCCACTGGGCCACTGCAGGAGCTGCCCAGATGGTGTCCCTGTTTCCACCCTGGCCCCTTGCAATCTGTTCTTGACACCAGCAGCCTTGATGATCATGATTGTAATTGTTACTCCCAGTCTACAGTGCTTAGAATGTGCCAGACACAATTCCAAGTGTTTCCTTTATATCAACCTTATTGAATCCTCAAAATCACCATGCAAAGTGATTACTGTTATTATACCCATTTTACAGATTATGAAACTGAGGTACAATGAAATTAAATAACTTGTCCAAGGTTACCCAGCTAGAAAGTGGGGGAATTGGGTCTACAGACCAAGGAATTCTTATTCACTAAGCCTCTAAAATACAAGCCATTCAGGGTCCTCTTCTGTTCAAAACTGTCCAGAAAGCCTTCCTGCCTTTCTTAGCAAAAGCCAGCGTCTTTACAATGGCCAGGAAGCCCCACAGGATCTGCCTCTGCTACCCTTCCCATCCCATCATCTGCCACTCCTCCCCTCCCACACCCGCCTTCTCACTGTTCCTAGAACATGTCTAGCATGTTCCCGCCTCAGGGCCTTTGCACATGCTGTTTCTTCTGCCTGGAATGCTCTTCCTCCTCCAAGTCTCTGCCTACATGACACCTTGTCAATGGGACCATCCCTGGTCATGTCTTTAAAAAATTGCAGACCAGGGGCGCCTCTCTGGCTCTGTCGGAAAAGCGTGTGACTCTTGATCTGGGGGTTGTGAATTCCAGCCCCATGTTGGGTGTAGAGCTTACGTAAAAATAAAATAAAAATATTTTTTAAAATTGGCAGACCCCACCCCTCCCTTATTTTCCTCCACAACACTTTTTACCACTTGACATATGTTGGTTTGTTTCTTTTTTGTCTAGCTCTCCTCACTGAATTTAAGTCTCACGAGAGCAGAGATTTTGTCATTCCTCTATTCTAAATACAAGGTGCCTGGCATATGGTAGATGCTTAATTGAGAATTGTTGCCTTAATGAATTAATCTTCCCACCAAATCTCCTCCTTTCCCTGTGCTCACCATCCCAGAGACAGGCACCTTCAGCCCCTGGTTCCTCTCCCTGGAGGTAATACCCGAGCTTTTATCCCTCTTTTAAAAAATCAAAGCATCTGCCAGATCCTGTTGACTCAACTTCCTAAATATTTTTCAAACCATCCACTTCCCACCATCCCTTCTGCCACCTCCTTGGTTCTGCCCTTCCATAACAGATGCCTGGAATGCTTACAAGCATACACTGAGTTTTGCCGATTTTGAATTTTTCCGTGTCCTCTCTACCCCAAGTCCTTTCAATTGATCCCCTTGTCCTCCCCAACCCCGGCCCAAATGTGCTCCCCTTCAAGGGCTCCCGTCTCAGTAAATCTTCCACCACTGACACAGCTGCCCAACCAGGGAACCTGGGGGTCCTCCTAACACCCCTTTCTTCCACCTCCAATCCACTGCCAGTCTTTCTCTTTCTATCTAATTACATGTTTTTGAAAACTGCCTGTTTCCTTTCATCTTGAGGCCACTCCCCTAGTCCTGGCCACCACCCCATCTCATCTGCGTTATCTCAGCAGCCCCCTAGTGCTGGTCTCCTTGCCTGCCATCTGGCCTGGGCTAATCTTCCTAAAATACAAGTGTAATCAGGGGATTTTCCCACTGAAATGAATCTTTACCCTTTCCCGTGCACAGACCTCCCCCCCACTAGTCCCAGCCTCCTGCTTCTCTTGAATTCTACCATTGCTCCCTCCCATTCTCACTATGATCACGCTATTCCTTTGGCCTAGGATGCCCTTTCACCCTTCTCTGCCTGCCCAGTTCCTTTCCCCTCCTGAACCCAGCTCCAAGGTCACCTGTCCTGTGCAGTTCCCCCTGACTCCCCCACCCCCACCACATCCTCAGCCCTGGGTAACTACCACCTTCCCTTGGCAACTCACCCACCCAGCCCCCCTGAACAAGGTCACCTTTATCACCTGGTTGAGGTGATAACAGGCCAAAGAGAAGTTTGGGGCCAAACAGTGAGGCCCGAGTAAGCACCTTCTGTGTGGCTGGAACTGTTCCCAGAATCCCAAGGTCAGACAGTAGAAGCATCTGGCATAAGGAGGGAGTCATAGGCTGGAGAAGGAGAAGGGCAGAGAACCAGCGTATTCGGACCAGATTCTGTGTTCCCACGCTAAAGGCTTTGAAAATGTTACTTCGTTTAATCGTGGTCACATCTCTGGACCGTAGGGATTTCAAAAACAAAGAAACTGATGCATGAGGCTTAAAAACTAATAAAGGCAGCATTCCAAAGCAGCAGGTGGGGGAAAGAAGAGATTAATCAATGAAAGGCTTTCATGGAAATTGGCAATGTGTGTGCAAACAACCAGACCGGATCCCCTGCACTGCATTATACCCCAAATGGAATGCGCATGACCGAAGTTCAGTGAATATTTGCTTCAGTCTGGGGTCAGGTAGGTCTTTCTCAGCATAACACAGAAAACAAAGACCATAAAGGAAAATATTGAGAGATTTCATTAGTCAAAATGTAAATTTTTAGTAGGTCAAAAAATAAAGTTAAAATGAAAATAGAGAACCGGGAAAAGTATTTCCAACATGTTAACAGAAATAGGCTCATGATCTAAACAGACAATTCCCATAATAAGAAATATAGTGCATCAACACACGTACCCGAAAAAGCTCAATTTTCTGAGCAATCATAGAAACACAAATTAAATCAAATTCAGGTACCATTTGTAATCTACCAAATTATCCAATATTCGCTTTAATGAGATCATTCTATCACGAGGTGCAGCGGGAGACTGCATCTTAAAACTGCTGATGGAAGTGATGTGAGAAACAAAGGCGGAAGGAAAAGTAGATTAAAAAATGTCCTTACAGGGGCGCCTGGGTGGCACAGCGGTTAAGCGTCTGCCTTCGGCTCAGGGCGTGATCCCAGCATTGTGGGATCGAGCCCCCACATCAGGCTCCTCTGCTATGAGCCTGCTTCTTCCTCTCCCACTCCCCCTGCTTGTGTTCCCTCTCTCGCTGGCTGTCTCTATCTCTGTCGAATAAATAAATAAAATCTTTAAAAAAAAAAATGTCCTTACAACCTGCAGCCCACTGACAAATACTTGAGATAGGCAGAGTATAACCTTTCTCCAGGATCCTGCGTCTTCTTTAGCATATGACGTCCTCTTGGAATTTCCCTTATCTTTACTTCTCCAAGCCCCAAGGTATATAATCAGGTGCTCTTCGCAATCTGGGGCAGAAGGAAGCAGCGGGCATCAGCTCTTTCTGCCCGGGGTCTTGTCCCTGTGCTTTAATAAAACCACCTTCTTTGCACCAAAGATGTCTCAAGAGTTCTTTCTTGGCTGTGGGCTCCGGACCCCACCAACCTCACCAACACAACAATAGTCAAAAAAACTACCTCACTAGAACCTGCCATTTTTCAAGGTTATAGGGGCGCCTGGGTGGCTCAGTTGGTTAAATGTCTAACTCTTGATTTGGGCTCAGGTCGTGATCAATCTCTCAGGGTCATGGGATCAAGCCCTGCCGGGGTGGGAATCTGCCCCGGGCAGGGAGTTTGCTTGAGATTCTTTCCCTCTGACCCCGCCCAAATAAGTAAATAAATCTTAAAAAAATAAAAGGTTATAAACAGGGGTGCCTGGCTGGTTCAGTCAGCGGATCATGTGACTCTTGATCTCGGGGTCGTGAGTTCGAGCCCCACGTTGGGTGTAGAGATCACGTAAATAAACTTAAGAAAAAAAAGATATAGGGGTGCCTGGGTAGCGCAGTCGTTAAGCGTCTGCCTTCGGCTCAGGGAGTGATCCCGGAGTCCTGGGATCGAGCCCCACATCAGGCTCCTCCGCTGGGAGCCTGCTTCTTCCTCTCCCACTCCCCCTGCTTGTGTTCCCTCTCTCATTGGCTGTCTCTCTCTGTCAAATAAATAAATAAAATCTTAAAAAAACAAAAAGGCAGGCTTACGGGATCCTGGGGATCGGGCTAAGATGCCTTTTGCCCTTCGCAAAGTATTAACATTGGGACAGCTGAGTTCCTAGAGGAAGATTACTCCGCCTGCTTCTAGGTCTTGTCAGTGGGCCATAGGTAGTAAGGAAATTTAATTTTTCTTTTGCCTTTGTTTCGCACATCAATTAACATCAGGGTTCGCTCTTATGCTGCGCATTGTATGGGTTTTGACAAAGGCCCGGTGTGGTGCATCCACGATTCCGATATCACACGAATGTACTCTGCCCTACACCACCCCCGTGCTTCCCCTATTCATCCCTCCCCTTGTCTTCCTGAACCCCTGGAACCACCGATCGGTCTTACTGTCTCTAGTTTTGCCTTTTCCAGAATGTCGTAGAGTTGGAATCATACAGCACGTAGCCTTTCCTACTGCCTTCTTCACCTGGCAGTAACGCATTCACATTTCTCCAAGTCTTTTTGCGGCTTGATAGCTCACTTCTTGGTATCTGTGATCATATCCCCTTGTCTGCATGCACCACAGTTGTCCATCCACTTACCTGTCGGGGGACATCTGGGTTGCTTCAGTTTGGGCAATTATACATAAAGCTTCCGTAAATATCTGTGTGCAGGTTTTCGTATGTGGATTGCATTGTCCACTCATTTGGATAAATATTAAGGATAGCAACGGCTGGACTGCATGGGAAGACTATGTTTAGCTTTGGAAGAAGCCACCGAACTTCCAAAGTGTCTGTACAATTTTGCGTTCCCAGCAGCAACACAGGAAAATTCCTGTTGCTCAGTCTCGTCAAGGGGCTTTGGTGTCGTCAGTGTTGGGATTTTCACTCTTCTAAAACGTGCGCCGTAGTATCTCATTGTTGTTCAACTTGCTATTCCCTAACGACGCAGGATGCTCTTTCAAATGCTTCCTTGCCATTTCTGCTCCAGGTCTAACGATGAGCTTAGGTGATGCTTTCTGTAGGAAGGCTACTTTCCCCCATTGTATCGATAGCCTTGCTGTGGAAGGCGTGATTCCAAAACTCAGTTGGTTCAAGCAATGACCACACATCTGATGGTATTGTGGGGTTCAGCTGATTGCAGTGTGGTGGGACGGGGGCTGCCCTGCTTCTCCCTGCGGGCTCGCGGCTCTGCTGGGGCGGCTCTGCTCCACATGTCTCACACTTTGGATCACTGTAGCACAAATTAAAAAATATATTTTGATAAATATGCTTTACTATCCTTGGTTTCCTTTGTAAACATTGGTATATTATTCTATGCATTTTTAAAAGATTATTTATTTATTTATTTATTTGAGAGAGAGAGAGAGCACGCATTAGCAGGGAGAGGGACAGAGGGACAGGGAGAAGTAGACTCCCTGCGGAGCAGGTTGCCCTATGCAAGACTCGATCCTGGGACCCTGAGATCATGACTTGAGCCGAAGGCAGGCGCTTAACCGACTGAACCACCCCGGTGTCCCTCAATGCACTGTTAAATATTATTTTGAGAGAGGGCTTCTCCAGATGGTCAGAAGCATTCTTAACACAGAGAAGTTCACAAAATTCTGGTCTGCGGCAAAGTGCAATGCAACCTTGAGTATAATCCTGAGAAACGGGAAGCAAGGAGCCCGATGTGGGACTGGATCCGACTTGATCCCATGACCCTGGGATCATGGCTTGAGCTGAAGACAGATGTTTAACTGACTGAGCCCCCCAGGTGTCCCACCAAATTGTTAATAGTAATTGTATCTAAGTGGTCTTGGGATATGGTGATTTAATATTTTTTCTCTGCTCTTGTTTTTTCATTTTCCGCAATATGTATTATTTTTATTTTTTAAGGATTTTATTTATTTATTTGAGAGAGCAAGAGGGCACAAGTGAGGGGAGGAGCAGAGGGAAAAGCAGGCTCCCCCCTGAGCAGGGGGCCCCAAAGTGGGGCTGGATCCCAGGACCAATCCCAGGACTCAATGCAGGGCTCAATCCCAGGATCTTGGGATCATGAACTGATCCAAAGGCAGAGGCTTAACCGACTGAGCCACCCAGGAGCCCCTAAATATGTCTTATTTTTATAAGATATAAAACCACATTAAAAGTTCTTTTTTAGGGGCGCCTGGGTGGCTCAGATAGTTAAGCATCTGCCTTCAGCTCCAGTCATGATCTCCGGCTCCTGGCATCGAACCCCACATCGGGTTCCTTGCTCAGCGGGGAGCCTGCTTCTCCCTCTGCCTGCCTCAGCCCCTGCTTGTGCTCTCTCTCTCTCTCAAATGAATAAACAAAATCTTTAAAAAAAAGATTTAAAAGATCTTTTTTATTTTCTTACTCAGTTTTCTTGAAGTATAATTTACACACAATAAAACTCACCACTTTTAAGTGTACAATTTGATAAGTTTTGACAAAAATATACAGTTGTGTAACCACCACCATCACCAAATCATAGAACACTCCCAACACCAATAATAATAATAATAATAATAATAATAATAATAATAATTCCCTTGGGCCCTTTTACCTCTTCCCACATCTGGGAACTGCTGATCTGCTTTTGGTCACTCTATTTTTACCTAAGAGTTACTTATTAAAGAAAATAAACAATTGATCAGATGCTTAGAGAAGTTAGATAAATTGTCCAATTTGTTGCCTCCTCCAAGAAGCCTTCTTGGATTTCTGCCTCTCTATCTTCATTCCTCCCTGCCTCCTCCCCACCTCATCCAGTGTGCCAGTCCTTCTATGCTGAATTCATGATGTGTTCAGTAATCACTGATTCACACTTGTCTTCTTTAAGTGTGCAAATGCTTCTTAAGGGCCAGGACTCTACCTTACTCACCTCTCAGACTTCCATAGCAGCAATAAGGAGCACTCACTCACTCACTGGGTGCTGGGTGTATGCTAAATCCTTTGCTTACAGCAATTCTATCTTCCTAGCAATCCTGCAAAGGTGAGTTAAGTGTCTGCCATCGGCTTGGGTCATGTTCCTGGGGTGCTAGAATCGAGCCCGCAGTCGGGCTTCCTGCTCAGTGCAGGGAGTCTGCTTTTCCTTCTTCCTCTGTCCCTCCCCACCACTCGTGTGCTGTCCCTCTCTGCTCTCTCTCTTTCTCTCAAATAAATAAATAAAATCTTTCTTTAAAAAATCCTGCAAAAGTGATGGTAAAATTACTTACATTTACCAGTGAGGCAAAGGAAGCTCAGAGAGGTTAAGCAGCTCATCTAAGGTCACACAGTAAGCGACTAAGCTGGAACTTGAACTAGGTCCCTCTGTGTCCCGAGTTTGTGCGCTCAGTCACGTGGCATATACTACCCTCTACAAAGGTCAGACGCATAGTAGGTACGAGGTGAGAAGCTTCTGTTGAATGAAAGGCTGAATGGTGTGACACACAGCTAACAGTGCTCCAACAGAGATCCAGACTCTGATTTTTCTTTTTCCACAGCCGTCTGGGTGCTCGGCAAAACACCTTTTGTCTTTATCAGCTCTTGACCATCTTCCAGCAAGCTTCCCCTTCTCTGGGCTCCTGAAGCCCAGGGTGGGCAGCGGGGGCCTAGAAGAACTGGGGTCTGGGGTGCCTGGAAAGAGAGGGTCCCTGAGGAGTTACCAAGTGGGGAAAAAGCCTGCCTGGCAGATGGCCCTGTGTTGGCCTCAGAAGAACCCGCTTCCCTTGGATGGCTCGGAAGCCAGGGGCCTTCACCGATGGAACTGAGGGGCGGGTGCGGGAGGGTGGCCACACCTGGGCATGGGGAGGTCTGTGGCCAGAGCCGTACCCTGCCCAGATATCCTCCACAGGGTTAAGCCACGGGAGATAAGCTAGAATAGCTTTTCCTAAGACAGCCTAACAGCCGGGAGCACAGCGACCAAGTGGGGAGAGGCTGGAGAACATTCCAGAAATCCAGCTCACATGTCTTTGCATGATTAGCTGCCACTGAAGATGTCCAAACTGTGTTAGGTCAGTAGGACTGCCGGAACAAAGAACCACAAGCGGGAGGCTGAAACAGTAGAAATGTGTCGTCTCCCAGTCCTGGAGGCCGAAAGCCCACGATTAAGGTGTCAGCAGGGTTGGTTCCTTCGGGGGGGTGTGAGGGAGGACCTGTCCCAGGCTGTGTCCCGGCCGCTGGCCATCTTTGGCAGTCCTTGGCTTGTAGGCACATCACCCCTCTCTCTGCCTTGTTCACATGGCATTCCCTCTGGGTGGCTCTGTGTCCAAATTTCTCCTTTTCATGAGGACACCAACCATATTGGATCAGGGGCCTGCCTTACTCCAGTGCAATCTCGTCTTAGCTAATTACCTCTGCAGGGACCTTATTTCCAGATGAGGTCATGTTCTGAAGCACTGGGGGTTAGGACCTCCACATATGAATTTGGGGGACACAAATTCAATGCATAACAACACGGTTACAGAGTAGGGGGTCACAAAGAGGGCCTCTGAACCAAAGGAGCTCAATCTGTGCGACCATGGGCAAGTGACCCTACTTCTCGGGCCTCGGTTTTCACACCTGTAAAATTGGAACTGTGCACACCCTTGACAGAAGGCTCCGGCTGCCTTCTGGATCCACTCTGGGTTTCTGCCAAGGTTGCAGGAACAGGCTGCCCCTGGCCAGGGCCAGAGTAAAGGGGAGCTATGCAGGCCAGTTCCCACAGGGCACAGCACTCCCTTAACCCATGACTTTAGCTGGACCACTTTCCAGCTGCCCAGCCGACACTTTCCTAGGACCGTACTACCTGCTGTCTGAGAATCTTCCCCAACCCTCCCCCAGGAGTCAGACCTGCCTTCTCAGTCTCCCCCTCCTTTTCCTCTCAAATCCTGTCTTGCCGTTGGCTTCTTGGAGGAACTGAACTAACCCAGGGCTAACAGTAACACATCCCAGGAGCGTGGGCACGAAGACCCTGCCTACAAACGAATATGTGTAAAACTCTGAGAGTAGTGCCTGGCACCGGGGAGTTGCGCCATGGAAGTTTACTCATTCACAAGCATTTATTCAGTGCCTGCTGTGTGCACTAAGTGCTGGGGTTGCAGAGATGGGTAAGACCTAGCCTCTGCTTTCAAGGAGGTCCTGGCCTCTTGGAAGAGGTAAACCAAAAACAGCCAAGAAATCGAGGGCACGGTGTGGCGCGGGTTGGTGTGGGGTGAGCATTCTGGAAATGATCTCAGGGGAGGCATTCAGGAGAAGCAAGAAGCTGCAAACACGAGGGTGCTCTGGTCTCTTTCCACACCCACAATCTGTCCTGCCTCCGGGAGTTGCAGGAGTCCTCAGATCCCAATGTGACTGCACCCTCCTCCAGCTCCCAGCACCGAGAGGCCACCGACTCCTACTGAGGTTCTCGCACTGCTCTGGGCCAGCCCCTGCCCTCTGCTCCGGCTATGGCTCGACCTCACCTACACTCAGGCCAGATGGACCATGGTACCAAGCTTTATCTGGGCCACTTTCTGTCTTTGCTGGCTCTTTGCTTCCGACAGGACCTCTGCCTGGAACTCCCTTCCCTTCAGTGCCACGTGACCACCTTCTCCCCATCTTTCAGTCATCAGCGGTCCCTTCTTCCAGGAAGCCCTCCCTGATTTCTTAAGTCAGAGGTAAGCAGCCCTCCTCTGGGTCCCCTAGCCCTATCCCAGCACTTGTACCACTGCTCTTCCAGATCCTGGTTTCTCATCTGTTTCCCCCACGGGACTGTGAGCTGAGGACAGGGACCATGTTTGCATTTTTAATTTTTTATTATGAAAGATCTCAGACATATACAGAAAAGAGAGAGAGCAGCACCAAGAAAGCCTGTAGGCCCATCAGCCCAGGTTACACAGATTCTGTCCCACTGGTCCCAGCTCTCCCGTTTTCTTTCTTCTCTTTTCTAAAATAAAGCAAATCATCCCCCTCCCTCTTATATACTTCATTGTGCTTCTCTAAGAAATTCAGTGAATGGTTTCTAAACCCATAAATGACTGTTTGCGGCAGAGCTATTTGTAACAGCACCCCCACCCGCTGGAAACATGCTTATTGGTGAACATTTGGAAACGAAAGCACGTCCAGTCAAAGGACCGTGACGCATCCATTAAGACACTCAATATGAAGACCATGCAGCCACGTGGCAAAATGCTTGCGCCAGGAAAAATCCAGAAAGGCAAAGAGCCCGGTGCCAGGCGGTCTCTGCGCTCTCCTTTGGCAGCCAGGCTTCACCTGCCTGGGTTCCCAGCCAGATGGGAGAAGCTGAGAAGGAAGGTGGGCGTGCAGATGGTGGGATGCCTTTCCAAACATTCTTCAGCACCCTTAGCACCATCTTTCCCAGCTGCGATCTGCAAACCAGGGGCCCAGCAGCCAGTGAGAAGCCGCCCAAGGGACGGGTGGAAGCTGTCGGCTCGCAGGGAGCTGGCTGGAGAAGCAGAAAGAGAAAGCCTCGCTGCAGACCCTATGACATGGGGCCTCTCCGACCTTCCGTGCCCAGCCCTCTTGGCTCCCGTGCCGCATGGCTGTCTTTTCGTCCACAGTCTGGGGTTTGGAAACGTCACAGTGCAGGAGCACAGAGTGATCTGATATTCTGGGCTATGTGTACACTTCACAGTGTGTGGGGACCCTGGTCCCTGGCAGACAGCCCTTCCATCTGGGCTCTGGTGAGGGGGCCTGGAGCTCTCTCTGGCTGTTGAAGTGGTTATCAAGGTCAGTAGTTGTGCTATCTTTGTTCCTCTGGCTTGTCTGGGATTGACTGCAAACCCCAGTGTGAACCAGAGGGCTGTCCTAGGGAAAACAGGATTCACATCACAACCTGGTTCCCAGGCACGCTGTCCCCAGAGGAGAAGGGGGCCTGTCCACAGCAGATTTCCCTGTCTCACTGATGTGGAGAACAAAGGCAAAAGGAATGCAGAAAAAAATTAAATTTCCTTTGTAGCCCATTGACAAGTACTTGGGACAGGCAGAGAAACCTTCCTCCAGGAGCTTAGCGGCCTCCCTGTGAACACTTGCCTGGAGGTAAAAGGCCACCTCAGTTTGACCCTAGCCCAACCTCCAGGATCCTGTAAAAA
>NC_048232.1:82166748-82182468 GCF_002007445.2 Ailuropoda melanoleuca
CCCCCCCCCCCCCCCCCCGCCCCGCCAAGACAGACGTTAACAGTCATCCTCCGAGCGTGCGGGCCGCTGATACACATCTGAAGGGTCTCGTGACTGAGGTTTTACTAGACAGTGGTAACTGAGACTTTTTAAACAACAGCTAGCCCCTCAAGGTCCTGGAAACCTTGCTTCTGAATTCCTTACAGACTGACACTATCCTTAACCCCCTCCCAACTTGAAAGTATATAATTGGCCACTCTTTACAACCCCAGTGCGACTCTTTCTGCCTACGGGTCCTGTCCCCGTGCTTTCATAAAACCACCTTTTTGCACCAAAGTCGTTTCAATAATCCTTTCTCGGCCATCAGCTCCAGACTCTTCTCACACACCAACATTCCAAAACTACGTCACCTGGAAAACCAGACCAGAGGAATTTTGGAAGGAGGGCCCACCATCGTGCATTATTTAGGTGGTCAGGTGTGGAAAGAGGAGTTGGGGTGGGGAATGGAAGACCCAAGTCATAGTCCCAGCTCCCCTCTAAGTCACTTGGGGACCTTGGGACAGATGGCTGTCCCCCAGTTGCCTCGTCTACCAATGTATTTATTCAGCTCTGTCTGCCTCTTCAACCAATTTGATGCCACACACATTTCCTGAGCCGTTTCTCTGGAGCCTGTGAGGAGACCGAGAGCCGAACTGCCAGTTCCTGCCCTCAGGAAGGTCTCTGCAAACAATAACTATGATTTTATTTTTAAAATTTTTAAAATTTTATTTATTTGCGCGTGCAACAGAGGGAAAAGGAAAAGCAGGCTGCCTGCAGAACAGGGAGCCTGATGTGGGACCCAATCCCAGGACCCTGGGATCATGACCTGAGCTGAAGGCAGATGCTTAACCGAGCCACCCAGGCGCCCCAATAAGTATGATTTTAAACAATTAACGCTGACTGAGAGAGTAATTCTTGGTGTGTAAATAAAAAAAAAAAACCCACAAAAACAATTTCTGGGAAGGACTCTGATTTGATAGAAGCCGTGAAGAGAGGGAGGTAGTCAAGTGGGAAAGGGGCCGCAAAGATGGAGACAGGGAACCACAGGCTTGTCTGGGGGCCTTCGAGCAGGCAGCCCAGGCTGGGCTGTGAAGGTGTCGGAGGGTCTGCTGACCTCACAGGGTTGCCAGGAAAGCCCTTGGAGTCTACCACCAGGGTGTTTTTATGTACAGCAGAAGACTTGTGACCACAAATGGGTGTGCACGGCAAGCAACTCTTCCATTCTCCGTGGATACCAACCAGGTGCCCTGTAATTCACTCCATTCTTATTTTTGTTGTTGTTTTTTAAGATTTTATTTATTTATTTGACACAGAGAGAGAGACAGCCAGCGAGAGAGGGAACACAAGCAGGGGGAGTGGGAGAGGAAGAAGCAGGCACCCCGCGGAGCAGGGAGCCCGATGTGGGGCTCGATCCCAGGACCCTGGGATCACGCTCTGAGCCGAAGGCAGATCTGCTCCCTACTTCAGGTATGTAGTGGATCCCCAGGCCACCCCCACTTCTGTCTGATTTGACTATAAATCAGGGGTCCTCATGACCGCCTTCTCAGGGTCCATGATTTTTTGTATAAACAGCTCCCAGGACTCAGGGAAAGAGTTACTTTGCTGATTTACTAAAAAGGCTATTATAAAAGATACAAATGAATTGCCGTATGAATAAGTACATAGGGGTTGATCTGGAAGGGTCCGCAGAGTACAGGAGCTTCTGGGCCCATGGAGTTTGGCGTGCACCACCATCCCAGCATGTGGATGCATTCAGCACCCCAGAAGCTCTCCAAACCCCCTTGTTCAGGATTTCGTGGAGGTTCCGTTACATAGGCATGGTTGATTAAATCACTGGCCACTGGGGATTGACTCAATCCCAAACTCCACTTTCCGTGGCATCTCACTTAATCTTTGCAGTCCGCCAGGTAAATTGCCACCCCCATTTTATAGAGGACACTGAGGCTCAGGTGGCTTGTTCAAGGTCACAGAGGGGACAGGATATGGGTTAGGGATTAGAATGGAGTGGGTTGGGCTCCAAATTTTTAATCCTTCCAGACTCTTCCTCAACAAACCGCCTGCCCCCCACCCCTCACTCCCCTTTGTGGCACAGACTGTTCATAGCATCCTAGTATCCACGTCTCAATCCTTCTTTAGTGACAGAAACTGTAGCTGGGCACACTGTAGCTCAGTCCAAAACCTGCGTTTCCTTCCCTCCCTTCAGCTAGATGTGGCTACGGGGCTAGTTTATAGCCAATGGGATGGAAGGAGAAACATCAGGTGGAACTTCTGGAAGTCTCCTTAAAAGGGAAGGTTGCTTGCAAGTAAATGTTTAATTAAAAAAAAAAAAGAGGAAGAGAAGTGCCACCTTCCTCCCTTCCTCCTTCTTTCCTGCTGGCTAAACTCAGACAAAATAGCAGGAGTTCAAGCGGTCATCTTGGGCCACATGGAACTATGCTGGTCGGACAAGATAGTGAGTCACCATCCCAGACCTAGATGGCCTCCCCTTCCTCTTCCAAATCGTTAGCTCTTCTCTGGTAAGCCTTCCCTTCAGCATTTAAAGAGCCTCAAGTTTCTCATAACCTAAAAGAAAACACACTTAATCTCATGTTTCCTTCCCTCTCTTCTCTTCACAGCCCACCAGCTGGGAAGAATTGCCAGTTCTCAAGGTCTCTATGTCCCCATATCCCAACTGTTCTCAACTCACTGCATCTGGGTTTCTGTGCTAACCTTCCTACCTGAATTGCCTGGGCTAAGGCCCTCTGGATAGCTAAACCTAATGGACTTTCTTCAGTAACCTTCTAACTAGATCTTTCAAAAGTATGTGACATTGTTATCCATTGCCCTCCTCCCGCTGGGTTCTATGTGCCTCTGCTCCCCCGCCTCTCTAGCCCCGCCTGCTCCTTGGCTGCGGTCTTCTCTAGATCTCTCCATCTCAGGACTGATCTGACTTTTCCTGCGTGTCTTAAAAGCACCTAAATTCAACATGTCCAAACTGAACTCAAGGTCATTCATTCCCTTCTCCCTCCCCCAAATATTTTCTAGCTGTTCTTTCCAGAAATCTGGGAGAATCTTTGACAAAGCTCGTTCCATCATCAACTCCAACCAATCCATGAATCAAGCCCTGACAATTTCATCTAAATAAAATCCATCCGCTTGGCAGTGGCAGCGGACTCAAACTACTATCATCTCTTGCCTTGAGCTAACACAACAGTCCCTTAACTGGTCTTCACTCCAATGCTCCTAAACATGTTTTGTACGTAGTAGTCAAAGGCACCTTTCTACCAATGGGATCATGTCCCTGGCTTGCTCAGAAGTCAACAACTTTCCTTTGTCCAATGCATGAATAGCCCAACTCCAGCCTGGAGCAGGCAAGGTCAGAACCCATCCCACAGCCCTTCTTCTCACTCCCCCTCCACCTCTGTTTCAGTCACAGAGACCTTCTGTGATGTGCAGGCTTCTCGAACCCACCACATTCACACGCTCCCTTTTCTCGTGCCTCGTGCACTAGCTGTCCCCTCGGCCTGGCCTGCCCTCCACTCCCATGCCACATCCATAAACTTCTCTTCCTACCATTTAGCCCATCTTGAAATGACTTCTGTATGTAAATGATGTCCTCCCCAATTAACACATTCGCTTTCTGAGGGTGTCTTCCTTGCTGCTTCTCCCCATAGGGCGAGGCATGGCCACCCAATGAATATTTATCGAGTGAATGAATAATTCACCGGACCCCACGCCCAAAGTGTCCATAAAGAACGCAAATCCGGTGTCTTAGGAGCCCCACCTGAAAAGCATCCCGGAGAAAATGCTCAAATAAAACGGGCGAGAGGCAATCATTTAGGCAAGCCTTCCCCTTTTCCCCCCATGAGAGAAAAGGCGGAAGACAGCGCCTGCGCACACACTCCTCTACGGCCCCATCCCACTTTGGCCGTGGGGTGGCGCTGTGCACGTGCTCCCTGGCGGCCTGATCCTCCCGTCGGGCTTCAGGCCGCTCTAGCCGCCCTTCTCGCCTGCTCTGCTGGGAGGCGGGCGCACCCGCGGGGGTCCCTCCAAGATGGCGGCGCAGAGGAGGAGCCTGCTGCAGAGTGTGAGGAACCGACCCGCTCTCCGGGCTGGGGGTTGGGAGCCCAAAGGGGGGCCCTGTCGGGTGCAGGCGCGGCTCCCTCTCCGCCGTTGGGCCGCCTCCTTCTCCCTGGCGCGGTGTGGCCGCCGCCCTCCCCTCTCCCGGGCCTGCCCCCCTCACTCCCTTGGCCGGGGGCGCGTGCGGCCGCGCGACGCCGCGCGTGCGCGCTGCCGCCCCGTCGTCGCGGGGGCTGGGATTCGCGGTCCAGCGACCCCGAGCGTCAAGGGCGCGTCGAGGGTGGGGAGCGTCCTCGAGCCGGAAGGGAATGTGGCGCGCTGCGGCGGAGGTAGCCCGGGTGGTGAGCTCACCCCCCGGCCCCGAGCGGCCGTGGGGTAGTAACAGAGCCGCCGCAGTCGCTTCTGTACCGCTTATCGTCTCCCAGGTTTTCTGCCAGTTGTTTTACGTTGTAAGCTTAATTTATAAACCGCCCCGGGAGGTAGGTACTACAGTTATTCCCATTGGACGGGTGAGGAAACTGAGGCACAGAGGGGCGGTCATTTGTCCAAGGCCACACAGCTAGTAAGTGGCAGAGTCAGGGTTAAAATCAGGCAGTCTGATTCCAGAAACCCTGTTAACCTCTAGGCGCTATGGAAGGCATGACCAGAGTGGCAGCCCGGGATCTGGTCCTGGCTCTCACGCACTGTGCCGCAGTTTCCTTAACTGTAAGGTGAGAGCGGGCAGTGGGAGGATTGTCCTGAGACTCACCCTTACCCCCAGTCTTGGCCCTCATGGGCTTGTCGCTGGTGTCTCACAGCCCCTGCATCCTCCTGACACGCGTGCACATGGATGCACACACGTCTTGGCGCCATGAGCCTGCTCGACCTGCCAGTGTAGGGTGCCGGGCCCCGGGTCCTCCCCAGATGGGGTGGTCTGTTGTGCTTGCCTGTGCACTCGTCTGCCTCCTGTACTTGTGATCTGCACTTAGCACCACTAGGTGCCAGGCACTCAATAAATATTTGTAAAAAAGCATTTGTAGCCATGTCCAGTGCTTGGCCTTGGCCTTACAGAGAGACCGCAGACACTGGCCCTCCTGCCCTCGAGGGTTTTAAGCATCAGAATTGGAGGGAGGGATGACCTTCAGTGCTGTGTACTAATGACAAACTTTGTGTAGACTGTCTTTTAAAATTGCTCTTCCACGACAGCAATTCCCAGGTCTCCCCAGTGGGGATTGCTCTCTTCCCCTCCACACCTTTCGCTGCCCTTTTATTTTACTAGTGCTCTGCAGGTCAGCCTTGTCATTGAGTTAGGTAGGCCCGGCCCTTTGGTTTGTAAACTCCCAAAGGGCAGGGCCCCGGTATAAAGTTACCCATTGTAAAAATTCCAGAAATACAGGTTGGACTGTAGTGAATGCTAGAAGTGGTAACTGCTGTGGGCTGAGTCGGCTTGCTGAGAAGAGTAGCTTCCAGCTTCCTTGTCTCCTGAATGTGATGGAACCCAGGGGACTCAGGTTAGACAGAAGCTTTGCTAGCTCCAGGTTGTGTTCCTGGGTGGAAGTGGAATCTTTTTAAGACAGGATGATTAGCTTTAAGTGCCTGGCATCATGATGAAAGGCAAGGGGGATGACAGTGACGTCCACACAGGGCCCCTCCCACCCTAAGGATGATCAAGACATCTCTGCTCACAGGGTGTCTTGAGTGTCCAGGCAGGGTGTGTGGCTTGCTGACCTGCTCTCCACTATCCCGAGTCTGGTAAGAGCAGCTCAAATATCATTGAGCAGATGGCCATGAGTGCACCTACTCTGTGGTTGCAGGGCCTGGGGATACAAAGATAAGGCGTGTGCGCACTCTTATTGCATTTGCAGCACGGGGGAAGGAGCTATCTACCGTTAACACAGTGCGTAAGGCACTCTGTCATCACTGGTGAGGGGCTGTGGATGGCCTAATTTGACTGGGTCAGTGGAGGCTCACAGGAAGGGCTGGAGATTTGCTGACAACGTGGTGCTGGGAGGGCGTGCTGGGGCCAGATGGCAGAGCACTGAGGAGTTTCACCTTTGGTCCCCAGCCAGCATGGTACCTTAAAAGGTCTTTTGAAGAGAAGAAGAGCTTTTGAAGGTAGCTTGATGTGTTCAAAGGAACTTGGGCCCTTCGCAGCCTAACAAAAAGTACAAGTCTCATGGACTTGGGCAAGTCACTTAATATCCCTGAACCTTGGTTCCCAACAGAAAGGACTTCCAGGAGTGTTGTTAGGATTAAATGAACTAACACATCACTGTCCTAGCCTAGCATGCTCACAGTGCAGCCCTGAAGTTCCACCTTCAGTTCTGAGAGTATTCAGGTGCCACTGAGCACTTAACTATGTGGCAGGTACTGTGTACGTACAGGGGACACTTTCCTCATGAAGCCTCTATTCTAATAAGGGCGACAGTCACAATGAGTAAATACAGATTGTAAACAATATAATATCTGTAACATCGGGTGGTGCTGTGAGGAAGAATAGTCTGGATTCATAGAATGATGAAGGGGCCGTTTGAGAGGTGTGGGAAGACCTCTCAACATGGGATTGAGGTAGGGGATTTGGGAGGGAGTATTCCTGCTCGAAGGAATAGGGATGCAAAGGCTTGTGTGTTTGGGGAGCACCAAGGAGGCCAGCGTGGCTGGAGTAGAGTGCATTGGGGGAGTGGGGGTAGCCAGGGTCCAAGGGACCTTTGTGGACCCTGGTGTGGGCTTTGGATTCTATTCTAAGTGTGCTGTGAAACTCAGTGGTTTTTAGGAAGGGCTGTACTTTGGAGGAAGAGCTGGTAGGATTTGCGGGTGGATCACATGTGGGGTGCATGACCCAAGGAAGAAGAGTCAAGAAGGACTGCAAGGTTTTCAGTTGGAACAACAGCAGTGCCCTTTACCGAGAATCTCTGGAAGAGGAGCACATTTGGGGCTGAGAGAATCGAGTTTGGTGTTGCCTGTGCTATTCTGTACTTAATTATAAAAAGAAAATCAACTTGAAATTAATTTTTTTTTTAACTTAGAAATCTTGAGGGGCGCCTGGGCGGCGCAGTTGTTAAGCGTCTGCCTTCAGCTCAGGGCATGATCCCAGCGTTCTGGAATCGAGCCCCACATCAGGCTTCTCCGCTAGGAGCCTGCTTCTTCCTCTCCCACTCCCCTGCTTGTGTTCTCTCTTTCACTGGCTGTCTATAAATAAACAAAATCTTTAAAAAAAAAAAAAGAAAAATCTTGAGCAACTGCATCTACAAGATCACAGGTGCTGGCTCTATATTTTTTCTAATACACGTAATAAATGCCTCCGTTAAAATAAAAACATCCACGAGGCCATCACCTACAACCGTCTCATCCGCCGCTAGAACGTGGCCCAGCTGCTCCAGCACACAGTGAGTGCTCCACAATTATTAGTAGCCCTTTAAGAATGTATTAGGACTATATATGTGATGAAAACATAGAGAGCCTTTGATGAAAACCCTGCTGGGAGAGGTGGGGGCCAGGAGTTGAGCTGGTCCCAAAGGAGTGGGGAAGGAAAAGGGGGTCATTCAGAAAGACAGAGATGGCAGGAGGCACTGGGTATTTTAAGCTTTTTGGAGAGAACAGCTGCCCCCCCCCCGCCCCGAGCCATCTTCCTGGGGGGCATTATTCTCTCATTCTGAGCTTCCTTTCTGCCTGCAAGGAATTCGGGTGCTTTCACCACAAAAACACTCAGCCTTTTCATACTATAATTTGATATTCAAGCTGTGGCCTGTACTTGGAACCATGCTTTGTCCACTTCTGCTGCCCAGGAGTTTGAGATGAATCTGTGCGGGGACTTTTATGGACTGTTCTTCTGTGACACGGTCGCATATGTGTATGAGGTTGCTTCAGGGTCTGTGCGTATGGGGGTTGTAACACCTTTCACCACTTATGTGCAATTGGGTCACTATTAATACTTGTCATACTGAAATAGGAATTTGGGGAGCTGCCTTACACAAGTCAAAATTGGGCTTTTTTTTTTTTTTAAGATTTTATTTATTTATTTGAGGCAGTGAGTGAGAGAGAGCAGAAGCAGGGTAGAGAGGCAGAGGGAGAAGCCGACTTGCTGCTAAGCAGGGAGCTGGCCCTGTCGGGCTCTAGGGCTCGATCCCTGGACCCTGTTATCATGACCCCAGACAAAGAAGGCAGACACTCAACTGACTGAGCCACCCAGGCACCCAAAATTCAGCTTTTTTTTCTTTTTTTCTTTTTTTTTAAGATTATATGTATTCATTTGACAGAGACAGCCAGCGAGAGAGGGAACACAAGCAGGGGGAGTGGGAGAGGAAGAAGCAGGCTCCCAGCAGAGAAGCCTGATGTGGGGCTCAATCCCAGAATGCTGGGATCACGCCCTGAGCCGAAGGCAGACGCCCAACAACTGCGCCACCCAGGCGCCCCCCAAATTCAGCTTTTTAAAACAGCCTTCTTTCTTACTGTATTTTGTTTTCAGTTTCTTCTGAGAAATTAATTTGTAACCCATCAAAGAAAGCGGCGCAGACTCCCTGTGGAATGTATTTACGCAGCTCTGTGACTCGGCTATGTGAGCGCGAGGTGCCCCCTTCTCGGCTCCAGGTGCGGGTGCCGCCGCTCGCTGCTGCTGCTGCTGCTGCTGCTNGGGTGCCGCCGCTCGCTGCTGCTGCTGCTGGCAGGCCTGGCCTTTGTGGGCGTGGGAGAAAGTATGCATCAGTGTGTGCAGGGGTGGGGAAGGGGGTGGTATATGTGAATAGGAAATACATGACCTTTCTGAAAATTGTTCAGAAATGTGGAGGAAGGAAGCAAGAGACTTGACAGTGGAGTGGAATCGACAGCCGATGGCTGGTGTGGCTAATCCCCGATGGAGGGGAGAGAGCTGGGGCAGCAGGATGGCCGCTCACCCAGCCACAGCAGTGTCAGAGTGATTTCGGGGCCACTGCTGACATCAGGGAAGACCAAGGACTCTCCCACTCCCGCATGGGCCGAACCTCCTGGAGTTCTCTGGCCACTTGTCATTGATTGCCTGAGGTGCTGTGGGGGCTGCATTCTAGGCAGGGTCTTCCACTGAAGGAGCGCTCATAAATATATGAGAAACTGTCTCTATATCTTTGGATCCAAGACACCATTAATGATAAGGACCCATCATTATTTTATATACTACGAAGGAAGAAAACACATTGGTAATTAACTTATAACACATCAACTTCAGATATTAAAAGATTGAGAATATACGTCTTGGAATCAGCAAATAAGTAACTAATTAACAATACTAGTCTATAAAACAACAACAACAACAAAACGGACGCCTGGCTGGCTCAGTCAGAAGAGCATGTGACTCTTGATCTCAAGGTCGTGAGTTCAAGCCCCACATTGGGTGTAGAGTTTACTTAAATAAATAAACTTTAAAAACAAAAAACAAGAAACCAATACTAAGCTATAACATGAAAGTTGCCAAAACCCCAGATGGTTAATGACCAGTATACCTGGTGAACCTCAAGGATGGATTTCTCAGGGAAGGGGCCCTGTGGCCCTGGGCAGTTATTTTCCTGGAGTGTGGGACACGTACAGTGAGAGGGTTTGGTGTGTGCTGGCATAAAACTCATTGTTACATATCTCACAGTTGATTTGCTTTTCAGCTCTCTTTCAAACTCTGATGAGATCAGGGGAGAAAGACTTGGTTTGGTCCTAGTATGTCCTTAACACCTTTCTGATTCTTGCTAGTTTCCTCCCTGTTTCTGTTTCTGTTTTGTTTTGTTTTTTAAGATTTTATTTTTAAGTCATCTCTACCCACAATGTGGAGCTTGAACTCACAGCTCGGGGGTCAAGAGTCACATGCTCTACTGACTGAGCCAGCCAGGTGTCCCTACCCCCCACTTCTTTTTTTTTTTTTTTTTTTTAAGCAGAGAGAACAGGGCTCCAGCTCAGAGTCTGTAGCAGGCAGTAGGTTCAGCTAGAATTTAATAATCTTGTTTTGTTTTCATTTTTTATTATCTTCAAGATACAGCAAGTGATACTGGTTTTCTATTCACAATACTGAAAATGTTTACATTCAAAATGAAGTCATATGAGTAAAAGAAAATGTGGCAGTGTAAAGAAAAAAATACGAAGTGGATAATTTCTTGAAGATTGTGAGTGGCTGGTTGAGGTTCGGAAAACATGGGCCTCTGGCACTGGTTGGGTCTGAGCAGGGCCTTTGGAGGTGGACAGGGCTCGGAAAGACAGGAAAAGGGGACGGAGGCCTTGCCTCACCGTGGATACTTTTTAATATGCTTTTGGGTAATTTTTTCTTATTTCTCCTTTATTTTAATAGCAAGTCAAGTCCAATTGGCTAGGAACTCTATGTTTAAAGAATGTCATTGTGAAATAAGTAGGACTTTGCTTAGCAAGTTTAATGTCTATAAATAGTTGATTTGTTCTGAAGTGTGTGCCTGTTTCTGTGACTGTACCTTAGGGTCAGTAGCCTCTTTATTTGAGGTCCCCAAAATACATTTGGCCTTTCAAGTAGAGCAGATCTTTGGTAGAGGTGTCACTTCCCTCCTGTGTTGGTGTGGACTCCTCCTGCCAGAAGTAGGTTAGCTTCCCACGCTTTTTGTTCTGGTCACAGTTTTTTAGAAATATCTGGAACACTGTATAGAAGGCCTTATCTGTACAAGATAGACAACTGAGTGAGATTGTTAATCTTCAAAGGGTAAGATTCAAAATTATGTCAACAGGCTGGAAGGCTGAGATGAAAGCATTAAGATATAATCCAGCTAATGTAAATTTAGGTTTAAAAAAATCCTCAATAGGAGTGTGGTTGGGGGAGACTGGAGAGAACCTCAGAGGAAAAAGACTTTGTGATTTTAGTTGACAGCAGGTGGGAATTTTCCCGTGGAGGCTAGATGCCCATCTTTTCTTTAAGTGTATAACGGCTCTGGTTTTTGTGTCTTGATTTTTCTATCCTCCCACCCTGCTGATTTCTTTTATTTGAGTTAATTTTAACATTAATTCTTTAGGTTTTCTATCCTATCAGTTGCAAATAGAGATAACTGTACTTTTCCAGTTCTTAAGCTCAGCTTCTTTTCTCTTATCTAATGGTGTGGGCTGACACCCCTAGTTCAGTGTTAGGTAGTGGAGAAGGTGGGCATCCTTGCTGTGTTTCTGATCTTGATGAGAATGCCTCTTGTGTTTCCCCACTAAGTAAGATGCAGGCATTAGTACCGACTGAAGTATACATGTAATGGCATGTTAAAGTATCCATTGACTACTGTTTCTTTGAGTGTTATTATTGGGAATGGACAAAGACTGTCCTTAAATAAACAGTAGCACTGGACTCCATACCCACTGACCTGAAAACCAATTGCTAGTTAATGAAATAATATATACTGTTGACCCTTGAACACCATGGGTTTGAACTGTGCAGTTTTACTTATATGCAGATTTTTTCTATGAGTACAGTACAGTACAGTATGTTCTTTTCCTTATGATTTCTCTCTTTTTTTAAGATTTATTTTATTAGAGAGAGTGTGCACAGAGGGGGAGGGGGAGGCAGAAGGAGAGGGGAGAGAGAATTTTAAGCAGACCCCACACAATGCAGAGCCCAACCCAGGGCTTAATCCCAGGACCCTAAGATCACCACCTGAGCCAAAACCAAGAGTCAGATGCTTAACCGACTGCACCACCCAGGGGCCCCATTTCTTATGATTTTCTTAATATTTTCTTTTTTGTAACTTACTTTATCGTAAGAATTCGGTATAGAATACATATGCCATACGAAATATGTTAATTAAGTGTTTATGTTATGCTAAGGCTTCCAGTCACCAGTAGCCTATGTCAATAGTTAAGTTTTTGGGGAGTTGAAAGTTACACGTGGGGGCGCCTGGGTGGCTCAGTTGTTAAGCGTCTGCCTTCGGCTCAGGGCGTGATCCCGGCGTTCTGGGATCGAGCCCCACATCAGGCTCCTCTGCTAGGAGCCTGCTTCTTCCTCTCCCACTCCCCCTGCTTGTGTTCCCTCTCTCACTGGCTGTCTCTCTCTGTCAAATAAATAAATAAAAATTTAAAAAAAACNTAGGAGCCTGCTTCTTCCTCTCCCACTCCCCCTGCCTGTGTTCCCTCTCTCACTGGCTGTCTCTCTCTGTCAAATAAATAAATAAAAATTTTTAAAAAATTTTTTTAAATAAAAAAAAAAAAGTAAGTTACACGTGGCCTTTCGACTCTGCAGGAGGTTGGTGCCCCAACCCCCGCGTTGTTCAAGAGTCAACTATATTTCCAAAATATTGCTAGCTCAACATTATGAAAATCAGATTTCAAAAAGAGCACTTTACGTTGTAGAGGCATCCAGGCTCTGGTCATAAATACGGAAGAACAAGGTGGTTGTAAGTGGATTGACCACTGTCAACAGCTTTTCAGATTTGGCAGAACTTGTTGCCACACGAGCTGAGTGTGGCTGCAGCTGTCCGAGCAGCATCAGCCCAGTCCTGGTGGCAATGTCATGCGCGCCCATCGGGAAATGCTTTCAGATGAGTTGTCCCTGTGCCCTGAAACACCAATGTGGCCAGTTCCTCGGTCATCTGTTCGAGCTTGTTTCCTTCCTTCCTTATAAAAGGCACTTTCATTAATGTTTTTCATAGCGTATCTCACAATGTCAAGTGGGCCCATAAGTTGCTGGGGTAATATTTATTTTTTTCAAGCCCCTAGAAGCCTGTCTCTGTCCCTCGTGGGAGGTAGATAATGGCAGAGGAAGCATTATGGTTGCAGCGCTGATGACAGGTTTTGCATCCCGGGCGACACATTTGTATTGTATTGTATTGAATCATCTCGTATTCGAGGACAAGTTCAATCCATCTTAATCTCATCTTTAATCACAGACAGGATTTTAGAAAATATCTTCTAGACATCTTCTGCCGTGCTTTAAAACAGCCGTGGCGCTTTGGGGTGCTGAATATTGGTCTCTTGACCCATCTTTTCAGGGGGAGGACATGGGACACACCTGACTGGGGAGACGCTTTTGTACTTAATGTCATGCTGAATCTCATTTGAGTTGGAGGCAAGAGACAGACCCCAGAAAAAAATAGATTCTTTTGGAAACTTATCTGCCAGGTTGCCTGAGACCTTTGTGACGTCTCTGACAGTGGAGGTACTAATCAGATCTAAGACCTAAGGGATAATTGGCAACAAAGCAGTTCATTGAAAAATGATCGTTTGGCAATGAACTCTTTTCAGTGGCGTGGAAGGCCTTACCCTGTTCCCACCCAGGCACACATGCATGAACACGGTGGCAAGCCACTTTGCCCTCTGGTCACTGCAGAGGCCACGCTGGCCTTCTTGGACTTCCTTAAACCTCACACTTATTTTTCTACCTCAGGGTCTTTGCACATGCTGTTTCCTCTGCCTAGGAGACTCCTTTCCTACTTTCTGAAATAGTCACTGCTCCATAATTATTTGGGTCTGGCTCAGAGGTCGCCTCTTCTGACCATTTCATCCAAAAGAGCCCTCACCATCACTCTCTGTTNAGGTCGCCTCTTCTGACCATTTCATCCCCTTACCCTAATTATTTTCTCCATGGCACATACCCCTGTCTCAGATAGCTTTATTTATAGTATTACTTGTTTGAAAGTTTCCCTTTCACTAGAAAGGAGGCTTCAAACAAGGACCCTCAGTCGTTTTCTGCACCGTGGTTCCAGCACCTAGAATAATCCCAGCCTTTTGTAAATGCCCAGTAAATGTTTCTCGAATACATGTTTGTATTAATTGAACGTACTCTGATTGCATAATGTCATATGTGGATTCTAAAGACTTAATGCGTTAAGTTCACATTTATAGTAAGAAAAATATTTATATTGCTTTCAAATGAGACAGGTCAAGATTCCAGCTTGAAACAATTTGTGTCACTGCGAAGCAGTTTCTCTTCTGTCGTACATAGCTTGACCTACCTGCCCGGTGTCCTCAGAGCTGAGCAGAATTTCAGCTCTCGTTGCTGTTTCTTTTCCATGGTTAGGTTTCAGTCACACTAGTAGGCATTAGTGGCTTTTCAGCCCTTACGGTGACATCACATGAATAAGTCCTATGAAGAAGTAAGATTAAAGACACACCATGTTGATGAACTGCGAGATTGAGCACGATGAAGATGATGGATCTCAAACTGATCTGTGAACAATTCCAGCCAAAATCCCAGCAAGATTTTCTTGTAGATACAGATAAGCAGAGGAGCCAGGATCACTGAAATAATTTTGAAAAACAATGAGGTTAGAGGCAACCCGCTACCCAGGTGTATAATATAGATTATAAATAAGTTGTAGATTTGATCGTAGAACTTTTAAATATAGGTTTATAAAGCTAGGGTAATCAAGAGCATGGGATCGGTGGAGGGATAGACACACGGAGCCATGGAACAGAGTGGAGAACAGAGACAGACCCACACAAGGATGGCCAGTTAATTTTTTTGAAAGAGGTGCAGAGCTAATTTAATGGAGAAAGGGCAGTCTTTTCAGCAAATGGTGCTGGAACAATGGGATATCCATATGTGAAACAAAAAAACTTAGACCTAAACTTCCTGCCTTCTACAGAGATTAACCCCAAATGGATCACAGGTCTAAATGTGAAACTATCAGAAGAAAAACCTAGGTCTCTGTGCCCGGGGCCAGGCAGACAGTTATTAGAACATGAAAGCGTGTACTGTGAGAGAAAAAGCTGATAAAATGGATTTCATCACAACTAAAAACCGTTGGCCTGCAAAAGATACCAAGAAGCAAATAAAATAACAAGCTACAGTGAGTGGCTCAGTCGGTTAAGCTCTGACTCTTGGTTTCAGCTCAGGTCATGATCTCATGGGTTGTGGGATCGAGCCCCGAGTCGGGCTTCCCACTCAGCGGGGAGTCTGCTTGAAAGATTCTCTCCCTCTGCTCCTCCCCTGCTCGTTCTCTCTCTCTCTCTCTAAGTAAATAAATAAATCTTGGGGGGAAAAAAAAAAAGAACAAGCTACAGACTGGGAAAAAATATTTGCAAACGACATGTCCAACAAAGGACTTTATCCAAAAAACATGAAGAGCTCTCAGAACTCAACAGGTGAAAAAAACAGCCCAATTAAAAAATGGACATTAGGAAAAAAATGGGCATAAGACTTAGAACAGACACTTCACCAAAGATGTGGGGATGGCAAAGAAACAGATGAAAAGATGCTTAACACCATCATTAGGCACCAGGGAAATGCGGATCGAAGCCGCGGTGAGCCAGCATCACACACTTCCTAGGATGTCTCCATTAATCGAGAAGACCCTGTGGTTGTGAGGACACGGAGCCCCTCAAACTCTCCTGGTGTGTTTATTGGCGGGAGCGCAAATGGTACACTGCTTTGGGAAACAGTTGGCAATTTCTTACAAAATTCAACAGCCATCTCATCCCTACCGTAGAGCTGTGAAAGGTCACGTTCACAGAAAACCTGCCCGTGACTGTTCACACCGGCTCCGTAATTGCCCCAAACTGGAAACGACCCAGGTGCCTTCGAGTGGATGAGCGGCTAGACTTCTGCGTCCGTCTGGTGGAAAACATCAGCGAAGGGACAGTCTTGCTGCCCACAGTGACTTGCGGTGGGGGGTGTCTCTGAGGTATGGTGCTGAGTGAGAGGAGCCCATCTCAAAAGGTTATGCCCTCTGAGACCTGAAGTAGAGTGGTGGGTGCCAGGGGCTGGCGAGGGCGGGC
>NC_048232.1:82186414-82203816 GCF_002007445.2 Ailuropoda melanoleuca
TCCTAGTTCTTATGTTCCATAGATGAGAGAAATCATATGATAATTGTCTTTCTCTGCTTGACTTATTTCACTTAGCATTATCTCCTCCAGTGCCGTCCATGTTGCAGCAAATGTTGAGAATTCGTTCTTTCTGATAGCTGAGTAATATTCCATTGTATATATGGACCACAGCTTCTTAATCCAGTCATCTGTTGAAGGGCATCTCGGCTCCTTCCATGATTTGGCTATTGTGGACAATGCAGCTATGAACATTGGGGTGCATATGGCCCTTCTCTTTACTACGTCTGTATCTTTGGGGTAAACACCCAGTAGTGCAATGGCTGGGTCATAGGGTAGTTCAATTTTTAACTTTTTAAGGGACCTCCACACTGTTTTCCAGAGTGGCTGTACCAACTTGCATTCCCACCAACAATGTAGGAGGGATCCCCTTTCTCCACATCCTCTCCAACAATTGTTGTTTCTTGCCTTGTCTATCTTTGCCATTCTAACTGGCGTAAGGTGGTATCTCAGTGTGGTTTTGATTTGAATTTCCCTGATGGCTAATGATTTTGAACATTTTTTCATGTGTCTGTTAGCCATTTGTATGTCTTCATTGGAAAAGTGTCTGTTCATATCTTCTGCCCATTTTATGATTTGTTTATTTGTTTCTCGTGTATTGAGTTTGAGAAGTTCTTTGTAGATCTTGGATACCAGTCCTTTATCTGTGGTGTCCTTTGCAAATATATTCTCCCATTCCGTGGGCTGTCTCTTAGTTTTTTTGACTGTTTCCTTGGCTGTGCAGAAGCTCTTTATCCTGATAAAGTCCCATAAGTTCATTTTATCTTTTATTTCTCTTGCCTTTGGAGATGTGTCGTGAAAAAGGTTGCTCTGGCCGATGTCATAGAAGTTGTTGCCTATGTTCTCCTCTAGAATTTTGATGGATTCCTGTCTCACATTGAGGTCTTTCATCCATTTGGAGTTTATTTTTGTGTATGGTGTGAGAGAGTGGTCAAGTTTCATTCTTTTGCATGTAGCTGTCCAATTTTCCCAGCACCATTTATTGAAGAGACTGTCTTTTTTCCACCGGATGTTTTTTCCTGCTTTATCAAAGATTAGTTGCCCAAAGAGCCGAGGGTCCATTTCTGGGTTCTCTATTCTGTTCCATTGGTCGATGTGTCTGTTTTTGTGCCAGTACCATGCTGTCTTTGTGATCACAGCTTTGTAGTACAGCTCGAAATCCGGCATTGTGATGCCCCCAGCTTTGTTTTTCCTTTTCAACAGTTCCTTGGAGATTCGGGGCCTTTTCTGGTTCCATACAAATTTAAGGACTATTTGTTCCAGTTCTTTGAAAAATGTCCTCGGTATTTTGATCGGGATAGCATTGAAAGTGTAGATTGCTCTGGGTAGTATGGACATTTTAACTATGTTAATTCTTCCAATCCATGAGCATGGAATATTTTTCCATCTTTTTATGTCTTCCTCAATATCTTTCAAAAGTGATCTATAGTTTCTAGCATATAGGTCCTTTACGTCTCTGGTTAAGTTAATTCCAAGGTAACGTATGGTTTTTGGTGTTATTGTAAATGGGATGGATTCCCTAATTTCTCTTTCTTCAGTCTCGTTATTCGTGTATAGAAATGCAACTGATTTCTGGGCATTGATTTTGTATCCTGCCACCTTACTGAATTGTTCTATAACTTCTAATAGTTTGGGAGTGGATTCCTTTGGGTTTTCCATATAGAGTATCATGTCATCTGCAAAGAGAGACAGTTTGACTTCTTCTTTGCCGATTTGGATACCTTTGATCCCTTTTTGTCTTCTGATTGCTGTTGCAAGGACTTCTAGTACTATGTTGAATAATAGTGGCGAGAGTGGGCATCCTTGTCGTGTTCCTGATCTTAAGGGAAAGGCTTCCAGCTTTTCCCCATTGAGAATAATGCTTGCAGTAGGCTTTTC
The DNA here is from genome assembly GCF_002007445.2 of Ailuropoda melanoleuca. Lineage (NCBI taxonomy): Eukaryota > Metazoa > Chordata > Mammalia > Carnivora > Ursidae > Ailuropoda > Ailuropoda melanoleuca. The sequence goes on from NC_048232.1 coordinate 82,188,350, forward strand.
ATAGATGGCTTTTATGAGATTGAGAAATGTACCCTCTATTCCTACACTCTGAAGGGTTTTAATCAGGAAAGGATGCTGTATTTTGTCAAATGCTTTTTCTGCATCAATTGAGAGGATCATATGGTTCTTGAGTCTTTTCTTGTTGATATGATGTATCACATTGATTGATTTGCGAGTGTTGAACCATGCATTTTTAAAAAAAATTTTTTAAATAAAAAAAAAGTAAGTTACACGTGGCCTTTCGACTCTGCAGGAGGTTGGTGCCCCAACCCCCGCGTTGTTCAAGAGTCAACTATACTTCCAAAATATTGCTAGCTCAACATGATGAAAATCAGATTTCAAAAAGAGCACTTCACGTTGTAGAGGCATCCAGGCTCTGGTCATAAATACGGAAGAACAAGGTGGTTGTAAGTGGATTGACCACTGTCAACAGCTTTTCAGATTTGGCAGAACTTGTTGCCACACGAGCTGAGTGTGGCTGCAGCTGTCCGAGCAGCATCAGCCCAGTCCTGGTGGCAATGTCATGCGCGCCCATCGGGAAATGCTTTCAGATGAGTTGTCCCTGTGCCCTGAAACACCAATGTGGCCAGTTCCTCGGTCATCTGTTCGAGCTTGTTTCCTTCCTTCCTTATAAAAGGCACTTTCATTAATGTTTTTCATAGCGTATCTCACAATGTCAAGTGGGCCCATAAGTTGCTGGGGTAATATTTATTTTTTTCAAGCCCCTAGAAGCCTGTCTCTGTCCCTCGTGGGAGGTAGATAATGGCAGAGGAAGCATTATGGTTGCAGCGCTGATGACAGGTTTTGCATCCCGGGCGACACATTTGTATTGTATTGTATTGAATCATCTCGTATTCGAGGACAAGTTCAATCCATCTTAATCTCATCTTTAATCACAGACAGGATTTTAGAAAATATCTTCTAGACATCTTCTGCCGTGCTTTAAAACAGCCGTGGCGCTTTGGGGTGCTGAATATTGGTCTCTTGACCCATCTTTTCAGGGGGAGGACATGGGACACACCTGACTGGGGAGACGCTTTTGTACTTAATGTCATGCTGAATCTCATTTGAGTTGGAGGCAAGAGACAGACCCCAGAAAAAAATAGATTCTTTTGGAAACTTATCTGCCAGGTTGCCTGAGACCTTTGTGAGGTCTCTGACAGTGGAGGTACTAATCAGATCTAAGACCTAAGGGATAATTGGCAACAAAGCAGTTCATTGAAAAATGATCGTTTGGCAATGAACTCTTTTCAGTGGCGTGGAAGGCCTTACCCTGTTCCCACCCAGGCACGCATGCATGAACACGGTGGCAAGCCACTTTGCCCTCTGGTCACTGCAGAGGCCACGCTGGCCTTCTTGGACTTCCTTAAACCTCACACTTATTTTTCTACCTCAGGGTCTTTGCACATGCTGTTTCCTCTGCCTAGGAGACTCCTTTCCTACTTTCTGAAATAGTCACTGCTCCATAATTATTTGGGTCTGGCTCAGAGGTCGCCTCTTCTGACCATTTCATCCAAAAGAGCCCTCACCATCACTCTCTGTTNATTTCATCCCCTTACCCTAATTATTTTCTCCATGGCACATACCCCTGTCTCAGATAGCTTTATTTATAGTATTACTTGTTTGAAAGTTTCCCTTTCACTAGAAAGGAGGCTTCAAACAAGGACCCTCAGTCGTTTTCTGCACCGTGGTTCCAGCACCTAGAATAATCCCAGCCTTTTGTAAATGCCCAGTAAATGTTTCTCGAATACATGTTTGTATTAATTGAACGTACTCTGATTGCATAATGTCATATGTGGATTCTAAAGACTTAATGCGTTAAGTTCACATTTATAGTAAGAAAAATATTTATATTGCTTTCAAATGAGACAGGTCAAGATTCCAGCTTGAAACAATTTGTGTCACTGCGAAGCAGTTTCTCTTCTGTCGTACATAGCTTGACCTACCTGCCCGGTGTCCTCAGAGCTGAGCAGAATTTCAGCTCTCGTTGCTGTTTCTTTTCCATGGTTAGGTTTCAGTCACACTAGTAGGCATTAGTGGCTTTTCAGCCCTTACGGTGACATCACATGAATAAGTCCTATGAAGAAGTAAGATTAAAGACACACCATGTTGATGAACTGCGAGATTGAGCACGATGAAGATGATGGATCTCAAACTGATCTGTGAACAATTCCAGCCAAAATCCCAGCAAGATTTTCTTGTAGATACAGATAAGCAGAGGAGCCAGGATCACTGAAATAATTTTGAAAAACAATGAGGTTAGAGGCAACCCGCTACCCAGGTGTATAATATAGATTATAAATAAGTTGTAGATTTGATCGTAGAACTTTTAAATATAGGTTTATAAAGCTAGGGTAATCAAGAGCATGGGATCGGTGGAGGGATAGACACACGGAGCCATGGAACAGAGTGGAGAACAGAGACAGACCCACACAAGGATGGCCAGTTAATTTTTTTGAAAGAGGTGCAGAGCTAATTTAATGGAGAAAGGGCAGTCTTTTCAGCAAATGGTGCTGGAACAATGGGATATCCATATGTGAAACAAAAAAACTTAGACCTAAACTTCCTGCCTTCTACAGAGATTAACCCCAAATGGATCACAGGTCTAAATGTGAAACTATCAGAAGAAAAACCTAGGTCTCTGTGCCCGGGGCCAGGCAGACAGTTATTAGAACATGAAAGCGTGTACTGTGAGAGAAAAAGCTGATAAAATGGATTTCATCACAACTAAAAACCGTTGGCCTGCAAAAGATACCAAGAAGCAAATAAAATAACAAGCTACAGTGAGTGGCTCAGTCGGTTAAGCTCTGACTCTTGGTTTCAGCTCAGGTCATGATCTCATGGGTTGTGGGATCGAGCCCCGAGTCGGGCTTCCCACTCAGCGGGGAGTCTGCTTGAAAGATTCTCTCCCTCTGCTCCTCCCCTGCTCGTTCTCTCTCTCTCTCTCTAAGTAAATAAATAAATCTTGGGAGGAAAAAAAAAAAGAACAAGCTACAGACTGGGAAAAAATATTTGCAAACGACATGTCCAACAAAGGACTTTATCCAAAAAACATGAAGAGCTCTCAGAACTCAACAGGTGAAAAAAACAGCCCAATTAAAAAATGGACATTAGGAAAAAAATGGGCATAAGACTTAGAACAGACACTTCACCAAAGATGTGGGGATGGCAAAGAAACAGATGAAAAGATGCTTAACACCATCATTAGGCACCAGGGAAATGCGGATCGAAGCCGCGGTGAGCCAGCATCACACACTTCCTAGGATGTCTCCATTAATCGAGAAGACCCTGTGGTTGTGAGGACACGGAGCCCCTCAAACTCTCCTGGTGTGTTTATTGGCGGGAGCGCAAATGGTACACTGCTTTGGGAAACAGTTGGCAATTTCTTACAAAATTCAACAGCCATCTCATCCCTACCGTAGAGCTGTGAAAGGTCACGTTCACAGAAAACCTGCCCGTGACTGTTCACACCGGCTCCGTAATTGCCCCAAACTGGAAACGACCCAGGTGCCTTCGAGTGGATGAGCGGCTAGACTTCTGCGTCCGTCTGGTGGAAAACATCAGCGAAGGGACAGTCTTGCTGCCCACAGTGACTTGCGGTGGGGGGTGTCTCTGAGGTATGGTGCTGAGTGAGAGGAGCCCATCTCAAAAGGTTATGCCCTCTGAGACCTGAAGTAGAGTGGTGGNGGGGGGGGGGGGGGGGGGGGGGGTAGTTAGAGTTCAATGGGGACAGAGTTTTACAAGATGGAAAGAGCCATGGGGACGGATGGCAGGGCTGCCTGCGCAACACTGAATATTTAGTACCCCTGAACTGTGCGCATAAAGACAATTACAATGGTGAATTTGGCTATGTGTCTTTTACCACAATAAAAACAAAAAAAGTCGTGTACTGCCTAGTTTCACTGAAGACATTCTTGCAAAGACAAGTCGTTGCGGAGCACAGGTCTGCCTGCCAGGGGCTAGGGGAGGGTGTGGCTACAAAGGGGCGACTCAAGGGTCTGTTTTGGGATGATGGGGTTGTTCCAGATCTTGGGGCAGCAGTCACACAAGACACCTGTTCAAATTCATAGACCGGCATGCCAAAAAAAGTCCATTTTACTATATGTTAATTTAAAAATAAAAATAAGCTCCCACCTCCTGCAGAAGTTGCTCCAGGGTGCAGAGCACAGAACTAACCAGCTAGAATAAATGCAGCATGAAAGCAACGAAAAAAAGCCATAAAGTCACGTGCTGTCAGTGTATAAATAAACAACGTGAAATTTGCCACAAAAGCTAGCCACAGGCCTTTTACACATCTGATTGTGAAAGCCGGTCGATGTGGTTTTCACAGGCTTCTTTGAAGGCCATGACTGCTGCCTTGCAAGCCATCATGCACAATATCCATCCATGCCTGTTTACTATTTCAGTACGGCATCCGATCCAAACTTTGTCCTCCTTGTAGTTGACCTTTGATTCTCCCAGTTCAGCCCGGTGGTCCTGGGAATGCTGCTGTGAACCGGGCCAGCACTCAGGTAGCGGCCGGCTGTGGGAAGGCTCTCAGTGAGAAGCAGTGGGTTGCACCTGGGCCTTGTGTCAGAGTTGTTTCTGGGGCTTAAAAAATGCAGACAGCTCAGAATGAACTCCAAGGAGATTCAGGCAGTTCAGAATCTGTGTTTGGGCTGGCCCTGGACAGCTCTGTGTGTGTGTGCGTGCGTGTGAGGTTCTGAGCTCCGTGGTGATGATACTGAGCAGTCTGCTTTGAGATCCATGGGGGTAGAATGGCAGTCGGACACTGGCAGGCAGGAGTGAGGGAGCCAGGTGTAGTAGGAATGCATGGGAGGGCTGTTAGTCAAGCCCCGGCTGGGGGTAGGGTGGTCTTCCTGGAGGACTTCCTGGAGGCGGTGCCTGCTGAGCCAGAGTCCCGAAGGGCATGGAGAATTAAGGAGTCTGTTCATGCAAAGGGAAAGAGTGGGGTGCTGGGGGCCTTGTACTGGTGGAGAAGGACGTGGCACAGAGCAGATGGGAGAGGACACCAGAGCAGAACAGGGACCAGGGGTAGAGGCCTCAGTGGCATGGAGCATGACGGCGGCTTGCTCGCAAAGGCAGTTTCTCCAGTGCCGTTGGGCCGCCTGAATCAGTCACCCAGAGGCGCTGCATGCATTGCTGGTATCCTGGGCCCCACCAGGATCGGCCCTTCTGGAGGCCTGGAGACCTTCACTTATAACTAGTGCCCGAGGGAGGCAGAGCTACAGAGGTGGGCAGCCACTAAAGAGCTACCAAGAGTTTGCTTCATCTGTGTGTCTCGCTCATGTTTCGTAACATAGCTCATGCTTGGAAACCACTGCTGGGCCTTGAATTTGGGAGCTCCAGGCTTTTCTAGGTCTCCTGGAGAAGAACATTGTAGACTACCCATAAAAACACTCAGACCCTTCTGTAGGTGTGTGTTCGCGCACGCGTTATTTTCCGGAAGGAAATAGAACCCTCTCCACGGGGCTCTGGGGCTGCTATGTTTTTGTTGGGGAAGAAGAAGAAGGTGAGGGGTCTGTCCTGGGGGAGAGGGTGACACTTCTTGGTTTCCTGGTGTCCTTCTCAGGAGCAGCAGCCGAGCTGGACAGATGACCTGCCGCTCTGCCACCTCTCCGGGGTCGGTTCGGCCCCCAACCGCAGCTACTCTGCTGATGGCAAAGGCACTGAGAGCCACCCACCGGAGGACAGCTGGCTCAAGTTCAGGTGAGCGTGCCTGATGCCCCCCTGGGCATCAGAAGCAGGTTTATGAGCAAGAAAAAGCAACCGTTTTGCACCTCTCTGGAATGAGGCTCGCCGTAAGATGTGGTCCGTGGGAGGTGCCCCTGCTGCTGTCCCTTGCACATCTGGACCACCAACCGAGGGCCCGCCACAGTGGGGGTGGGAGTGTCCCAGAAGGCCAGGCCCAGGGGGAATGAAGGTCAGTGTGGGGGGACTCCGGTGGGCAGCTGAAGCCACCACGGCTGTGTCTTTGGTCTCCCCCAATCCTGGTCCTCCTCCCCTCCACTCGGGAACTGGCGTCCCTCTTCTGCGAGCCCCCAGTCTCAAGCCGCTCCCCCTCTCTCTGGCAGGAGTGAGAACAACTGCTTCCTGTACGGGGTCTTCAATGGCTATGACGGCAACCGAGTAACCAGCTTCGTGGCCCAGCGGTTGTCCGCCGAGCTCCTGCTGGGCCAGCTCAGTGCTGAGCACACCGAGGCGGATGTGCGGCGCGTGCTGCTGCAGGTAGTGATGCTGGGGCTGGCTGGCCGGCTCCCCCAGGAGCTCAGCCCTACAGCTGCAACGTGCTGGGGGAGCCAGTGTTGGTCTGAAGATGCTGCCGGCTCCTTCAGAGGAACCTGCTCTGGGAGCCTCTCCCAGCGGCAGGGTGTGAGGAGTGTAATGGCCGTGGGGCCTAGAGCTTAAAGTGGTAAGGGCGCCTGGCGGCGAGGAAGTTTCGGAGCCATTTACTGCCCAGTAACTTAAGGGGCAAGGATCTTATTTTTATTTTATTTAAAGATTTTATTTATTTATTTGAGAGAGAGAGCGCGTGTGAGCGGAGAGGGAGAAATAGACTCCCTGCTGAGCAGAGTCCAATGCAGGGCTCAATCGTGTGAGCGGAGAGGGAGAAATAGACTCCCTGCTGAGCAGAGTCCAATGCAGGGCTCAATCCCAGCACCCTGGGATCATGACCTGAGCCGAAGGCAGATGTTTAACTGACTGAGCCACCCACACCCCAAAAGGTTTTTTTAAAGTAATCTCTACACCCAATGTGGGGTGTGGGGTCGAACTTACAACCCCAAGATCAAGAGTCACATGTCTTCTGACTGGCCAGCCAGCTCCCCCAAGGAGCAAGGATTTTAAAAGTCCACTGCGGCATTCCACGATGCCAGAGGCCTGTGGTTGAGATGAAAGTTCCACAGATGCCCTGCCGGAGAGCCTTGTGCTGTTTTACGTGGGCATAAAATGAGATCCTGGGTCTGAGGATCCGAGTCCGTGGTGTCAGGAGGCCCTGCTGGGAGTAGGTTGCCCTTAGAAAGACTGCCGCCCCACGGAGGTGTTGCAGGTGCTGCAGCGGCCGTAAGCCGCTACAAATACCACGCATGTAACAGTCAAGTGGGTAGAAAGTGGCCTTGTGAATTCATCCTGCCCGCAGCTAAGAGGTTTGCCCCTCACAGGCCCAAAGAGCGGCAGTTTTGCAATTCAAAACAGCGGGTTTTGCAAGCACTGCGGGAGCACGGTGCCCCTGCAGGGAAGGAAAAGACGGGACTAGAGGGGACCAGAGGGGACCGTTAGGCCAGGGAAGGAGTATGGAAGTGGTGACCAAGAAAGGCTGGAAGGGAGGAGGGAGGATTGATTGCCGCCTGGTGGGGCGAGCTGCTGGACTTGTCCTCGGAGTTGTTGGTGGAGGGTCCTGCTTGAGAGCCCCAAGTGGGTGGGGACTGGGATTCCGGTGAGGGAATCCACCTGGAGGTTAGAGGCAGGTTCTGGTGTGGTAATGCTGGCGTGTTCCCAGATCTGGGTGACCTTCATTGCCGTGGTGCCCTCCAAATTGGAACACCCCAAATAGGTCGTCCTTGCATGTGAAAGTCATCCCACTGCCATTGGCCTGACCAAACCGCGAGCCTGTGAGCAGCTGCCCGTGAATCGGTAAAAATACGGCCAAGAGGCTTGCCGCGGGCAGCTGCGCCGTGTGGCCATGTGTCCTGAGCCGGCTGAGCCGACCCCGCCTTGCCCCACTCGGTGGGGGCGCTGCCATCCACGAAGCGCACAGACTCCCCTCTGGCTCTGCAGCTCTTCCAGCAGCTGTCCCAGCCCTTCAGGGGCCCGGGCGGTGGGGGCTGTCACTGCTTCTCAAGGTCCGTCCGCGGGGGGGCGCTGAGGAGCGCGGAAGCCGCATCCTCCAGCAGTTGGGAAAGACCTGCCCTGCCCGATTTAGCCCGTTCCCCTAGGGACCCTTTGCGCTGTGGCAAATCGGCATTCGTGGCTGTTGGGAAACACGGTTGGGAGCCGTCCCTGATCTATGGTGTTACAAGGAAGGTGAGTAGGGCAGCCCCACTCCGCGAGGGCCTCTGTGGCCAACAAAGCCCATTAAGGAGCCAGAATAGGAGGTTTTGAGGGGGTGCAGCTGTCTGGGCCGGAAGCCCCCAGGCAGCCAGGAGTAGTGTCCGGGACACCTAGTCCACGGTGGCCCGTGGTTCCAGCTGGAAGAAGGAGCCAGGGGGACAGGGGAGAGCACTTGGTGAGTTGGCCTTTGTGCCCTCTGGCTATCAGGCTTGCTGTGGCGCTTCTCCAATGCGGAGGCTTTGCAGGTGACTGGATAAAGAAGGGAGAAGTGTGGTGTGTGTTGCCTCCGAAGTGTGAGGAGATGCAAGGGTGGGCTTGCCGTAGCGTGGCGGGAGGCTGAACAAGTGCACAGTTGGTGTTTAACCTCAAGTGGAATTTCCCAGCCTTTAGAGGACCAGTTAAGGCCCTTGAATTTTATGTGGGGCAATAGCCCAACCTCTGTGTTGCAGGTGGATCCCAGCCAGTGGAGGTTGAAGGCCTTCTGTATATGTCCTGCCTGTTACGCCTTGTCATTTAAAGGGTGCCCCGCACTGATGTTGGGAGGGGTTCCCAGGAAGCGTCCACAAGAGCAGTAAAATGTGTCTTTTATGTGTCCCACTGGGTAATTAGAGAAGTATATGGGTGGTTGTCTCTTGGAGGAGGGACAGGCTCCAGGGGACAGCCAGGTCCCTGGGACAGGGGTATGGGCAGCTGCCCCTCTCAGAGGTCGGGGTATGGGATCCAGATCCTGTGTCGGGGCTGGGGTATGCCAGGAGGTGACGGCATCCACAGCATCTGATCAGAGGCCTCAAACTTGTGTCCTGGCAGTCCTGAGAGCAAGTCATTAAGGGGTCCCTGATATCCAGAGCTGCCCATACAGAGAGGCCTGTGGGCCATCTCAGGAAGGAGGAAGCTGGGTTGCAGGCCACCCAGAAGGGGCGCAGAAGCCCCTATATCCCCTAGGGCCACTCCATGGGGTTCCTGGCTGTAGGGGCAAACAAGCTTTGGGCCTTAGAAACATTCTTTTTCATCTAGTTACGGCATTGATACCATCTAGTGCCCATTGTATTTTATCTGACATTTCTGTAAGTTGTAATGGCATGGCCTTATATTTGGGGGGTGGGGGCACACCATTTAAGAAGAACTCATAAGAGTCTGGCCCCAAGGGTGCCTCCTCTGGGTTGGACATGGTCAGGGAGTGTGGAAGCATAACACTGAGCAAAATGACATACCACCGAAACATCCCAGTTTCTACTGAAGAGGAGACGTGCTTCATCCAAGGTCATCCACAGTGGGCCTAACTCTGATTTCGACAGAGGGATGGGCCCAGTGCCAAGCCATAAAAATCTGAGTCAGGAGACGCAGAGCGTCTTCCTCCTTATCTCCGAGGGCTCCGGAGGCTTTGGGGATCTCTTTCTCAGAGCCCACCGCCTTTTTGATTTTGTCTGCCCAGGCTAGGCAACTGACACATCTCAGCCCCTGCAAACAGCAGCTCGGAGCCAGTTCAGAGTTCCGTAAGAGTCAGTCAGCACCCTTCTCCCCACTTTGGACAAATGTTTCTAGAAAACCTTGCATTGCCAGCATGGTATAGTGACCTGTCTCCATTTCCGGGTCCCACTGGTCGTCATTGGACGTTCTGGTGCGATGGAAAGTAGCCTGGAACTCCCGGGACGCAGGTTGTCTCTTTCTTGATTTGTGCCACCGCCTCCTGCTCTAGGGTGGCCTGGTATATTCCGAGGAGCCAGCTCCACACCCACCAGTGCGGGGCTCACCAGTGCATCTAGGAAAGCCCCCCAGCCCCGAGAATGGAGTGGCAGCGGTGTGGCATGTTACGCCACTGCGCTCAGGAAGGCCCAGGCCATTTCAGCAGAGCTCTGCCAAGAGTCTCGTCATTTTTCAGCCTCCCCTGGGGACTGGGGAGGGGCTGGTCGAGTGTACTTGGGGCCCCTGCTTTTAGTGAGGATTCCTTTTGCTCTACCATGCCATGGGCGAGACTCCCAGTATCCCATGGGGTCAGGGGATGGTTTGTGACAGTAGGGAACAGGGCAACAAAGGAGGCGCTGGCCCGGGTGCCGTGATGCCCCTGGTGGAGTTGCTTCTGCCACGGGTCGGGGCTGGCTGCCCGAGCTCGCGACCGGCAGCACAGCGGCCCCAGCAGCCAGGCTCCCTTTCCAGCACTAATCTGGGGGCCTTACAGCCTGCGCCCCTGCTGGGAAGGAGGCAGAGCCTGCTGTCCTAGTTAGCTCACTGTGGCTCGACTTTCACATACGATTATAACCGGTCACCTCCAGACCAGACACCCAGTGGGGTCTCTTTTAGAGACGAATGGGAAACACACCCACCCCAGGCCGGTGGCCGGTCTCTGCAGGGGAGCCTGACCCTTTACAGCACTAACAATTTAGTGTGGGCATTTGTGGTAGCACCCAGCACAGTGCCAGGCAACACCGCAGACTGCCAGCAAGCAGCGGTTCCCTCCCGGAGAGCCGGATCAGTCTGGGGGAGGAAGTTAGCAAGCCGCTCACAGCTCCAAGGCATCGAATGGGAGGACAGACTGCCCCCACAATCCCATCCTCGTCACCGTTTGTGCTGAGAAGCCGGAGCAGGTATACTGAATTAAGATGATGTCATAGGTTGGTGGGTAGCTCCCTCAGCATCCAGGCACCCCCTCTGGGGATGTGAGACCCACAGGACTGTTCTGACTGAAGGTGCGTTCTCAGGACACCCCCACAGAGAAAGTAGTGCCGCGGATTTATTATTACTTACAGATCCCAGAAGCAAGAGGGCGCCATTGAGCGGGGGGGAGGGGAAGGACAGCCCTCCGTTCCCGTCAAGAGCCAGCAGGAGACAAGGAGCACGGTGGCAAGCACCTATTACTAACAAGGTGGTTGCGGGGGAGGTCACTGCTTTTCATAGCCTTAACTCAAGTGGTTATTTGAAAAGGGGCCCCAGGAGCCGCGAAGCAGGAATTTCGGTGGGACTGCTGTGTGATTGCTAAGTGGCCAGACTCTGGTTAGGAGCAGGGTTGTCACACCGTCAGGCATGTAGGCAGCAACTCAAAGACAAAGTTGTTTTTCTCGAAAGTCGTTCTTGTCACGCAGGGGCTCCCCACATCCCCAGAGTCCAGGCCCAGGCAGCCAGCCGCAGTCCTTCCCCGTGACTGGCAGGTTGGGCTCTGATCTCCTGGGCAGAGGGGCATCAGGGATGAACCTTGGACAAAGGGGCGTGGTGGGAGGGGGCTGAGCTCTGGTAGAAACAGGGTGATTTAGGGTGATCCCTTTCCTCCAGGTGTAGGTGCTCAGCCGCTTGTTGCTGCAAGCACCCCGGGCCTTGCCTCCGTGCTTCGGGTTCGCTGGGACTCGCTGGCTGGTGCTGCTTGCTGCTTGCCGATGTCCTGAAGGGTTTCCTCCTGGCATCTCTTTTTGGAAGCATGTCCAGAGGCACTTAGTTTTAGATGAGAAGGATGGATTCCTATTCCTCGAAAACAGTGTTCCCGGCCGTTTTCCAGCCTCAGCACCTGGGCCAGAGGGCCTCCATGGCCTCAGGGCCCCACGCCAGTGATTCTCAGCTGGTTCCCCCACCCCGCCCACCCCCGAAAGTCAGCAGTGTGACCGGCGTTAACAGCAGGCTGTAGTGATGATACAAGGTGTCATTGCCCTAGGTTCCCACTGAGCCAGGTGCTGGGTGCTCAGGGTGGATTATCTCAGTCCCCCCCAGAGCAGTGCTTGTCTCCTTCATGGATGAGATGGGGACTGCCCGGCGGGCAAGTGGCAGAGCTGGGATTCACCCCGGGTGGCCTGGTTCCAAGCCTTGCTTGGAACTTCTGTGCCGACTCCTGCCCCTCTGATGTCTGCAGTGCTACTTGGAAGGTTCCAGCCCCATGGGACTGAGGTCTCTGTCCAGCATGGCTCTGTAGGAGCCACAGGCCTTGCAGTGCCACATGTGAGGCCCCTATCTCGTGATGACCTGCAGTTTGAACAAAATTTGTCACTATTTTTTTTTAAAAGATTTTATTTATTTGGGGGGGGATGCAGAACAGGAGGGAGGGGCAGAGAAAGAGAAGCAGGATCCCCGCTGAGCAGGAAGCCCGACGCAGGGCTTGGTCCCAGGACCCTCGGGTCATGACCTGAGCCGCAGGCAGATGCTCAACTGACTAAGCCACCCAGGCGCCCCCAGAATTTGTCACTATTAATAAGCATTTCAGTATCTGGTGACAGTGCTTTTTGAACTGGCCTTTCCCCTGACACCCCTCCCTGTCCTCTGTGCCTCCAGGCCTTCGATGTGGTGGAGAGGAGCTTCCTGGAGTCCATCGATGATGCGTTGGCTGAGAAGGCAAGCCTCCAGTCCCAGCTGCCAGAGGTAATCTTCCCAGCCTGCTCCCCAGGGGAAGCAGCCCAAGGTCCAGCATCGTGAGGAATAGGGACTTACCTGCCATGTCACTCCCCAGCCATTGACATGACTGGGCCAGAGCGGCATTAGTTAGGGGGACAGTTCCTGACTGAGGGACTAGGCAACAGTGCGTTTGCAGAGGCCCATCCGAGGGGCCTCCCTGGCCCACTGTGGGCAGCTTCACCCAGGCTCGGCATGGGGGTGGGCATTGAAGGATCAGTCCTCGACCTGAACCTGTCCATAGCCTCATCACCCACCCGCCCACATCAGCCACAGGCACTTCCAGAACCAACAGGACAAGCAAGGTCATGTCTGGCCTTCCTGCGAGAAGTGTGCCCTGGAGCTGTGGTGCGGCTTCGTGCCGGCTGGGCCCTCGGAGCCTTGCCTTTTAAGGGAGGGACAGCTGGTGAGATGGTCTCTGAGGACCCAGCCTGCTCTGACCCCCTGATGATGGCCTGTAGGGTGTCCCTCAGCACCAGCTGCCTCCTCAGTATCAGAAGATCCTCGAAAGACTCAAGGTGCTGGAGAGGGAGATTTCGGGAGGAGCCATGGCTGTTGTGGCGGTCCTTCTCAACAGCAAGCTCTACGTTGCCAATGTCGGTGAGCCACCTTCCTGTCCCAGGGTGGGAGTGCTGGGCGAGAGAAGGTCAGCCTCAAGGTCTGTGTGTTCTTTGGGCAGTCTGCTTCCCAGACACATCAGCCCTCCAGCCTGTGTCTCCTGAGGCCATGGGGTTCATTTCCCCGTTTCTGCACAGGAATGCCTTTAGTCCCCACTCTGCCCCAGCTGGCTGTGGGCGAGTTGCGTCCCCTCTCTGGGTCGCCTCAGTGGCTTCCTCTTCTGGAAGAGGTTGCCTGGCTGTGGAGGACCCACTCAGCATCCCACGAAGAGCAGCAAGGTGCACTGGGTGAGGGGCCATAGGGATATTTGGATTTGTGGGAAAGAAGAGGCCATATGGGAACCCAAGAAGGCCGTACCCACAGGGCGCAGATTACTGTAGGAGAGGTCTAGAGACCCCATTGATAATGTCTTTCTTTTCCTTAAGATTTCATTGTGGACAGAATTCAAAAATGTGTAAAGATAGGGTGAGAACCAGGGAGTGAACACCCGTGTGCCCATCCCCCCAGCCCCAGCAGTCACCTCCTCAAGGCCAGTCTCATTTCCTCTCCAGCCCTTTGTCCCCACGAACCCCAGACATTGTGTCATGTTATCTCTTTGTAAATAGTTCAGTATGTCTCCCTAGAGAAAAGGTCTCCTAGTAAAATGATAATTATCCTAGGATGACACTGGAAAAGTTTAACCTAATTCCTTAATATCATCAGCACACCCTGACTGGTGACTCACCCCAGTGGTCTAAGCCTATTTTCTTTGCTTGTTTCAAGGATTTCCCTGTGTGAGATGCCTGCCTTCTCCCTCTCTCTCTCTCTCTCTGCTCAACACGTCCTGTTCTTCCCTGTACGCAGACTTGGCTCAGCTGCTCAAATTCTCCTGCAGGTACAAATCGTGCCCTTTTATGCAAATCCACGGTGGATGGGCTGCAGGTGACACAGCTGAACGTGGACCACACCACGGAGAACGAGGACGAGCTCTTCCGCCTCTCCCAGCTGGGTGAGTCAGGGTGGGGCCAACCTCCATGGCTCGCCCTGTGTCCTCTTCTGGGGGCTATGTAGGGGGAGGAGTGAGGTGCTCGGGCTGTGACCTTGGGCTTGGGACCAGCCTGCCTGACATTGGATCCCAGCTCTGCCCCTTACTAGCTGGTCAGAATTTTGGAAGTTTTTTGTGCCTTAGTTTCCCCATCTGTGTAATGAGGATCGTAGTAACACCTGCCTCAGGGCGTTGTGAGGATGAAGAGTCCGTACATGTACAGTGTTTCCAAGAGTACTGAGCCTGCGGTAGGTGTTAGGGTTGCTGGAGATGAAGAGGCCGGAGAAGTCCCAAGGATGCAGCCAGCACGGCATAGCCGCTCCCTCCCTGCCCGGGGCCTCTGAGGAAGGGGGCATTCTGATGGGGCTGGGCACGGAGGACACTGGGGCGCTTCGTGTGAGCCGCTCCCAAGGGTGCCTAGGGTGGCTTCATTTTCCATCCAGTGGGTCCTCGTTGCCTTGTTTTGGGGCTATGTCTGTACGCCGTTCTCGTTCTTCATGATGAGCTGGATCTGGGACTGTGCTGCTCTCTCTCTGGCAGGTTTGGATGCAGGAAAGATCAAGCAAGTGGGGGTCATCTGTGGGCAGGAGAGCACCAGGCGCATCGGGGATTACAAGGTCAAATATGGCTACACGGACATCGACCTACTCAGGTAGGCAGCCGGCCCAGCTGCCCCCCGTTTGTAAGGCCAGAGGGTCTGGGCAGAAGCAGATTTTAGGCTCTAGGGACAAAAAGATGCAGTTGGGGTAGTTGAGAGCCAGGAAGACTCTCCTTCCTCCCAGAGAGGTTGGGGTGTGGCCCTAGACCTGACAGGCCGGGAGTGCGGGTTCCGTAGAGCTGGGCTGGCAAGGGGTCAGGTTGGGGAGGTGAGTCAAAGCCAAGGGCAGCAACCAGCGCCACAGGGCCTGACAGGAGCGGCCAGCGTTGGCGGGAGCCGCCAGGGGTGGATAGGGACGGCCCGCAGGCCTGCTGGTCACTGCTGCCCGTGGCTGGGCCAGGGGCAGAGGTGCGAGACGAAGTGGACACGGCCTTCCGAGGACACTTCCCTTTGGGTGCCACCCAGTGATCGCAGCAGCAGATGGGCAGTGGCGCTGACTGTGGGCCGTCACTGTACCAGGCCCGTGCCCAGCTCTTCACACAGTCTTACTCAGTCCTCACTCAGGCCATGGTCCGTACTGTTGTGGCCCCAAAGGTGTGTTCATCTGAGGAAACAGATGTGGAGATGGCAGGGAGCTTGCCTGGTGACGGGTAGCAGGGCTGAGGCAGGACTTCAACCCGGGCATCCTGAATCTGGAGCAACACCCTGAACGTTGATGGAGAAATAGACATGTGGTGAATGGTGTGTGTGTATGTGTGTGTGTGTTACATGTCGTGGGTGGCTGTGGTGTGTGTGTGTGTGTGTGTGTGTGTT
>NC_048232.1:82203843-82236835 GCF_002007445.2 Ailuropoda melanoleuca
GGGGGGGGTGGGGGGCATGTGTGGTGTGTGTATGTGTCCGTGATGTGTGTGGGGGTTGTGGTACGTATGTAGGGGTGTGGTTTGGGGTGTATGGGGTGTTGGGGGGGACTGGGAGGTGTGTGTTGCCCCTCACAGCATTTGATTTCACAACCAGAGCGGTGGGGGGGAATCATACCAAAGGCCCCAGCATCGGAGCCAGACTCCTCATGGCCTAGAAAGCATGAGTTATAACTCCTTACTCTCCCCAGATTTTGGCAATTGGGTTTGGAAACTTTGGTCTCTAATTTGTGGGGTTCTGTGTGCTTAATTGGAAAGTACATATGTGGTTTAAAACAATTCAAATAGCGCTAAGGATACACAGTGCAAGCTTTCCTGCCCCAGAGCCCTTGTGCACAAGTGCGTGGGGGTGTGTTTGGAGGGGGAAGCACCCTTCCCAAAACACCCAGAGGTGCTGGCCTACTCTTTCCACGCCCTGCATCCCCCTCGTTGCCCGACGGCTGCTGTCCTCCCCCTGCACAGCACAGGGTAGGCTGGCAACGCTCCTGCCAGGCACCCGGAGCAAGGCTGCAGCTATGCTCACCGGGCCCTACTCATGGGCTCCCGGGATGTTTTCAGACTCTGCTCTTCCAGATGCCCTTGCTAGGAACATCTTAGACTTGCCTCCGCGTGCGCACTCACGTGTTGGAGCTTTGTGACGTTCACTGGTTCTGCTAGCGCCTCAGGAAAGGGTCCCTGTGCACCTGGGGAGTGGACGTGGGGAGACGGGGGCTTCTAAACGTGATCCCCACCCTCTTGCTGTCCCTACTGCCACTGTATGGGCTCTGTAGACAGGAGATGGGGACTGGGCCAGGATCGGGCACCCGACCTTCACTGTCCTGACCCCAGCTGCCCCACTGGCTCCCCGAGTCCTCGGAGCTTTATGTGAGGAGCTGCCCTCAGAAGACAGGTCTGTTTTTCTGGTTTTCTCTTTCCTCTGTTTCTTTTCCTCTTGTCAGATGTGCATTTTACTTTACATCCTGGGTGGATTCTTGCCCTTAGGGGAAGAAACGTCCCCTGGGGGCCTTCCAAGAGCAGCACTCTTCACACTCTCTTCCCACAGCGCTGCCAAGTCCAAGCCGATTATCGCGGAGCCCGAAATCCACGGTGCGCAGCCCCTGGACGGGGTGACTGGCTTCCTGGTGCTGATGTCGGAGGGGCTCTACAAGGCTCTGGAGGCCGCCCACGGGCCTGGGCAGGCCAACCAGGTGAGCCCACCCCCGGGCAGAGTGCCGCCAGGCAGCCCACAGTGTGGTATGCTCCCCTGGGGACCCAGCCAGCCCTCCTGCTCGCTCCACAGTGCTCAGGACCCAGAGCTCCGGTTCTCAAATGCCCTCACCAGACAGCTTCTGTGCATTCGAAGCTGGGGGAAGAAAATGCCCAGTGTTCCGAGAATAGCCATCCCACCCAGAAGCGTGCTTGTTCTGGGCTTGAAGCAGGTTCAGTCCCCAGGGCCCCGGGAAGTGAATTTCCATGGGCACATCGCTCTGGAGTGTGTCTGAGAAGGGCCCTGGTCCGAGGAGCAGAGCCGAAGCGTGTGGCCTGAGCCTCAGCCTCCCTCCGCCTGCACCTCCCCGCAGAGCGGAACCGCACTCGCTCACAGCTCGCTCCTTGTCTCTGACAGGGTAACAACATCTACCTTTTTGGGATTGTGGTGAGGGCGAAGTGTGATAAGCTTAGGTCCCCAGCCAGTGGGAGCCGCTTATTTTTCCTGTGCTGGGAGCACACATGTCAGACAGTTGTCCTTAACGCATGGCTTCGAGACAGTCACCTTAAGGATGATTTTGAAGGGAAGCTGCCTTTCCCTGACCTTGAATAGTGAATTCAGGTTGTGTCTCTCCTTCCATTTGTGCTTCCTGTAGGAAAGTAACGTTTTCTGCTTTGTCCTCTTTTTAATTAAAAATTAGGAGGAAAATGTCTCATGTGCCTGTCTCCTGATAACCCGTGTTCAAGGTTTTTCATCTATTTTATCTTATTGTTTCTGCCAGTAGCCTTGTAACCCAGGAGGCAGGGGCTTACTGCCACGTCGAGGTAGGGACCTTGGGGCTCACTGGAGTTTAGGGGCTTGCCTGAGGTCAGTGACAGAGCCGTGCCCACCCCAGATGGGGCTCGGGTCATCTCCTGTGACCTGCCCAAGCCCTCTTACCTCCAAGAGACTCTGGCCAGCCATCATGTGGAGGATTTTGTGTTTGTGAACTTACTGTCAGTGTGATTCTTTTTTCTTTTCCTTTTTTTTGGTCTTTGCCAAAGAATTATCCAGTGGCTTTTGCTGGGTTCTAAAATAAACTGGATAGCGGGCCCGTCTGCATTCTGTATTCCCCGTTTCTAACAAAAATGCGTGATGTAGTCTCCGGTAAGTTTGTTCCAGGAAAGGAAACTTAATAATAATAGCAAATCATTCTGGGCTTTTTTGTGTGTGCTCCAGAGTGCCCTCCCACCCATTGTGCAATTTAAGCCTCCTGATAACCCAGCGAGGTGGATATTATCCCCTATTTTATTGGTGTGGAAGCCAACAATTGGAGAGATCACAAGGTCACACCTTTTCTAATGAGAAAGTTCTAGAAGAATTATCCTGAACACCTTGAAAAGCTCGGATTACAGTCTTGGGTGGTGGAGACTTCCTTCACCTGCTTGGCTGATGCCCCCTAAGCATCTTGATTAGGCTCTGGAGTCGTGGGCCGCAGTCCTGGGCGCCCCCTCCCTGTTCCTCACCAGGTTTCGCTCCCCCTCCCCCCAGGAGATCGCCGCCATGATCGACACGGAGTTCGCCAAGCAGACGTCGCTGGATGCCGTGGCCCAGGCCGTGGTGGACCGAGTGAAGCGCATCCACGGGGACACCTTCGCCAGTGGCGGCGAGCGTGCCAAGTTCTGCCCGAGGCACGAGGACATGACCCTGCTGGTGAGGAACTTTGGCTACCCGCTGGGTGAGATGAGCCAGCCCGCACCGTCCCCGGCCCCAGGTATGTGCGCAGTGTGGCCGGGGGGGCCACTTAAAGAGCCCTGCCAGGGCTGCGGGTGGGGGTGGGCCTTGGAGCCAGAGGCCTGGCTTGGAACCCTTCTAATCTGTTCTCTGACTTTAAAGCTCTCCGAGCTGTTTGTTGTTTTTTTTTCCTTTTGCCCGAGAAATGAGGATCCTAGCACCTGCCCGGCCGACCTCCTAAAGGCCCGAGTGCGTGAACAAGCGCTTTGTCAAGCCACCAGGCCATGTGATAGGGATGATGGCTGCCAGTGCTTGGGTGTCTACTGGGTGCCTGGCCCTTTACCCACAGAGTTCCTTCAGGCCTCCTTAAACCCTAGGCGCCGGCGACACATCCTTGTACTGAGGAGCTGAGGCTCTGGAAGGTAGAGAGGGAGGCGAGGTTAGGCATGTGGACAGAGGGTCCCCCGAAGCCTGGCTCTGTCTCTGGGCCCTGTTGGGGGTGAGGCTGAGGGGCTTTATTTTCTGCCTTTTTAATTCTGTAATCAGGTTGCTCGGGAAGCGAGGTGCTCGTCATTTTCTGTTTCTCTCCCTGGGCTGCTCTGTGTCGAGACCATCAATTCCTAGGGGCTGCGTTTCTTTTTCTTCTTTCAAACAAGCAGGGCTTAGTGCACGAGCAGCACGGATGGATCTGTTCCCCCATGGACACCGGGGTTACTGGAGTTTCTCTAACTTGTTGTTATTGCAACCATATTTTTGTTGGGCCAACCTCAACTTACCCCTGGGCTAAGAGCGCCGTGGGAAGCCTGGCAGTAACCCTTTCCTTGAGGCAGCGCGGCGCGTGCGCTCCTGCTTTGAGCACCAGTGTGCTTTGTCGCCGAGAGGAGCCCCCTGCCTGCCTGGAAGGGTCTGACATGAGACAGACACCCCTTCACTGTCCCAGGGGGCAGCCCCGCGAGCCGGGCCTGGCCACTGCCCACCTGCCCTCACACACCGCCCCCACCAGGCCCCACGGCAGCCCTGTTCCCACCACCCCAGGGATCCCCCTCAGCCACTTCCTGTGGCCCACTGCTCTCTTCCTCCCCAAGCTGCAGGAGGACGCGTGTACCCCGTCTCCGTGCCGTACTCCAGCGCCCAGAGCACCAGCAAGACCAGCGTGACCCTCTCCCTTGTCATGCCCTCCCAGGGCCAGCTGGTCAATGGGGCCCACAGCGCTTCCACCCTGGACGAAGCCACTCCCACCCTTACCAAGTAAGGCCTCACCCCACCCCCAGCCCCCTCAGGCCTGCCTCCTGGGACAGCCCCTCGGTGCCTGGACGGGAATGGCCAGGGGGGCGAGTCTTGGGGTCGAGTGATGTTGGGTGGGGTGCGCTGGGGTCTCGTACCTCTCCCATTCCCCCATTCCATCCCTGGGGGTCCTCCTCAGACACGGAGGCAGGAGGAGGCAGCCCTGCAGGTTCCAGCAGCTCACTGAACCCAGACCTGGGAGGGCTGGAGATTCAGGGGCAGAGCGGGTGAGGCGGGCTGCGAGGCGACAGAGGAGACAGGCCACAGATGCGGACAGCCTGCTGTTTGTGCTTTCCTGAGGGTCCCAGATTCCTTTTCATTTAATGGGAAGCTTTTCCTGTTTTTTTTTTCTTTTCCCATCTTCTCCCCATCTCAGAGCCTCCCCAATGGCATCCGTGCTTGGAGGACGTTGTTTGGCCTGTGCTGGCTTGTCAGAGCTGGGGCTCTGACTAAAGCCTACCATTTTGCTTTAAAGTTGAGTCGTCTAGTTTAAGGCGGTGGGGGGGGGGGGGGGCAGAAGGCCCATAGCCTAGGGGTGAGTGGGCTGGTCCCTCTCCTCGCTGCAGACCTGCCTCACAGGTCCAGTGTTCTTCCAGCCCCTTCACTTCTGTGGAATGTCCACCCCCCCAACCCCACCGCACCAGGGGACCAGGATCTGGTTTCCACATTCCAGCCCTGCACAGAATAATAGGGATGCCACACCCAGCCCACTCAGAGGATGTGGCCAATTGGAAGGGCCATCCAGGGGGGAGTGGTGCTGTGGGACTAGGCCTCCCAGGGGCCTTCCCTTCTCCCTGCCCCCACTGCGGCCACAGCTGCTGCTGCTGCTGTGGGCCAGAAGGGCCTGCGGGGCCGCGGAGCAGTGGGCACCCCAGGTGCACAGGGCTGGCCTCCCTTCCCTTCCCCTCCCCTGCAAGGCTGCCCGGAGAAAACCACCCTCAGCGTCCACAGAGGCATAGCGGCATAGCAAGGGTCCCAGACCAGCCAGGAGAACCAGCCATCCTTCCTCACCTCTGCTCCTGGGGCCCCTAAACGGCCCCTTCCCTTTGACCTGTATCTGAGTGTTAGGTGGGCCCCCTGTGGGTGGGTCAGTGCTGGGCAGTGCCAGGAGTGTGTGGGACGGCAGGCTAGCAGGTGATGCCCGGCCGTGAGGTGCTTTGTGACAGAGTGGGGTGCCCACGGTGCTCTGACAACAGGGGGCCGGTCCCCACCCAGCCAGTGAGAGGGGAATGAGAAGGAGGGAGTGAGGAGGGTGTCTGGGGAGAAGAGCCCTGGCCCGCCTGTGATCAGTGGGACTTGGAGAAGCTGGAGGGCGCTGGCTGTAGCTCGGCACGGCTCTGAGGGAGATGTTCTGTGTCCGAGGCCGCAGCCACTAGGATGCGTGGTCAAGCCCTTGAACCGAGTCATCCATTTTATTAACTCCTAGCTAACCAAGGGAGCCACACAGAGCTAGAGCTTGGAAAATACATTTGATTTTTCATCTGCCCTTAAGAACATCCAACCAGGCTGGCTCTGATGGCTGGAGGGGCCAGCCGAGGCAGGGGCCTGTCTGTCCCTGACTGACTGTCCCTGTGGTCCCCACAGCCAGAGCCCGACCCTGACGCTGCAGTCCACCACCACGCACACGCAGAGCAGCAGCTCCAGCTCGGACGGGGGCCTCTTCCGCTCCCGGCCCGCCCACTCTCTCCCGCCTGGCGAGGATGGCCGCGTCGAACCTTACGTGGACTTTGCTGAGTTTTACCGCCTCTGGAGCGTGGACCATGGCGAGCAGAGTGTGATGACGGCACCATAGCCCCAGCTGAGGGATGTGGCCGGAGCAGGACCTTGCCTGGGGACAAGGGGGCCCAGTTCTGGGGCCGGATGGGCCTTTTCCTGCCATCTGCCTATGCCGTGGGTGCCAGGGAGCACCCCGTCTTCAGCCTGCCCCGCACTCGCACCCTGCCATACTCGTGCTGCAGAGAACATTCGGTGAGCACCCCTGCAGAGCGGACCTTGTCCGGCACGGCAGGGGCTGGAGGCCACTCCCTCAGGCAGACTCAGCCAGGACCGTTGCTGTTTCTCGAACAGATGGCTCAGGGCAGAAGCTGTGCTGGCCGCGAGCCTGCACGTGGGGCAGAGCGCGAGGAGTTCTGCGGCCCAGCATGCCATGGGTCCGGCCGCCGCCACTTTCTCTCCCCTTGCAGCCCTGGGCAGGGGTTCCCCCCTCCCTTCTTCAGCCGCTGGAGTGGAGCCCCGGGTGGCGTCTGCACCTTCAAAGCCTGCACCCGTCCCTCAGCCTCCCTGGATTGTTTCCAGTGGTCAATGCTCGGGAAGACGAAGGGAAGCGTCGGGAGCCTGGGTGGCTACACAGGGGCAGGTCAAGTGGAAAGGAAGGAGAGGGGATCGGTCCTAGAGGAGCCCTGGTCCTGGAGCCCACCGGAGGGGGTAGGCTGGGCGTGGCTGGGCTTCCCCAGATATGGGGGTGCAGGAGAGGTGAGGACATGCCCGGACCAGGCCGGGAGAGTGGCTGCCCTAGTCAGGCTCCTCCAGGATCGGGGAGGCCCGGATGGAGGGGGGAGCCGCATCTGCTTTGTTTTCCCTTCGCCACCACTGAGGAAGGCCGCCGGCTGGGGAGCCGCTAAAGTTAGCCAGCTTTACTGCTGACAGTGAGGCTCTCCCGGCTTTAAGGAAAAAACAGGTCAAGAGTCAGGCTGGGGGTGGGGAGGCACATTTGAAAGAACAGTGGGAAAGAGGGTCTTGGATACCAGGTGCCCTGGGTGAAGGGGGCTTTAGGGGCACGCCCCACCTTTACAGACACTTAGGAATGGGGTCAGATGGGCCCGGCCACGAGATCGCACGTTCTCGTGGGCAGAGGCTGGCGGTGCCGCTCCTGCTGGCAGAAGAGCAGGCGGGCCCAGGGGACTCGCAGCTTGTTGCTGCTGCGGTCAGTGGCGGAGCCACAGCCAGAACTTTTGATCAGCCTCTGGGGCTGCCCTGGAGCCCTCCACCCCTCCCCCGCTCCCAGGCTCCTGCCCTGCGCAGCCCCAGACACAGCTTTTACCGGGGACTGGCTGCCGTGTGCGGCCTCCAGGTGCCTGGACTCTGGACCGTCCAAGGCCGGTTCCGAGGCTGGGTCACTGCAGTGCAGGAATGCGTCTCCCTGTGGCCGGGTGTGGTGCGGGTGGGGGCAGGGGGCAGTTTCTGAGGAGAACCAGAGCCTCTGGGCCATGGGCCCCGACCGACCGCCCTCCCCTGCAACGCCATCTCTGGTCCGCAGGTGAGCAGATTTAAGGTCAGCCACAAGGACTTGCGAACAAAGAGAATTCTCTTCCAAGAATGTCTCTGTGATGCTGTTTGGTCTCTAGAAATAGAATCACTTTTTTACCACAATAAAGAAAGAGTAATAATAGGTGGTCTTACACATCGGGTGTTAAGAGTGCTGGTACCCGGGTCTCGTGTACCCTGCAGCAGCCTGGGGGGCTGGGTGCCTCCTCCTGTCCTCTCAGCCGGCACCAGCTCACCAGGCCGGGGAGCGGCAGAGCTGGGGTGCAAGCCGCAGCCTTCTGATGGGACCGCAGGGCCGGCCGACAGCCCAACGGGAGAGCGCTGGGTGTCCGGCATCCCTCCCTGTCCCCGCACATCTAGAGAGGGGGGCCGTTCTCTCCTGCCACGGGTCGGGTCCTCCAGTGGGCAGCTCTCACTTTTCCTGACAGGGAACCCGGTTCTTGGTGTGTGAGGAGTGGTGTGGCCAGCAGAGCTTCGGGTCGCCAGGACGGCGCCCTCCCCCTGTCACCAATAGTGGACATTCAGGGAGTTCCTTTGCTTTGTTTGGGTGGAGGACTTTCTATAAATACTGGCCTCTTCCTGCTTTACAGAACTTAACTCATCCATCTAACAAGGGCGTCTGTTTAGGAGCGAAAGCAAAGCTCCGTGTTTGGGTGGTGGCGTCTGAGGCTCCCAGATGCCCCTGCCCTTTCAGGATCTGTCCCACCCTCCTTGGCTGTCCCTCAGGAGGCCCTTGGGAGCGCTGCTGGTCCAAGACCTGGAGCCCTGGGGTCAGCCCAGCACCCTGAGGGAGGAGGTGGGGGCACTGAGTGACTGAGGTGCAGGCAAGTGGGCCTGTCCCCTGTCACAAATGGCCCCGACCAACCCCTAGGCCCCTCGGGCCTCCCCTACCACCTGCTTTGCCCCAGGTATGGGGGGCAGGGCCCTGCCCAGCTGGCTTAGTGTCCCCCGTGCCCCATCCCCGGTGTCATGCAGCAACACTTGGGCCTGCCTCCTGGGGCCGAGAGGGGCCCCGGTTTAGCTTCCTGGTTCCTTTGGTGGATTAAGCCGTGAGGCCGAGAGGGCTAGCCGAGGAGTCTGCCTCAGGATCTCAGAAATGGCAGAAGTCAGGACAAGAAGGGAACAGGGCAGCCAGGCAAGCTGCGGACCGCATGCCCACCCTTAGACACCAGGCGGGCAGACTGTCGACGCGCACCCTGGGCTGAGCCAGCAGGTGCCCCTCTCCAGCCTCTGACCGCCTCCCCACCGCCTCACTGGGGAGAGCGCTCAGCTTCCCAGGGGGCTGCGTCAGAACCAGAAAAGTCCACCCACCACCTGCCGCCTGTGTCCACTTGTCCTTCGAAGCCTTCCGGTCCACTCACAGGATGGGATTCAGTCACCGCCTTGACTGAGGACCTGGCCTGGGTCAGACCAGATGAGGTAAGCCTTCGTGAGCCACTGTGTCATCCTGGGCCCCACGGCAGCGGGGCGGGTCGCAGGGACATCCGGCTGCACCAGCAGTCCCGTGGACGCTCGTGGGCTATCTTTTTTTTTTTTTTTTAAAGATTTTATTTATTTATTCGACAGAGATAGAGACAGCCAGCGAGAGAGGGAACACAAGCAGGGGGAGTGGGAGAGGAAGAAGCAGGCTCATAGCAGAGGAGCCTGATGTGGCTCGATCCCATAACGCCGGGATCACGCCCTGAGCCGAAGGCAGACGCTTAACCGCTATGCCACCCAGGCGCCCCGCTCGTGGGCTATCTTCACAAGGATTTGCTCTCTCGAGTGTCCGGCCTCCGTCTGCTCCTCTAATTCTCACACACTGACCCTGCAGCTGAGCTGAGTGAGGCTCTTGGCAGGGTGTCCCCACCGCCGGTGGCATTGGCAGTGAGACCTGTCAGGGGCTGCTCAGGCCCCTGGAATGTCCTAGGGAAAGGACTCTTGACATGACTGACTCCTTCCTGTCGCTCAGGCCTCGGGGCAAATGCTAGAGGGAGGCCTGCCCTGGTCCCACCCAACCGCATCCCGCTGCATCTCCCTGTGAAATCTGCTTCACAGAAACCACCTGACATCTCTCGCTTGTTTATCTGTGTTGTCTGTCCCACCTACTAAGATGTCCCCTCTATGGGGGGGGGGGACTTTGTCGGCTTTATTCCGTTGGGCCCCGGCCCCAGGGTCAGTGCTAGCCACAGAGTAGCCCTCTCGTACATGTTAAATGAATGAGTGATGAGCTGTGTGACCTTGGACGAGTTACTTGACCAGGCTGAGCCTCCATTTTTTCTTTTCAAAGATTTTATTTATTCATTTGAGAGTGAGAGGACAAGCAGGGGGAAATGCAGAGGGAGAGGGAGAAGCAGACTCCCCAATGAGCAGGGAGCCTGACACGGGGCTCAATCCCAGGATGCTGGGATCACGACCTGAGCTGAAGGCAGTCACTTAACCAACGGCACCCAGGTGCCCCCACAACCAACTTCTTTAATGAGATTGCCGGACAGGCCTGAATGGCCATAGCTAGGAGAGGTAAGAATTGCATTGCCCTACAGATGTGCAAATGGACCAGAGCATGAGCTCAGATTTCTGCCCCTCTCCCCCGACAACCCCCCCCCACATACACTGTATACTGAAGGCTCCACCCGGGGCCTCCCATGGAGCGGGTGTACTGGCAGCTTCCCCTAGGAACCCAGACTTTGGGGAATGGGTGTGTGCGGCTTGCCTCATCTCGGCCAGAGCCCAGAGGGAGGCGATCCGCTGGGCTCCTAAGCGTTTCTTCCAACAAGGGCATCTTTCATAATTTTTCCTTCTGGGCCCCCTATTTTGAAACCAAACAAGGACGCAGATCACTGCCAACCCAGACAGGCTCGGCATGAGCACGCGCTTTGTTCCCACGCAGAGGTGATGTCAGCCCCGAGCAAAGACAGGCACTTGACATTTCCACGAGCCTGGGCAGCCTCCTCCAGGACAGGCAGTGTCTGGCAGCCGACTCTGAGGAATACCGACACCAGTTCACAGACTGCACTCCTGCCTTGGAGACCCCCAGAGAGATCAGAGGACCCCAGGCTGTGTAGATCATTGTTGTACCTTCTTGCCTTTGTTCTCCCAGGTCACCTGGTGGGCTAGGGCAGGGACAGGGTGGGCCTCGGTGCTCCACCCATTTCCTCAAGGCCACAGCCCCAGACCGTCTCCACACCTTCCATGATCAAGCTCCTATGCTTGTCACCTCAGCAAAGCCGTCCTGTGGTCCAAACAGGGCTGAGCTCAAGAACTTTCCATAGCTCCAGCCTCCTGCTTCACAGCACCCGCTGTGTTGGAGTCACTCGTGTGCTTGCTCCTTCCTCTCCCCCAGCCGTGAGCCCCCCCCCAGCCCCCTCCATCCAAGACTCTCCTCCAGGCATCTCAGGACCCTGGGGCTAATCCCTGGGCGGAGTTCAAGAAGTCTCAGAGGAACACGGACAGATAGATGAATTGCCTGGAGAAGGGCTTCTGGAACTTTAATGCAGGAAATGTCATTACTTTATAGAAAACTACTCCTACCCCAGCACTCCCAGAGTTTTGGGGGGTTCTAAGAAATCAGGCGTCTCCATTTATTTTGAATATTGAGGTGAATTCTGCAGTCAAAACCGTAATATCAAATGGGTTTTTTTAGTAGAAAAGCAACATTTAAAAAAATATATGTTTAGCATTTAAAATGACTTATTATCAAGTCACTTGCTTTAAGAAGTGCACCACGTCAGCCGTGCAGACCTGTCGAGCTCAGCACACCCCAGGGAACCCAGCGGCGGCCAGGCTGAGGGGCTCAGGAGGCCCTCTTAAGACTCGCCAATTGCTGAGTGCCAACTGGGAACTTTCGAGGCCTTCATTCCCCAGGGGGGCCCTCATTGGCTGCCCCCCACACCCAGAACCACCGGGCAGGATTTGTGTCTGAAGGTTTACTGGGTCCTACAGTTAGCCCCCCCCATACAGATGTGGAGATAAAATACAGACAGGTTAGGGAGTTGGGGCAGAGATTTGGGGAGACAGATGTCTGCTCAGGCCCAGAAGAGCCTCCCAACGGTGTCTGAGGTGGACGTCGTCTCGCTGGCTGCCTGTGGGAGGTGAGGAGCTTCCCGTCAGCTCTGGTGTGCAAGGAGAGGCCGTGCCTGCCTGGCACCTGAGGGGCTGGGGGGGACCAAGCCGCAGGCCCCAGCCTGGCTGCACGTCAGGGCTGTGGGGCGACGAAGACCAGTGTTTACGACAAGGACAGATTCCTTGGCCTCGCCCTTGCCTCCGAAATCAGAACCTCCCGAGGGAGGCCCCGTGAGTTTGGGATCTGATGAGACTGGAGGCTCGAGACTGGAGGCTCTTGACCGGAGGCCATGCTGGCCACCCTCTGCCATCCTGCCTCCTCCATGTGGCCTTTCATGATTTGGTGTTTCTGGAAGTCCCGCCTCCATGTGCCCCTGGACAACCTTGGATGAGGACCAGAAACTCTCTGATCCCAGTGTCTTCTCCAAATGGAGGTTTACAGCTCAGCTTTTTGTAAAAACAAAAACCACGACCACTACTGTCTAATGAGTTCTCACTACGTGCCAGGTACGTGTCTGACACGTAGTGTCTCCTGTCGCAGTTAACGGCTCAGCAAGGAGTAGATCCCAGAGGCTCCCCTGAGAGAGAAGGAAACCCGGACTTGGGACAAGCAAGCTGCCCGAGATCACGCGGGATCGGGGACTTGAACTCAGGACTCTTTTCTCTGCACCACGATGCTTCCTCATAATTTTCAAAGGCCCTTCCTGGGGTTTGACGGGGAGGTCTCCATGCCAGGTTAACCTGATGGAACATTCTAACACCCCCCAGGGCAGGAGAGAAGCTCTCACACCAAGGGCCCTCTGAGACCTGAGATCGTTCTGGGGTTTTGTCACCCGGTCTGACTTGTCCCTTGGGATTGGGGACAAGGGAGGTACTAAGCCTTTCCCAAGCCGTGCCCTTCAGCTGCAGACCTGGCAGGAATCAGCCACAGCCTGTCCTGAGGAGCTCGCAGCCCGGGGGTACCCTTGACCAAAACTTGGGGGGCTCCTGGAAGGTTGCCAGGAAGAAGTGGGGCTGCATCTTGAAGAAGGATCAGGAGTCGCCGGGTGAGGGAGGAGAAGGCAGCCCCTGATGACGACGAGAAAGGCAGGAGCACAGCCTGAGGGGTGGAGGGCCTGTGGGTGGCAGGCAGGGGGGCTGGCAGGGCCATGGGGTTCAGGCCATCCTTTCTCCAGAGGCCCGAGGGAGACGGTACACTTTGGTGGGGACCAACAGGGCAGGTGGGAGGGACCCAGGAGGTGAGTCAGGATCTGGGAGGTGAGTCAGGCGGTGCAGATGGCACAGGTGGGTTACTCCCTTCGGAGAGGACCAGTCCCTTCGGAGAGGACCGGCCCCTCGGACTGAGCCCCAGCAGGACTTGGGAAGTGATGTGTGCACCAGAAGCTTCTATGACTTTGAGGAAGGAGTATGATGCTGATGGGCCTTTCAGGCACCAGGAAGAAGCGTTTTCAGACTATGGGGTGGTTCCGCCACCAGGTCCTTTGGCCCCCACCCCCAAAGGACCCCAGCCCCCAACCTGCACCCTCCTGGAGCCAGATCAGCTCTCCCCAGCCTCCTGTGAATGCGCCAGACCCTTCGTGCATCTCTTGGCCGATGCTTTCCCTGCCGCTGGGGAGACCGTTTCCCCAGGGTGAGAACTATTCATTCTTCAGGACCTGGCTGGTATGCGCTCCCTCTCCAGGCATGCCTTCCCCTGCTCACCCTCTCCCAGGGGCATCCCTGCCCTGGGGGCCGTGGTACGGACACATGGACACTGGTCTCGGGGTGCCAGCAGTCTGCGCAGGGCTGAAGGGAGCTGGACCCAGCTGTCCTGAGGGAAGGAGCAGGACCCCACTCAGAGCGGCCAGGATCTCAAGCCTGTGGCTGACCCTGGGCTGGGGCAAAGACACGTTGTGACTTTGGTAAGTCTTCTACCACAAAATACTAGACGTTGTACTTTACAACTGCAGTGGTGTCAAGACAAATGGATTAATTATTACATAGTAAAGCATTTTCTTTGAACCAAAAGTTAATTTTTCTCTTCTGATTGGAAAGGAAGTAAACAATTTCCCCGGGCCCCTAAGAGTATGGTGGGTCTGAGGCGCTGTCTGCCGTGAAGTGAAATCAGCACAGCCACGTGGGGCCAGCAGGGCTCAGTCACGTTGCCCTCAGTCGGGGGGCCTGCGACTGAGTCCCCGTCCCAGGCTTGCTGAACTTCCGAGCACCCCTGGGGGCTCAGAGCCAGGACAAGGAGCAGAGCAGGGGCCCAGACTGGTCACAAAGGAGACATGAAGATGAAAGGTGAGGATGTCCCCTCCCCCTCCCTAATCCTCATCTCCCATCCTCGCCCGGTCTCTATCTCCTTCCCATGTGTTCCTTCCCTTTCTTCTCCAGCAACGAAGTGTACTGTGCGGGGTCTGTGGCTGGGAGGCAAAGACAGAGGAGGTGACGCAGCTGACCTCCTGCCCTGGAGGGGCTCACAGTCTCTGGGGACGACCAACAGCCCTGAGCTCCGGCCAGACTGAGTCCTGAGACCCAGGCTGCGGGGGTCCCTCCTGGAGCTGGCCTCTGGGAAGCTTCCCCAAAGTGGGGGGCTGGAATATTTCTAAAGGACACAGGCTTCTTGGGACTGCCTGGCTAGTCTTGGCCCGACAGCTTGGCTAAAGATGGCAGACTGAACACACGCACCGAGTGTACTCCCTCCCCGAACCCCAGGAAAACTACGGAGAGTGTGTCTTCTTCCTTTTGTTCTAAGGTGTAGGCACAAGAATGAGTAAGCAGGACAGAGACCCTATCTGTGCAGGGCTGAAGCTGGGGAATTAAGTGAGTGTAGAGGGGGCTGAGTTAGGGGCTCAGAAGAGCCATGTCCCAGAAGAGCTGGGGCAGGGGGCTGAGCCCCAGCGTGAGGAACCCCACACAGCCAGCAAGGGCTGAGCCCCAGCTGGCAGCCCCAGGTGGGGATATTGGGTGGGGCCAAAAGAAGGATCAGTCAGACTCCTAAATCCCCTTCCAGAAGGTGACGGCTAGGCGGTCACCCACCCCCAACCCCAGTGGAAAGCTGGAATTATGTGTGCTGATGGTTAGCCAGCTGTCCCTGGCCTGGGGGTGGGGCATTGTTCTGAAAACAGGGAGCCAAGTGCCAGGGCCTTCTGAGTGCTGGGGTCTCTGTCCCCTGTCCCCTGCCCTACTCCCAGCGGCAGCCAGGCCTTTACCCCCCAGGCAGAACCCTGAGGGTCCTCTCCAGAGACTCAGATCCTCCCAAGAATAAAGTCCTAAAAATACTGACATGCTGGGGCGCCTGGGCGGCTTAGTCGGTTGAGCATCTGACTTTTGATACCAGTTCAGGTCATGATTTCAGGGTCGTGGGATTGAGCCTGGCAGGGGGCTCTGTGCTCAGCGGGGAGTCTGCTTGTCCGGGCTGCTTGTCCCGCCCCCTCCGCTCCTCCCGCCCCCGCCTCTCACAAATAAATGAATACAATCTTCAAAACAAAAATACTGACATGGGGGGTCCTCCACAAGTGCCCCACCCTGAGCTCCCTTCAGTGGCACTCAGGTGTCTATGGTAACGCATCCTGAAGACCCAGGTGACTCCGTAACAATATGTGTCCAGAACTCTGAGGCATGAGGAAGGCAAATGTTAAAATGACAAAAAGAACCAGCCATGACCATGTGACTCAGCAATTCCTGCTCCAGGAAACGACAACACAACCACACAGAAAGTATATGCAATTGTCGGCATGGGCATCACTCAGGTAGCCAAGGCAGCGACAAGCCAACTGTCCATCCGCGGGGTCGACAAGCGGCAGTGAACCCACCGGCACGACGGGGCCGTCGGAATGAGGCTCTGACACCAGCCACAACAGGGATGGGCCTTGAGGACGCTGTGCTCGGTGAGAGAAGGCAGACATCAAAGGTCACACCGTGTCTTACTCCGTTTAAGTGAAACATCTGGAGTAGGCAAATCCCCAGAGACAGGAAGCACATTAGCGGTTGCCAGGGGCAGGGGCAGGGGGGGGTGACGAGTGATTGCTTAATGGGCGCGCTTTTCTGGGGTGATGAGATACTCGGAATCTAGACGCAGGTGGTGGGGACACAGCACTGAGAAGGCGCTCAGGCCCCCTTGGAACTGTGCACTTGGAAATGGTTAATTGTATGTTATGCGAACTTCACCTCAATTAAAAATAACCAAGACAACAGCCAAGTCTTCCGAGCCCTAGGAGGCTCCTCTAGGCTTGGAAAGCACCTGTCTGGATTGACCTGCTAGGCTAAGCATCCAACACAAAGACAACGCGAGCCAGAAGTACCATGTTAGATTCGCCGGCGGTGGCAATTTAAAAAGGAAAAAGGAACAAGTGAAATGAATTTTAATGCTATTGTTTCTTGAACCTGGTACAGCCAAAACGTGATCATTTCAGCATGTAATCAACATAAATCCTACAAACAAGATCGGTCCTTCATAGTAATGAGGCTCTTTGAAATACAGGTGTATTTCCCCACGCAGGACACCAGAACGCAGCCAGCCCCGGCCCGGAGCTCATGGCTTGTGCTCACCCCACCGGACCGGGATGGGGCAGCTCCGGGGTGTCCCACACCGGAGTCTCGGGACAGAAGCTGCAGAGTATGAGCGTTTAAAGTCGTGGGTGTTGAATCTATGAATTAAAAGTAAATTGACCCTAATCTAATCCTATTTAGGGTCATCTGAACGATCACTTTAAGAATAAGTCCTAAGTCAAACATACAATTACAGTGTGATTCAGCGATCGCCTATCTGGGTATATACCCCAAAGAAGGACAGGAGCTCTAAGAGATAGTAACGCTCACAGCAGCGTTTTTCAGAATAGCGAAAAGGTGGAAGCAACCACTCGCTGATGCCCATGGAGGAATGAACGAATGGAAAAGCCAAATGAGGTAAATACATACAAAAGGATATTATTCAGCCTTAAAAAGGAAGGAAATTCAGGGGCAGCGGGCTGGCTCAGCGGGTGGAGCACCGGACTCTCGATCTTGGAGTCGTGGACTTGAGCCCCACTTTAGGACAGTTTACTTAGAAAATAAAAGGCAGGAAACTCTGACATTGCTACAACGTGCGAACCTTGAGGACGTTAGAGTAAGCGAATAAGCCTGTCACAAAAGGACAAATACTGTAGGGTTCCCTCATACGCAGAACCTGGAGGAGTCAAGTTCACGGAGACAGGAAGTGGAATGGTGGTCGCCGGGGACTGGGGGAGGGGCATGGGGCGTGACGGACGGGGACTGTTTCCGTGTGGGAAGATGAACAAGTTCTGGAGACGGGTGTCGGTGCTGGTCGCATAATGATGTAATAACGTACTTGATGCCCCTGAACTTCACCCGCAGAAATGGTTAAAATGGTTAAGTTTCATCTTGTGTATATTCTACCGCAATTAAAACAGATACATCCCGCCACTGACCCCATGTGTTTGGGTTCGCGTTGACCAGGGTGGTCGAGACTATAGTCACTGGTGGGGAGAGACGGTGCACAGCTGAGGGGACTGCGCAAGAGCGGCTCAGGCGCTGACCCAGCCGGGGCCCCCCATCTGTGCTGAGACCCAGCAGGGTCCTCTCCTGTTGTCATTTGAATTTCTATTGCTTCTGCTACTTTTTTAAAGATTTTATTTATTTATTTGACAGAGAGCAGGAGAGCACAAGCAGGGGGAGCAGCAGAGGGAGAGGGAGAAGCAGGCTCCCCCCCTGAGCCCAATGCGGGGCTCGATCGATCCAGGACCCTGGGATCATGACCTGAGCCGAAGGCAGTGACTTAACCAACTGAGCCACGCAGGCGCCCCTGCCCCTCTTCTTTATATTCGGTTCTGTAACTTTCCGTTGGTTTTAATGTTGGAGGCCAACATGAGCATGGGAGGCTTACACCTGGCTGTGTCTACGCATAATGAAGAAACACTGTAATAAAGTGATTGAAGACAACCCCAGGATCCATGAGAAATACTCTCTTTAAAAGAGCGTTCAGGGGCGCCTGGGTGGCACAGCGGTTAAGCGTCTGCCTTTGGCTCAGGGCGTGATCCTGGCGTTATGGGATCGAGCCCCACATCAGGCTCTTCCGCTATGAGCCTGCTTCTTCCTCTCCCACTCCCCCTGCTTGTGTTCCCTCTCTCCCTGGCTGTCTCTATCTCTGTCAAATAAATAAATAAAATCTTTAAAAAAATAAAAAATAAAAAAGCGTTCATGCTTTGTCTGGTCTCGAGCCATGCTGTGACTTGGCTTCTAGGTTTGTGTCCCTTGAGGCACGGTCATCTCTGCATCTCCATGGGGCCAGCACCCGGGCCAGTCTCAGAACTGTTTCCTGAGTGAGCGTGTGAGTACGTGCAAGCATAGAGGAAGGAGGACTTGGTGGGCAGGAGGAGGCAGGGAGCAGGAGAATCAAGGAAGGCTTCCAGGAGGTGGGGGAAGGAGGAGTGGAGTTTGAGGAGTGGAAGATGGGGCGAGGCCGGCATATCTCAGGGCCAAGCACCAGCCCTGGCCCAGAGAACGTCTAGGGAATGAGAGAGGGCCCCAGCCCTGCCCTGCAGCGATGTCATACCTGGGACCCAGCTGTCAGGGGTGGTGGGCCAACGGGACCTCCTTCCCCATCACACACCCCACCGGGGAGTTGTCCCCCAAGTCCCTCCTCCTCCCCCACACCTGGACAGTATCACCTCCTCTTCTAGCCCCACCCCACCTGGCCCTGCGTTAGTCACCCCTGGGACTGGCCTCCCGCCGCCCTACTCCACGGGCCATTCATTCATTCAGTAAATACGCCTCGGGTGCCTGATTAGAACTGCATAGATGAGGAACAAAGCTACGGCCCTGCCCAGGGAGAGAAAGCAAACGAGGCAATAGCAAGCATATCATATGACAGCAAGCAGCAACAAGTGCGGAAAACAAAAGAAACCAGGGGAAGGGTCCTTGTGGCACCTTCTCTGGGCCCTCAGCTGAGTCCACAATCCAGGCCCCTCCTGGGATGACTGCCCAGCTTCCGGAGGGCCTGGTTGGGCTTGCCGTGAGCCGCGCACCTCGCCCACCCGGCAGCCCGGGTGAGAAGAAAGCCACGCTCCATGTGGCCACAGGGAAAGGGAGCCTCAGGGAGGGCAAAGGTGATACCGCTTAGAGGGGTGTTCCTGGGGCGTGGACCTGGGTCTCTGTCCCCACTTGGCAGTCACATACACGGCGTGCCTTCAGAGCCTCAGCATCTCCTCCTGCAGGATGGGCTCAAGGTTATGGGAGGAGAACACTGCAGGGATCAGTGGGGCCCAGCATCCCCTGGGGCAGCTGGAAGGGGGCGACCCAGGGAGGGAGGAGTGACTGTCATCCCGGCCTAATGCAGAAGCAGCCTAATCCCGGCTCCAGCACCGGAGACCCAAATCTCACAGGGGTTTGCAAACACAAAGGTAGGAGGCCTGGCCTGTGCCCACCTCCCTGTGGGCCAGGAGTCCAGGTGACAGACGGCCCCTCTGCGGCCTCAGGGTCTGCCATGTGACCCTAGGTGCTGCCTCCTGCCCGTGGGGCCCAGTGCCTGTAGGACTGGAGGTGGGGGGGACAGACAAGGCTGCTTCATCGATCGCAGAAACTCCCTTCTCTGAGCTGAGTGCTAGAGGAAGTGGGCAGGAAAGCAGGAGATCTGGGGCGCCTGCGTGGCTCAGTCGATTAAACGTCTGCCTTGGGCTCAGGTTGATTTCAGGGTCCTGCTCACTGGGGAGTCTGCTTCTCCCTCTCCCTCTGCCCCCCTCCCCCTGGCTCGTGCTCTCTCTCTCTCAAATAAATAAATAAAATCTTTAAGGAAGAAAGAAGAAAGAAAAAAGGAAGAGAAAGAAAGAAAGAAAAGAAAAAAAGAAAAGCAAGCAAGCAGGCAGTCTGAAGTTCAGGGCTGGCTCCATACAGGCCAGCTCCGGGTCCTCCAAACCTCCCCGTGCCTCACTTTCACTCCTATGAAGTGGAGCTGGTCCTTCCCATGGTGGTAGGAGGAACAGATCACAGTGGGGAACCTGTCCTCCGTGGGTATGAGTGGTTTGTTTTTTTTTAAGATTTTATTTATTTATTTGACAGACAGGCAGCAAGAGAGGGAACACAAGCAGGGGGAGTGGGAGAGGGAGAAGCAGGCTCCCTACTGAGCAGGGAGCCCGATGCGGGGCTCGATCCGAGGACCCTGGAATCATGACCCGAGCCGAAGGCAGACGCTTAACTACTGAGCCACCCAGGTGTCCCTAGAGTGGTTTTTAAGTTGGTGATGATCTTGGTGGTAGTGGAGACGTGGCCCCTGGAAATGGGGGGTGGGCCACCGGGGCCATGTCACATCCTCCCTTAAGCCCCAGAGAAGCCATATTTCCTCTGCGCTGCTGAGAACGTGATCAGGAAGCAGCTCTGGGGACTTGGGGGCGGGGGCCTAGCTGGATGGGATTCCAGGCTCCGCTCCATCTCTCTCCGGCTGTGTGGCGTGGGCAGGTCTCTCCCAGTCTCTGGGCCTCGGCTTCCTCTTTGGGGTCTGGTGGTGAAGATAGCTCAGGCACCCGGGCCCCCTAGGGGCTAGCCCGAAGACCCAGTTGCTTTGACCCACCCACCGTCCTGGGGCGAATGACATAATCTGCTTAGGCAGCCCTGGCACCCACCCAGGCGCCTTCCTGTGCAGAGATGACCAACAAGATAAAGCAAGGCCAGCGTGTGGGGACACGGCTTCCAGGAGATGGCAAGCAGCGAGCAGCGCGTATGTCCAGGGCAACAGGAAGGAGGGATGGGGGATGGGGAGAGCAAAGCTGGGCGCACAGGTTGATGTGCCCCTTCCCCCACTGGGGACAGACCATCTATGGACAGCAGTGGTGGTGGCTCCAGGGTGGTCTTCAGGGGGTCCTGGTAACCTTCCGTCTCTATCAGCCCCAAGTATACCGGCTCACTATAGAGGGCAGTTTAAGAAACATCTCTTCCAGGGGCGCCTGGGTGGTGCAGCGGTTAAGCGTCTGCCTTCGGCCCAGGGCATGATCCCGTCCTGGGATCGAGCCCCACATCAGGCTCCTCTGCTGTGAGCCTGCTTCTTCCTCTCCCATTCCCCCTGCTTGTGTTCCCTCTCTTGCTGGCTGTCTCTATCTCTGTCGAATAAATAAAATCTTTAAAAAAAAAAAAAAAAAGAAACATCCCTTCCACATCCCCTCCAGGGGCGCCTGGCTGGCTCAGTTGGTAGAGCATGCGACTCTTGATCTCAGGGTCATGAGTTCGAGCCCCACGTGGTGCCTAGAGCTTACTTAAAAAAAAAAAATACATGCCTTCCTTAAGATCACCCCACCCTGCACGAGCCCTTGGTCCCACAGTCCCCTGGGGGTGGACCGCATGCCCCACTTTCTGGCAGTTTCTCCATAGGAGAGCCAGAAACAGGCTGGTGGGAGAAGGGAAGAGCCCAGGGAGAAGGGGGGCGGCTGTGGGTTGGGTGGTGTTCTGCTCTGGGCTGGCAGGCTCCCAGGACCCTGGGTTCTGTGGACTTGGCGGTGCCCGTCCACACCTTGTCCCACGAAGGTGACCCCAGTGGGTGACCCCAGCGGGGAACAGGTGGGCAGCAGGGGTTTGGTGGCGTGTGCTGAGGTATGGCAGCAGGCGCCCCGAGCCGCCCCTCTGCCTTGGCTGGTGGCTGCCACTGACTCATCTGTATCTGTCCCAGAGCAGGAAGGACCAAGGTGGGGTGGAAGGAGGACAGGTGTGGAGCCTCCAGGGCCAGGGTGGGTCACCTGGTGTCTCCAGGTCCCTGGAGATTTCGGCCCCCTGGGGAGGGGTCTGCTTGATTCAGTCTTCGAACACTCGTCTACTCAAAAGACCCCAACTCCAGGCGCCCGATGACTCCCCTGAGATGAGGGAGAAGAATGGCCCTCTGTGCCGGCCGCGCTCCATCCACCTCGGTGGAAGGCAGTAGGACCGGTCACATCACCGTCAGGACGAGGCCATCATTCTGCGGGGCAGGGCTGCTGGCCCAGGGGCCCTCCGGGGAGCCAGAGGGGCCAGGCTCCACTCCTTGCTCACGTGTCTCAGGCACGACCTCTGGGGCCACGCCGTGGTCTCTTCTCCACACTCATTCCCTCTGCACCCCCCCGCCCCGTTCCCTGCGTGTCGGTATCCCTGCTCTGGGAGACCAAGTCCCAGTGTTCCTTGCCCAGAAAACCAGCGGAAGCAGGACTTGAACCTGGTCTGGCATGTTGCGTGACCCTAAGATCGCAGAAACAAGATTTTGTGACTTAAGTGTCATCAGTTAATTGTTGCAGAGTCGTAGGGGGCACCCCACCAGCCTCCCTTACGTGCCTGGGGCTGCAGCAGGCCTGGCTCGGCAGCCAGGGGTGGGCGGGGCCTCTCTCCTCCCTTCATGGTTTCTAGGGCTTCTTCCACGTGGCCTTTCTCTAGTGAGGTCCTCTTACTTCCTTATGTGGCTCTGGCTTCAAGCTGGAGGAAATGGATACTATCAAGCCTTTAAAGGCCTAGGCCTGGAATCTCTCGGTCACTTCCAAGTCATCCTCTTGGTCAACGGACATCACACACGGGATACC
The DNA here is from genome assembly GCF_002007445.2 of Ailuropoda melanoleuca. Lineage (NCBI taxonomy): Eukaryota > Metazoa > Chordata > Mammalia > Carnivora > Ursidae > Ailuropoda > Ailuropoda melanoleuca. The sequence goes on from NC_048232.1 coordinate 82,225,894, forward strand.
CAGACGCTAGGGGAGCCAAGACGGTGGACCGCGTGGCTGAGTTACGGGGAGGGAGGCATCGTTGGCAGCAGTCCTCCAGCCAAGGACCCTGTCCTTAAAGTGGGCCACTGCCTGCCGTCAGACCGCTGAGTTGACGGTGACCCGTGGGGACGCAGAGGAGGGAGGGCCCAGGAAGCTCCAGGGCCTGGATGCAGGGGGACGAGAAGGCAATGCTGGCCCTGCCCAGGCCCAGGGGGCCCAAAGGCCCCAGAGCCCTCTCTCTACAGGCCTCTGGGTCTTTCCCTCCCAGGCCCCAGCTGCCCTGCTCCCCAGCCCCGCCCCCACCAGGGTAAGGCGGCTGAGCCCCAGGGGGGAATGAGGCCGGCCTGCTCACCGTGTTGGTGACAACACTAGACAGGCCCTGCCCACCCTGCCCCTTGCCCTCCGCCCACCCTGCCCTGGGCCTTCCTGATGCGGAGAAACTTCTCCCAGCCCCACCCCAGCCTCATGGGTTCTGAAAAAATGTTGGCTCGGGATAGCAAGGTTCACTGGCTGGAGCAGAGGAGGCCATGCAAATCCTTGCCACACCTCTGCCCTCCGCCTTCCGAAGTCCTCAGGAACAGCACCGCACCGTGGCCGCCCAGCGCGGGCTCTGCAATTCAGTCCTTGCCCTGCCACTCGTTAGCTCTGTGATCTTGGGAAAGTTCCTTACCTCTCTGTGCCTCAGTTTCCTCATCTGAGAAATGGGAAAAGAGAAAGGCAGGCTTGACCACTCTGCCGCTCTGCAGGGGCTGTGCTCCAGGCACTTTCCATCCAGCAGCTCAGACAACCCCCCTGACAGCACAGAGAGGTCAAGGTCACAGAGTTAATCCCCATTCCAGAGCCCATGCTCTATCCACCCCTCAGTGCCTGCTCCCCACTTCCTAATTCCTTTACCTAATCATTATGGTAAAATATACGTCACGCGAACTTGACCCTGCGCAGTTCCGTGGCGTGCGCAGTTCCATCCCTCTCCAGAGCTCTTCGTCTTCCCCAACTGAAACCATACCCTTTATTTGTTCTTTAAAAGGTTTTATTTGTTGATTTATGTTAGAGAAAAAGAGAGAGAGAGCACGGGGGCGGGGGGCAGAGGCAGAGGGAGGGAGAAGCAGACTCCCTGCTGAGCAGGGAGCCCAATGTGGGGCTTGATCCCACGACCCTGAGATCATGACTTGAGCCGAAATCAAAAGTCGGACACTCAACGGACTGAGCCACCCAGGTGCCCCCGAAACTGTACCCTTTAAACAATCATTCCCCATTCCCCGGCCATCACCGTTCTTCCTGTCTCCATGAACTTGACTCCTCTAGCTACCTTGTGTAAGCGGAGTCGTGTGTTATTTGTCCTTTTGTGACTGGCTCCTTTCGCTTTGTGTTACATCTTCGAGGTTCGCCCGTGTGGCGGCACGTGGCAGCATTTCCTTTCTTGTGAAGGCTGAATAATATTCCGATGTATGTACGGACCGTTCACCCATCAGTGGACCCTTGGGCTGCTTCCACCTTCTGGCTATCGTGAATAAAGATGCTATGAACATGCGTGCACCAGTATTTGTTCAAGACCCTGCTTTCCGTTTTGGGGTGTATGGACCCAGAAGTGGAATTGCTTTATCATATGATAGATACGTCTATGTCTTATTTTTTGAGGAACTGCCATACTGTTTTCCCCAGCAGCTGCACCCTTGTACCTTCCCTTTGTCAAGTCACAAGGGATCCTGATTCCTTCTTGTACCCCAGGGGAGCTCCAAGCCCTAGGGAGCCCTGGCAGCCCTGATGTGTGCCTGGCAGGGCTGGAGGTGGTCCAGCAGCTCCTGGGGGGCGTGCAGGGCAGGGCAGTGGTGCTGGGAATTCTGGTGGGCACCAAGACAGCCTGGCCCGCAGCATGCCCTCCCATGGACACTGAACTCTGGACTCCGTCCCTGGGTTCTGCCCTTTCCCACCCCCACTCTGCCAGGACAGGCCACCCTGGGGCAGGAGGGATGAAAGGGTCCAGTGCAGGGCACTTGTCGGCATTGGTAGGCTTAAGGCCATAGGACGGTCAGACCCCCGGGGCAGGAGGCTCTCTGCACAGCTGGGCCCCACCCTGACCTGCTGTGTGCCCTCCACCATCCCCCATCCGAATATCCCTCTTCCCTGGCATGGGTTACCTCCTCCCCTGCCAGGAGTGGCACGCCTTGTGGGGACAAGTTCAGAGAATTGGCTTTGTGACCTGGGAGAGGCACCCATCTACTCCGAGGAATTCCCAAGGCCAAGCCCCTCATTGTACAAGTGACTCAGAGTCAAGGGGTGTGGACTGTTCTAGAACCCTGGCTCCTAACTCCCACCCCAGCTTTCTCCACAGCCTGCCCATGCCATCAGCATCCCCCCAGAAGGTATAAAGCCAGCAGGCCCTGCAAAATCTGGACTCATTGAAGCTCCTGGTCCAGAGCTGAGGATGGGTACTCTGCCCTCCAGAGAAGGAACCAGAAGCAGGGTGTCTCTTCTGCACAGGCCCCAGCCCTGGCAGGGCCTCTTCACATCGTGGGGCCCCAACCTCTGTGGCCCCAGCCCAGGCTAGAGGCAGAGGTCAAACATGCTGAAGGATGGCAGTGCCAAGCCTAGGCAAGTGGAATGGGCCTCAGGGCCTTGGGCCGTGTGCACAGCCTTGGTTGAAGGCCATGATTACGGGTCTTGTGCTAGCAGCCAGCTTCTTATGGCCCTGGACAGACCCCAGCCGCTCTCTGATCCCTGTGTTCTCACTGGTGCCATGGACTAGCCTGGAACTCCATGGCCTTGGAGGGTGTCTCCGAGCAGCCAGTTTCTGGGCACTGAGCGCCTGTGAGCAGAGCGGTATGTGGTAATAATGGCACTCACTATGTCCTAAGCACTGAACACGTCTGAACTCACTCATCCCTGACAATAATCCCACCCGGGAGATACCCTTCCTTTTCTGATTCCAAAGGAGAACTGGAGGCACGGAGAGATGAAAATGGCCCCAAGCAACAATGATAGTGGAACTCAAGCCCTGCCTTCTTTATCCGTGTTCTAATCCGCAGTCTTACACCGTCACGTGGCTGAGCTGTCCGTAAACCAGAACTTTCTGAGCACCTGAGCCTCTCCAAGCAGCGAGTGCAGCCGCTCACAGGAAGTGTGCAAGGGCGGCCAGTCAGCCCCACCACAAAAGCCAGTTGCATAAACTGGGAGGCAGGCCGTTAGGGGCCGCGGAAGGACTCCTGTGTGTCTGTGCTAGTCAGGCCACGGCGAGGGGCAGATGGGGCGAAAGGGAGTGCAGCAGGCATGGAAAGGTCTGGAATGTCTGTCACAGGAGGAGTCACTCAAGAACCTGCAAGGAGTGGTAGAGTGACTCCCGCCAAATTTCTGCAGGCCCACGGTGCCGATGGAGACACTGGCTTGCTCTGACCCGTTCCAGGGGGCGGGATCCAGGATCTCTTGCAGCAGAGGCTGTCCCAAGGTCCGTGTGCGGCCGCAGGACTTGCCCTTGGGGCCCCACCCAGGTCGCGGGTGAGGTTCAGTGCGCCACCTCGGGCACTTCCCACAGCCTCAGGCCTCGACAGTAGCTGGGTTTTGCCGGTGAACTTCTTTCTTCCTCCAGTTCCGCCCATCAGCCGGGTTGCAGCCGCACAGCCTTGACCCTGACCAAGGCTCCCAGCAGCACCCTGTTGTTCAGATTTCTGGTTGTCAGAAGGACAAGACAACTTGCTGACCCCAGGCGCCTCCCAGACCCCTAGTGCCCTCAAGGGCTCGGCTCAGCTGCGGCGTGGATGGAAGCTCGCTGAAGGTTCCCAGGAGCCAAAGCTGCCGTAGGATGGACAGGCTGTGACTCAGCATTGCTCTGCTCGTGCCTCACGCCTGTTGATGGCGTTTCAAGGCCCGTTTGCAAAGGCAGGTGCAACGGGGCGCCGGGAGGCAGGAGGAGGGTTCTGGGTGGGCCGTGCTTTGTTCTGCCCTCCCTGTGGTGGCCCTGTGGAATGTTCTCCTGTGAGGTTGTGGGAAGTGCCCAGCAGAGCTTGTGGGCGTAGAGGCGTGTTCTGTGTCCGTGCACAGGGAGTGTGTCTGTGGGTCTGCGTATACGAGGCTACGGGTGCCTGTGCGTGAGACAAGGGGAGGGAGTCTCCCAGTGGGTGCTGTCGCCAGCAGATGGGGGCCTGCCCCATGCATGTGGGGGTGTGTGCACATGCCTGTGGGTTGGGGTGTGTCTACATGTCTCGCCTGGTGTGACCCAGCCCAGAGCCTCGCTCCGGCAGGCCACCGTCCTGGGCTGGCCGCAGGCTGCAGTGGGTGGCACTTGCCCATCTTTCAAGTGTGTCCTTGGAGCTCGTGGGAGTCCTAAGTCTGAATTACTTCCTCCACACACACACTCCCCCCCCCCACCCCATCCCTATTTTCTAGCTGTGACCAGTTCCTTCCCCACCCATTCTCAGCCTGGATGCCCTTTCCCTTGTCTTGCGCTGTTTCTAAATCTGCCCCAACCTCTGAGGCCTGGCCGAGGCTGCCTTTCTGGCTCATCCGCTGGTCTGGGTTCCCATGGGGGCAGGGGAGAGTGTGGTTCCTCTCTCTTGCTGCAGCCCAGAGCCTGGCATATAGTAGGCGCCCAGTCAGTGAGTGGCTGTAACCCCGCCCCGTCATGTGCTCGCCTTCCTCTCTCTCTCCCTGGGGTTGGCTGTGGTGAGGGAGATATGGCAGAGGGGATCTGGCGCCTGACAGCACGAACACTGGCTCTGGGGTCCAGGTTCTGGCTCTGCCTCCAAGCCATTGAGTGGGCTGTGTCGTTTCCTCACGTGGGGATCCAGCACGTGGAGCTGGTGGGGGCTGCTCGGGGAAGGAGGAGGGCTTGCAGATGGAGCAGACCCTGGAGTTTCTAGGAGAGGTTGCCAGGGCCCAGCCAAGTGTGCAGCTCATGGTACGAAGGGCCACTGGTGTCCTGAGTCACATCCATTTGCAACCACGCAGCGGTCCGGGCCCTGAAAGGAAGACTGTCTCAAGGTCTCCTTTGCCTGGAAGGCCGGCGCTGCGCTCTCTGGGTTCCCGCCTCCCTAACACCCCCCACAGTAGACACTACCCATGAGGGCCAGGTGGTCTGAGGTTTATGTGACAGTATTTATTGAACGCTTACTGCGCGCTGGACTGCGCCAGGTGCTGGGGTGACAGGACAGACAGATCCCTGCCCTGGTAGGGGTTATGTTGTTGGGGGGCAGTAGGGAGAAGAGCAAAAGAACAAGAAACGTAGGAAGTTACCTTACATGCTAGATGGTCAGAAGTGCTGTGGAGAAAGGAGAGCACACAAAGGGTCAGGGAGTTGTACCCTAAGGTGTGCTTGGGGGAGGCCCTGCATTTGCACTGAGACTGGAAAAAGGAAGAGCCCCATGGGTACCTGGGGGGGAAAAGAGGTCCAGGTGGAGGAAACAGCCAGCACGCAGCAGGCCGATAGCACAGGGACAGCGTGGAGGGAGAGGGCCCGGGAGGCACCGACCTAGACGGGGCAGGGACTTACACACCCCCCAAGGCACTCGGACCTCACTGGGGCTGAGATGGGAGCCACAGCATGACTGAAGCAGAGGGGAAGGGGGTGTGATTTGCGCCCTCCAGGGTCACACTGACTGCTCTGGGAGGGGAGCAGAAGCGGGAACAGGCGTGGCGAAGCTACTGCAAGGACAGAGCCCAGAACCGCGGAGGGCTGACCGGAGTCCCCACTGAGGGAGGAGCACCAAAGAATCGTGCAGGAGAGCCTGGCAGTCCGTTACCCGGGTCCTGAACCCTTTGAGGATCCAATAACAAGCGTAGACCCTCTCCCAGAGAACCATGCATGTGTGTGCCCACACGTTCACACAAGCAAGGGCACGATCCCATCCACGAGTACATAGGCTAACACCCCTGTTTATACGTGTGACACGTGCCATGCGACGGGGAATCTCAGGAGACGACTGGCTCCCCGTCTAATCCATCCCCTCTACTTGACATGTGTGCAAACTGAAGCTTGTAGAGAGATGCCTTGTCCAAGGTCACCCAGGCAGCGGGACCTGGCCCAGACAAACCTGGAGCCATCACGGACCTCTGCCTTAGAGCCCTCTGTCTCCCAGCACTGAGCGAGGCGCCAGGGCAAACCCCATCACTCCTTGTGCCAACAAGGCCAGGCTGAGAGGCTGGGATCCTGGCCTCCTTGCGGGGCCTTTCTGGAAGCACTTAGGCACAGGATGAGATGGGGTTTGCCCTGGAGGCTGGGATGGATGGAATGAGTGCTTAGAGATGGGCTGACAGGGTGGGAAGGGCACTGCAGGCAGAGTCCAGGGGCAGCAAAGGCCTTGAGGTAGGAACTCTCCAAATGGGGCATGAGCGAGCCCTCTGGGAACCAGAAGTCACAGTGGCCTCTGGGGGGAGGACACACCTGGGTTGGGTCTTGAAGGATGAGTAGAAGATTTGCCAGAATTTCTGGGCAGAAAGACTAAGGTATGCCGAGGTGCAGGTCTGGGAAAGGTTGGAGAAAGGGCAAACATTTCAGCAAGCATTTCTGAGGGCGGCCTGCGGTGTGCTTCTGGGAAGGGCTCATTCATGAATGAGTGGAGGGAATGCAGGTGGGGACGGGCAGGACAGGCTGCCGGGTCTGGTGACCTCTCCCGGCAGGTGAGAGAGAAGGAAGGGAACCAGACGTTCATTGAATAGCCCTGCTGGCAGGCCACATGTGGTCAGGCAGCCACCCTCGAGCCCATTCTGCAGGTGAAGACACCAAAGGCTTGGAGCCAGCTCACCCTGCCTACGGCAGCGCTGTGCTCCCTGCTTGCCAGGATCCTTGGCAGGGCTGGTGCTTGGCCCTCGACAGGGGTCAGGGACTCCTCGCGTCGGGGACCCAGGCCAGGAGGGAGATGATCCAGGGAGGGAGGAATGGGGCTCCCATGGGCCAAGCAGCAGCTGTGGGAAGGGATAACAGACCCAGCAATTGTTCACGGAGCCAAATCAGCACCAGGTGAAAGAGGGCTTGCTGGGCTGTAAGGTGACACCTCCTGGGGCTGGCTAATCTTGTATCTGGGCTGCTTCCAGGCTCCCATAGCTTCCTCGTCAGGCAGTGTGGCCCTAGAGGAGGGGGTGGGGAAAGAGGGCCACCTACCAACCCCCCCCAGCCTCCCCGACATCCTCTCTGGCAGAGAGGACAAGGAGTGAGTCAGGAGGGAGGTGGGAGGTGGGAGATTATTATGGGTGGTGATTATTCCCATTTTACAGAAGAGGAAACTGAGGCTTAGGGACTTGAAATCATTGGGACACACAGGGGAGCTGGGTTAATCAGTCACGCCAGTGTCCCGCTTCCCCTCCTGCTGTGTACCAGACCTCTGTCAATGCTGGAGAAGAAAGAGCGTAGTCTCCCCTCCGGGCCAGCTCTCTCCGTGGTGGGCTCCCAGTGTTGGGAGGGCGGAGAGGTGGGGCCCAGTGTGCGGTGTGCGGTGTGCGGGCTCTGCCTGAGGCCTGTTGTGCGTGTGACTGAGCAAGTCCCTAGTCATCTCTGTTGGGCTGGGGGGGGGGGGCTGGCCGCGCACACATTGCCGGAGGGCAGACGGAGGCTGACTTTGGTATGGCCCCACCAAGGCTGACTCCCTTGTGGCCTCACAAGAAGCTTGGAATCTAGAAAGGTCAGGAGAACAAAGACCTGAGCGGTGGGGGGAGGGTGGAGCACAGTGAGCGGGCCCCCAGAGTTTGCCTCAGCTAGCTGCAGGCAGGGCAATCCCACAATTGCCCCTCTACCCAGCTGCCCTGGCGGCTGCCTTAGCCCTGCGTGGCCTTCAGGGCACCCACATGTGGGTGTGGGTCTATCCCCACACACAAGGGATACAGGGTACAGCCCCCTGAAGCAGGGCCTTGGGAACACAGCTTTCCTCAAGGGGCCATTTTCAGACAGGTTGAAATGAACAATAGCTGCGTTTTTTAATGACGGTTAACATGACCCAAATGGCATTAATCATTTTTTTTCCTGGCCAATATTTATTGGGTGTCTCCCCCCGGACCCAGCTAAGGGTGCTCAGGAGACAGTGGCCCTGCGGTCACCGTGCCAGCTAAGACAGCCTGGCTGGTGGGCCCTGAGGGGGCACCTTATGGACAGGGACCCATTTCACCCTCTGGGGTGCCTGAGGAGGGAGCTTTCTTATCCCCATCTCACAGATGAGGAGACTGAGGGGTAAGCCACTTGCATGAAGACCCAGGCCCAAGCCAGATCTCTCTTTCCTGAACCCAGTTACCCCCGAACGGTGGGACCCTCCCCACGGATCCTTACTTTTCAGTCCATACCACACCACAGGCAGGGCCTGGAGGCTCAAGGACAGGAGAAAACATCAGTTTCACACCTTATTTTAAAAAACCAAAAGGGAGACAAGCTATAAATGTAATGGTTTGGTTTTTAGGTCACAACAAAATGGCTTCACATCAAATGAACTGCATCCAAAAAAAAAAAAAAGTCATGAAGGAAAGTGGGTGCCCGTGGCTGGGGCTGGGAGCTTCCTTTGCACTGGACATCTTTCAGTAATTTTCAGATTTGTGCTGCGTGTAGCTATTATCTGCTCACCCAAATCAATTAAAAATTTTCAAGGGACGAAAACGCGTATTTGTGGCTCAGGCCTTGATCCGGACTTTGTTGGCTCATAGCCTCGGGAGCCAGAGCTCATCATGGGGAGAGAGTACACACTGGGTGAGAGGTGAATGCTATTGGCTGCTCCCTGTGAACACCCCAGCATGGAGAATGAATGAGAGAGTCCCGCAAACCCAGGTTTGAGTCCTGGCTCCAGGGCCTCCCAGTCTTCTTACCTTGGGCACCCTTTGATGGGACTGGTGAAAATGGAGGGATACGATATTTCGTTCCCAGCTTGGTGCTCATGGGCCAGCTTTGAGGTTTCCAAGATGCCCAGAGCAAGCCAGACCTGAAACAGTGCCTCTCTCATGAGCCAGGGGATGCCCAAGTTGCTGCAGGAGAAGCCAGGGGAGGAAGGGCAGATTCTCCCGGGGAAGTCAGGGTCCAGGAAAGTGTCTCTGTCTCTGGGATGGCCCTTTCCAGATGACAAGAGTCCCCAGGCAGAGAGGCACACGGAGAGGCAGGAGAGACGGAGGTGAGCCTGTGTGAGCAGGAGTGAGGGTAACCCTGGGAACCTTTTCCGCAATGGAAAGAAAAGGGCAGAGAGTCAGCTGGACGAGCAGGTAGGTAGGGAAGAGGATGCTGACATTTCGGGGTAGAATAGATGGGATTTGCAGGGAGTGACAAGATACCTGAAGCAAGTGAGTCATGAGGGTTACTGAGGGTACAGGCTTGTGCTTAGAGTGATACCCGCTGGGAATGATTTTTTCATTTTCAGATAATTAGGAAAAAAGCAAAAAGAAGAATAAGGTTTCACACAAAGGAAAATTACATAAAATTCACACTTTAGTGTCCCTACTTTAGTGTCCCTAAATAAAGTTTTATTGGAACAGAGCCATGCTCGTTCCTTCACATATTGTCTGTGGTGCATTTCCTGCTACAGGGGACAGAAACCCTACAGGCAGCAGAGCCTAACGTATTGACTAGCTGGCCCTTACACAAAATAGTCTGCCTGCTCTAGGCTTAAAGGGAGTCTCCACGGAAAGGAGGGGTGGGGGTGAGGCTGGAGAAGAGACAAAGCCAGGTCACCAGGGCCTCCTGCCCTGCCCAGGCACTGAGCTTAAGTTGAGGGCAAGTAGGAGCCATTTGGGGGGGGGAGTGACCAGCTCAGATGAACGTTGGAAGAAGGGTCACTCTTGGCACAGAGAAATGAAGGTGGGCAGGGGGCACCTAGAGCAGGAAGCCCAGCCGGTGGCAGCTCCGAAGGCCTAGCAAAGGCCAGTAGGACCCCTCCTTGAGTACATTTGCTGGGACCTAGCCGTGAGGCGTCTCTGCCCTCCCCGCGCACCTTCGGCTATAGTTCAGAGCGAGCTCACTGTATACCCAGGGTGCCCCGCACCCGCGGCGGAAGTGACTGCCTCACCCGGGAGTCCCTGAGCGGAAGGAACTGCCAGAAGGGCGGGAAGCGCGTGGAGGCCACCTCAGAGCCCCAAGCAAGGTCAGGAGGAGCCAGGGTATGAAGTGGTGGGCGCTCGGAGAACCACTGGTAGCCAGATGGCAGGAGAGGAGGCTCAAGAGGTAGGCAGGGCGCGGACCTTGGGGCCTTGAGCGCCTGCTGAAGGGCGTGGGGGAGGGGAGGTTTCCGCCCTGATGCCCCCAGGATCGGAGTCACTGGAGCGGGCCTGGGGGGAGAGCGCACAGTGGCTCTGGGCGTATACATATATGTACACGTACGGGAGGGGGGATCGGAAGGATACAGGCAGACAAAGGTACGTGGACCCCAGGTCGGTATACACTGGCCACCTACGCAGACACACAGACCCGTGGAGACTCGGTCAAAGGCCTAGCGCTGTGCGGGCACCACGACAGAAGACCAGGCCTCCACATAGGATCCTAGATGGGTGGACGCATAAGCACAGCGGCCCAGTCACGCACGCACACGAGCCCTAGGAGCCCCTCCACATGGTCACAGATACGTGCACACAATCACGGTCCAGGTACACGCAGGCACAGCCACCGGATCCACGCACACACCATAACGCAGATGTGCACGCCCAGGCCCTCCTGGGAACTGTAGGTCACACAGCCCCATGCACACTGCAAAACACAGACGCACACGTCCACGCACGCACAGAACCGGCCACGCAGACCCATGCACACACCAGACGGACACACACACTCTGACCCGCCCCGCCTCCCATCGCACACACAACCGCCCAGGACGCACGGTCACAGGCAGGGGCGCGCACACACACATATTTGATCGCACACGCGGGAGGCGCGGAGCCGCGGCGGCCCGAGACTGCGGCCCGAGGCGCCCCCGGCCCGGCGCGGCACGGCGAGCGGAGCGCAGCTGGCGGCGGAGGGGAGGGGGCTCCGGTGGGG
>NC_048232.1:82236935-82247584 GCF_002007445.2 Ailuropoda melanoleuca
CTGCACTGCTCAGGGCGGGGGAGGGAACCTGGTTGGGGGAGGGCGCTATAAATATCTGCAAATAGTGAGTTCTGGAACCGGGGGTGGGGAGGGGAGCGCGCTTGGGTGTAAGTGGGAATGGTGCTGCCTGAGCTGGGGTGCCGTGAGAAGCAGAGATGGGTCTCAGCCAGCCCCGGTGGCCTGAGGTCAGGTGACTCTGCCAGCTCTGGAAGACTCCCTAGAAGGGGTGTGGGCAGGAATACTATCCCAGAGAGACTCCTCCATGGTCCCCCATGAAACGGGCACTGCTCCCATCCCCAGTGGTACTCCTTCTCACTCCTGGGACACCAGTACAGATCTGCCCCATGGGGAGTCGCGGGCACTGGCGCCTCAAGTCCTGGGGCAGTTACTAAAGACCCAGGCAGGGGGCCTCCGAGAGCTGAGGAGATAGGCACAGGGTCCTCTGGAAGTTTGAAAGAGGTGCTGTCAGCCCAAGGAGGGGAGAGAATTTGCTGGAAGAGTTGGCTTGCTCAGGAGAGGAGGAAAGGGCGCTCTAGGTAGGGGGAATGGCAGGAGCGGCAGCTCGGAGATGAGAGTGCCCGGTGTGCGTGGAGAGCCGGAGGGCGCTGCTGGGCTAGCTGGGTGAGGTGAAGAGAGGAGTGCCCAAGCTGAAGGGAAGGAGGCCCGGGGAAGTGAGGCGGCAGGCCCTACCAGGGAGCTGGCGCTGGCTCCTGAGGATGGTGGGGAGCGGATGGGGCTGGGAGTGCTGCCATCTGGCTCAGCACCCCTTCCTGAGTCTGCCCAGTGCCCCTGTTGCGGTCACGGCTGCCTGACCCACATCTGGGCTCCCTCTTACTGTGGTGGCTGGGCCGCCGCAAGCCAGTCCGCTTTCTGAGGCTCAGTTTCCACATCTGTCAAATGGGGAGAGTCCGCCACGGGGTTGTGGAGAGGTGTGAATGAGATGGTGAGTTTAGGGTGCCCAGCACCTGAGGAGTAGTGGGGAAGTCCCCTGTCTGCTGTGTCAGGATTATTACCTGGAAACCAGGGACACTGATGCATACTGGTGGTGAGAAGGATCAGGTGAGGGCCGGATGTGACCCGAGGGGAAGCCAAGGGCCGGGGGAATCGCATGTCCACGTCCTCGTGTTATTCTGGGAGTAGAGAGGAGCAGAGGGCGTGGCTGGAGTGGGGTGGTCTGCACAGACAGCCTATTCTTGTCCCCATGGGCACCTTAGCCGTGGCATTCAGCAGACCCTGCTGTGTTCCCCAAGGCCAAAGCCTCCTTGTTCTCTATGCTGTACCCCCTCCTGCTAGTCAGCTTTAGTCCTGCACATGGGGACCAGGGCTCCCTTCCAGAAGGTTCTCCAGACATTGAGACCAACAAACACAATGACCTCCTGTGAGGGGCAGTGTCATGGGCAGCCAGGTGGAGAGGACACAGACCTTACCCCCAGGAGAATGGGATCTAGCTGGGCAGCAAATACCACTGTGCATCCATGGTCTCTTGCCTAGCCCTGTCCTGGCTGCTTAGGGGTAGGGGGAGGGTGGCAATGATTGCACCATGGGACAGTCAAGTACAGAAGTTAAAAGCAAGGATTCCAGATCCAGTGGCCCAGGTTCAAATCTTGACTCTGCCACTTCTTACTGTGTGACTGTAGACTAGTGACTCTGCCTCTCTGGGCCTCAGTTTCCTTGCCTCTGAAATGGGAATGATGCACACCATTGCTATTGGAACAGCTTGGTTCCGTTTCTAGTGAGCATTCAGAATGAGTCTCCTGGTTCACCCCTGCCTCCTTGGAGACAATCCAGCCTGCTCGGGAGATAGGTGTCTGCTTCCCTCACCGTTGTCTTCCTCTTCTGTCTGTGAGTCCCTATAGGGAGAGGCCTGCCTTTCTGTGTCCATTGCTGGGGCGGGGGGCAATGGTATGCTGGCAGCAGACTCTGGGAGAAAAAAGGTCCCTGATGAACCTGTATTGGCAGGTTTCTGTGGTGTAAATCTTCCAGCAAGGCCCACTTGAAGCTATACCAACAGCTTCTCCGTGTCATGGTGGGAGCTGGTACCTGCCAATTTCAGCACCCAGGCATTCATTCAGTAGGTGCTTAGTAAATGGCGGTTGAATGAGGAGAGAAGGCTGTAGAGACTGTTGGTTGGGTAGACTTGGGGAGCTGCCAGGCCATACTGTAGCTGGGCAGGGGTGGGGGGGAGGGCATTGGACAGGTTGAGGGCCAGACCAGATCACTCTGAATAAGGACCCACAGTGAGATGCAGGGCAAGGGGGAAAGAGGGCTGGTGCCCCCCTTCCTGGGAGACTTCACACCTCTGACCCTGCCTCACTTCTGCTCGAGCTCCCCTTGACCTTGGCCTGGTTTGGGCTGTCTGCACAGAATGACCCAGCTGGGTCCCCAAGCTTCAGCCTGACGGAGCTCTGAGATACGGTCCAGATAGGCCTCAAATGTCAAATTCTGTTCCTTTGCTTATGCTGTTCCCTCTGCCTGAATGTCTGTTCCACCCACACCTCTTCCAATGTCCCCTGAAACTGTCGCCCTTCACAGGCCGCCTCCATGGTGCCAGCCCTCCCCCCCAAATCACACAGACCCTTGTCCCCTTCTGCTGCCACCCCCGGCCTTAGAGCGCCTCTCAGGCACACTGTTTACCCATCAAAATATCAATACCTGACATTTATTGCGTCTCTACAGCAACCCATGACAGAGGAACCATGATAATCCCCTTTGCAGATGTGGAAATCGAGGCACAGTGTCTTGTTAGTGATGACCCATCCTTTCCGTCTGCGCTGAGCATCCGTTGTGCAGGGAAGCTCCTTGCTGTGGGCCGGTGAAGCACATGTCTCGTTGATGTGTTTGCTTTGACATGTTCAGCCAGGCTGTGAGCTCCACGTCCTACAGGAGCTCGAATGAATGAATGAATAAGTTTATGAATGATTGTCAGCCTCAGGCAGTGGCCCTGTCCTTCTCCCTGTCCTTCCCCTTTCTTCATCCCTGTTGGAGGAGACCGACCCTCAGGAGGGCAGCCTCAGACCACAGAGGGACCCGCTTATCCACACCTCCTGGAAGGGGAAGTGAGGCCCTGGGCGGGGCCGGAAGCAGGCCTGGTGGAAAGGCAGTGGACCACCCTCCTGTGGTCTAGAATGGGGCCACACGGGCCCATGGCCTGCTGGGAATCCAGGAAGCGAGCAGGGTCCCAAAATACTTTTTCTTGCACCGCCTCAAGTGGAAAGTCCCCTATGGGCTCACTTACTTTCATCTTTTCTGTACAAAGAAATTTGGAACAGTGGGGATCGTTTACGTACTCGGTCAAAACTCGGTTGTTTTATGGACTTAGAGTTTATTTGGCTCAAGACCGTGGTTCCCACTGAAGTAGGACTCCCCAGGGAGGGGCCGGGCGAGGGCCAGCACAGGAGGCCAGAGCCCTGCTGACACTGGGGCCTCGTCCGGGTCTGCCCTCCAGCTGCCCTCTCTGGGCAGGCTGGGAACTTCCCAGAAGGAGCAGCCCAGATGGGGGTCTGAGCGAGGGAGGGCGGCCAGAGGCAGTCTCCAGGATTCTGGTTGACACAGACCCGTGATGGATGACTTCCCAGGCTGTTCTACCCCACCCTGACCTCTGAGTCATAATCGTTTGCTGCTATTTATCGAGCACTTACTATGTGCCGGGCGCTGGGCCAAGCACTTTGTCTGCACTATCCCAGTGACACCTCCTAACTTCCCTCGAAGTAGGTACTATTATAATCCGCATTTGGCAGTTTGAGGGTGCCTGGGGCCCGGGACTCAGGGCCAGGAAGGGGCAGGGCTGGGATGGTATCCAGCCTGTAGGACCCCAGCGCCTGACGGGGCTCCGAGTCTAGGCCCCTCAGTCACTCGGAGGAGAATGCTCTCTGAAGCTTGGACACCCGAGACAGCCACTTCACTTCGTGTGCTGGCCTCCAGGCCACCCTCGTCGTAGCCCTGGCGCCACTCCCTTCTTTCCCATTGTCCTGGGGCTCTGTCTCTGGAAGCCCTGCTCAGCCTCACCTGGGCCGCTTGGGGAAAATACATATTTCCCAGGCCCCGCCCCACCCCGCTGACTCAGAATCCCACCGTGGGAGAGAGGGCTGCAAACCCAGTTTTTAAAATGCTCTCCTGGGGCTACAGAGGCCTGTGGACTCCGAGAAGGCCTGCCCAGCCCGGTGGAGTCCAGGCCGCTTCAAGAGACCCTCTTGCCCTCAACCCAGATTCCTGGGACCCTGCTCCCCGACCTGTGTTCTCAGCCTCTGTTCCCTGTTACCCTAACCCAACTCTGCATGTACGACTTTGACCCCCCCACATCCCTCTGTCCAGACACCTGCTGCTGCCGTTTCTTCTGGAGGCAGGTCCCAGCTGGCCATGGACTCCCCGCAGCTTGCTTAATACTCTGGACAGATCGCTCACGGCCCCACTCTGGCTACCCCGGCTCTGGCACACAGCCTCGGTGAATCGTGGTGGCTGAGGGACGGTGGCCGGGGAAGGGGGAACAGGGAGGGCTGCTGATGGCAGGGGAAGAGCTGGGCTTCCAGGCTGGGCCACACAGGCACTCTGGGGCCTGGCCCCTTGCCTGGCATGGAAAAGGCATTTGATAAATATTTCTTAAGTATTTGTTGAACGGTGATGGTGAGAGTGGCAGGTGCAGGCCCCCTCCGGAAGCCGCGCAGATTGGCGAGTTTAGGAGACAGACTGAGGGGGCGCCTTCCCAATCGTCTCCTGGGACTGTGATCGTGAACGGTCGGAACTCATTGACGGCTGTAATGGGAGTGAGATGCTGGTGCTTCCTTGCATGATTTCATTTCAGTATCACAGGAGCCCTGGGCAGTGGTGCTCATTGCGTTGTATGGAAACTGAGTCGTGGACCGGGCCGGGCGGGCGGCTTGCTGGGCTCACAGCCAGGAGATGCTTCTACAGTCCGGAGCCTTGCCCTTTGAGCTAAACAACGAATGACTGTACAGCTCTCCGTCGTGTACAAAGCACACACCGCACGGGCTCGGTTGCTTCTAGCAGCGGCTTGGAGCTTTGGCTCTAGGTTTTCAGCTATGCCCGTAATGCGGAGTCAGCAAACCTGCCCCTGAGGGGCTGTCTGTATCTCTGCGGGGTAGTGGTGGGACAAGAGCCCTCCTCCCGGCCGGCGGGAGAGAGAAACAAAGAGGCGTGTGTTGGGGGCTCTGGCACACCAAAGGTGTTTAGAAGCCCCTTTGGTTAGTGAAGGCAGAGCCAGGCCTTTGGTCCTATCTGGTCCTTGGAATAGTCCAGGACAGGCCGAGGCCCATAGTGTGGGTGGCTGGGAGGTCTGGGAGTGGGGCAGGCAGATTCTGGCTCTGCAGGAGGGACTGGCCCCAAAGGGCCCCCAGGCAAACCCCCTCTCGGGTGTCAAGGGCTGCCCCTGAGGCCTGGCATCTCACTGCTGTCAGAAATGCTTGGGGCCACACCTGGGTACAGGCAGTGGCCCTGTACGCGCCACTGGGGGGCACGTAACAGAATCCATGGCCCCTGCCTCCAGCCACTGGCAGCCCCACCTAGACCAGAAATCCAGGTGCTAGCTTTCCTGGCCTTTGCTCAGGCTGTCCCTCTGTCTGGAAGGGCCTTCCCCTCCTCTCCTGGCAGATGCTGGCTTATCCCTAAAGCGCCCCCCCCCCAGGAAGCCCTGCCTGACCCCCACCCCAAGGGTTCGAGGCTGACCCTCCCAGCCCAAATTTCCATCTGTCTGCACCACAGGATGCTGAGAACCTTGAGGGCAGGGCAGTCTGCCGAGGGCCTGGTTATGTGCAGGGCCTTGTCCGAGATGCCAGTGGAGGGGACAGAGAAAGCTGCTGTCAGGTGCAGCCCAGCTCAGGTGACTGTCACCTCAGCCTAGACAGGGGGCCAGGCTGAGGAGCCTTGAGGCCATGTAGCCAGCCAAATACGCCCATTTCACAGAGGGAACATAGGAGGCCCCAGGTGCTTGGGACTGACTGAGGAGTACCCTTGAGGAGGAGGAGAGCCCTGGGCTGTGTGGCCGCACCCCTCCCCCCTCCCCAGGCTGGAGCGTTTCTCTCAGGATCCAGGTCAGTTCTGGGCAGAGGATGGGAAGAAGCCCAGGAGAGCAGTCTCCCCGGGGCTCGGGTCTGCACTCGCTCTTCCCGTATGGAGGACCAGGCTCCTTGGAGGAAGTGCTTGCTGTCCCAAACTCGGCAGGAAATCCACGTGGATAGTTCATTCTAGCAAAAAGGTGCACAGGAAAAAAAGTCTGTGAGAACTTAGGCCCAGAGGTTATCTCAGGGGACGGTGGGATGGTGGCTGATACTGTCCTGTTGGCTTTCACGGTGATTTTCTCAAAATTTCCAGGACCTCTGCGACACCTTTATCATCAGAAAAAGGAAGTTATAATCTGAAGGAGGGAGGGCTAAGAAAAGATGCCCTGAGAACAGCCAGCTCCCCATTTGTTTGATTCTGGGGTTACCACCCATGGGTGACTTCCAGAGGGACCAGTGGGAGCTGCCCGGCCCAGGCACATCCCCCGGAACAGGGTCACCTGTGTGTTTCTCGAATTCTTGCAAAGGGGGTCAGTGAGAGAGTCCCAGCGTGGGGCTCCTGGGATGTGGCACCCCGAAAATCCCATTCAAACCTCTGACCTCCTACCTGCGGTGCCTCAGGGCCCTTGCCTTCCCACCTGCCCCCGGCAAGCTGGCCCACTCCACACCAGGTGCCGAGGTCTGCCTCCCCCAGCCCGAGGTGGCCCCGGGGTGTTAGCTTCACCTCCATCCTGGTGCCCCGGGGTGTACGTCACCGTTGACTGCCTTTCTTCCTGACTCCTGCCCCTAAGCGCCTTTCCAGGGGTCCTACCTTGTAGAGGTGATAACTGTCCTCACTGCTGAGCCCTGATCCTGGGTGGGGATGTGATCGGTCTGTCTCTCCCCCAGGCCCCTGCCCCTGTGCCCGGTACAGAGCTCTCATGCATTCGTTCAGCTGTGCCCGGCCCGGGTGCCAGGGACACAGATCTGCTGACTTCAGGGTGACCGCATGTGTGTCTTTGCGCGTAGGTTTTGTGCGCGTCCCCTGCCTCTACGCACAGCGCGAGCAGCTCCGTTATATGACCTCTCGTCCTTTGGCTGTGCCCGTATGTAATCTGCCCGTACCTCCGGCCCACTGGTTAATTCATTCAGCAGGTGTTTATCAGACACGCGCTAAGGAGGTACCAGGCCCTGACCCCAAAGAAACGTGACCCAGGGTCTCTGTCCTTGGAAAGTGCTGTCTTGGGGGCTGTTGCAGTGCCGACTGGTGAGGGCCCAGGCCAGCGGGGCCAGGGGTGGTCAAAGCGCCGTCCTGGAGAGACGGGGGGCAGGGTGGGGCAGGGCATTCCTGCCCAGCTGTAGGTACGCGCTCCGATCCCCTGCAGCCCTGGGATCCAGGGCCTGGGAACACCGTGCGGGCCCTCCTTGCTGCTTTTGCAGCTCTAAAGCAGCCCTGAGGGCCGACGGAGCTGGAGCGCAGGCTCCTGGGCTGTGAGTCCTCCTGCTTCTGCTGGCAGGCAGGAGGACCTGGGGTGCAGAACTTTCTGAAAGAGAACCTGGGGACCAGACCCCAGAACACAGCATCAAGAAGGTAGCACCCCTAGATTCAGACCAGAGAAGCTGGGTCACGGAACTTAGAGGAGGAAAAGGGAGCAGCAGACCTTGAATGCAGCCCTTCCAGAACCTGGGGCATTGATGTCAGCCGGAAGCCGGAGGGTCAGATCCCCCAGTGGTCAGTGCGGAAACTGAGGTGGTCCAGGGATGGAGAGGTCTGGAGCATGGGTAAGCGTCGGTACACGTGCTTGTGGTATCTGCTAAGCTGGGCCCTCCCCATAGCTTGCTGCTGCCTGACCTCGGGCGAGGCCTGTCCCTTCTCCAAGCCTCAGTTTCCCCATCTGTGAGATGGCTGTATGACAGTGAGATGAGATGGAACACTTCACTTGGGAAGGGGGTGCTGCCCTTGGTGCCCAGGCTCTTCCTGGGAGTTCATGGTGTGGCTGAGGCCCAGACCCTGGCCACCTGCCTCCTGGAATGACCCTGTCCCCTGGTGATGATGGGCTGCTCACTGCTGTTGCTTTCTCTTCTCCACACTCAGTGGGACATTTAGGCACTCTTGGGCCTTTCTTGGAATGGCCTCTGGATCTAGCAGGTGGGAAGGGCTGAGTGATCAAAGGAGCAAGAACAGATTGGTGGCTCCGTATTAAGGAGCAGGGGCCCGGTGCCTGCAGCCCTGCATGGTGTCCCCTGCCATTTGGTGGGGGCTTCCTGAGTGTCCCCAGTGGAAACGGTCAGGGCAGGGGTGGGCCGAGATTAATCGGGGAGGAAAAAGAGAAAGTGCTTATTGTTCGCGGGGGCTCCCCAGGTGCCCAGAGTGGCAGAGCCAACCAGCTGTGCACCTGCTCCGGCCCCTCCACTCCCCCAGGAGGGGGCTTGGGCTGCTCGGGTCCCCGAGCTCTGGAGCTGCAGGCTCCGGGCCAGAAGCAGCCGCGTCACCTCCCCAGATCCCTGCGAGGACCCTGCAGGCGGGTGTTACCAGCCTCCCCTTTTATGCCTTTGAGAGAGTTGGGTCCTAGAACTCTGGGTGGCAGAGCCGAGGTTCCAGCCCATTCTTTCACTCAGCAGTGGCTCGTGGCGCCCCTGCTGCATGGCAGGCATGGTGCTAGGCGCTGAGCACCCAGGGGTGAACTGCACTCACTTCGTGTTTCGGCTTCCTCCTCCCTGGGCCACCTGGGACCCATCAGCCATTGTGTTGCTCTGAAGGCTCCCCATGCCCCCCCCACTGCCCTCGCATTGCAAGGGACCCCATCCCATTCATGTAAATGAGCCACCTTATCTGGGTGTGCCCTGCCCAGGCCCATCTAGACTTCTCCAAGCCCCAGCCCAGGCCTCAGAGCCCTGCAGCAGGGCCCTGCAGGTGCAAGTGTGTGGGTTTGGGGGGAGGGTCATGTATTCATTCAAAAAGCCAAGGTCAGCACCTCCTTTGCATCAGGCCCAGAGCTGGGGCCCCAGGGGAATCAGCACCGCCCAGTGTGGAATGAGGAGCCCTGGGGGACAGGCCAGGGGCGCCTGGGGAAAGTGCGGCTCAGCTGAGCCCTCCTGGAGACAGGGAGTGAAAGATTACACAGGAACTGGACCCTCCTACAGGATCTGGACTTTATCTGAGGGCAGGAGTTCCAAGCTGGGAGGGGCGGCATTGGATGTGGCTTTTGCTTGGTTCATTGGGACCAGGCCAGGGGCCTGCGGGGGAAGGCCACTGCTCTTGTCCAGATGAGCCCTGATGGCAGTGCAGCCAGCATGGGACGGCGGCGCAGGCGGACAGGTGCAATGAGAAGTATCAGAGCGTGGAATAGACGCGCCTGGCGATAGATGCACGAGGTCAGCAAGGGGGAGGATTGAGGATGACTCCTGGGCTCCTGGCCTGGGCAGCTGGGTGGATGGTCACATCACACCGAGGCCCAGGAGGAGGAATGCTGGGAATGCCCGAAGTCGTCCCGGCGTCCCTGGACGCCAGGCTCAGGTCACAGGTTATCAGCTCAGGTTGTTGGGGCAACTGTTTGAGTGAGTGCTTTGTGCCTGGTTTTGCAGCCATGGGTTCCGGGCAGGATGAGAGCCGACCCTAAGGCCAGGCCGCTGCCCTCCCCTCCCCTCGGCCTGGCCCAGTTCCCACCGGGTCTGCTCCTTAACCCGTGGCACTCTGGGCTCTTGAGTGCAGTTGGACCCCCTGCCTGTGCCCTGTACACAGGGGCAGGAGCCCATGAGAGCACCTCCACTGCTGCCTGGGTACACGGGACGGACCTCTGCAAGGGCACTCCCCACCGCCCCCGCGCGCGCAAGGGCATTTCCCCCACCCCCTACTCCCCAAGGTCCAGCTCTGGAACAAAGCCTATCTACACTGTGGCTTGAATCTGTGGCCCTCCTGGCCCCGTGCAGAGAAGGCCCCCATGAAGACAGATGAGGCGTAGGGCGCATCCTCCCTTCCCTTCCCCCACCCTTAGGCCTCCGGGCTGGAGATGGAGCTGAAGCTCTGCACTGAAGTGGCCCTTTGTACATTGTCCCCCTGGAGGATGGGGGAGCCTGGTGGGCGGAGCTGGCACTGCCGGACACCCTGCGCTGATCTCAGCAAGGGCTGAGGAGCGAGATGGGGTGTTGGGGGGCGCTTTCTCTGGGCCTGGGAGCAGGACAGAGCACCCTGCTAGGTACAGGTACGCACTGGCCAGGCCTGCGGCCCCAGGCCCCCCAGACTAGACGATTCTTGTCGCTCAGTCTGTCATCACTTGTCTTGAGAGTTCGGTAGTCACGCAACAGCTGTTTCTAGAGCGTCTGCTCCGGGCCAGGCTTTGTCCGAGGGGGTGGGGAGCAGCGGAGACCAGTGACTGGTGACTGAGGCTTACGATGACCCTGCTGTCCTGCTGTTGACATTCTGAGCGCCTGGGTGTGGGTGGGGAGACGGACCACTAACACGCAAACAAGGAGACAGCGAGCTTCCGCGGTGGCTGCGGGGGGAGCAGATGACCTGGGGAGGGGACAGCCAAAGGTGGGGTCTGTGGCCAGAGCCCCATGGACAAGGGAGTCGAGGGCATCCAAGATTCAGGGACCAGATTGGCAGGGCCTGTGGGCCCAGAGAGGAGTTTGGGTTTCAGTTTGAGCCAGAACAGGGGG
>NC_048232.1:82247876-82252949 GCF_002007445.2 Ailuropoda melanoleuca
GGGGGGGGGGCGGGGGAGGACCCTGAGGATCAAAGGGGGTCTGTGGCCAGAGCCCCATGGACAAGGGAGTCGAGGGCATCCAAGATTCAGGGACCAGATTGGCAGGGCCTGTGGGCCCAGAGAGGAGTTTGGGTTTCAGTTTGAGCCAGAACAGGGGGTGGATTGGGTGAGCATAGGGTCTTGTGGGATGGGGTTGAGCCGGGGGTGGGGGGCATGTGGCCTGATGGGGACTTTGCAGTGACAGAATTTGTGGGGCCCAGTGCCAAATGAAAATGTAGTGCCCCTTTTTGAAAAGGAAGGCCAGTGAGGAGGAGGCCTGGGGCTGGGTCCTGGGAGCATATTGGAAGGGGTGCCAACAGGTCTTGCCATGCCCCCACCGGGCCCATGGGGAGGCTGTGGGGGAGTGGCAGGGGATGAACTTTGGCTCAGGATCTCAGAGGACTGGTCTATGTTGAGGCCTTCTGGATGTGACCCTGTTTAGTCCTCATGGGGTGAGGGGCTGGGATGGTCCCACAGTGCAGAGGGCGACTCTGAAGCCCAGGGACAGTCAGTGACCCAGAAAGCACTCCGCCCAGTCTTACAGGCCTTGTGTTTTTCAAGGTGATCTCCATTCCACAGATGCGACAGCTGAGGCTGGGCAGAGCTGGGCAGAGCTGCCCTCCAACCCTGCCCCCTGGGCTTGTCTCCTCTCACTTCCTGCTCTGCTCCAGGTGGGCTGGGGGGGGCGCTTATTTAGGTCTGGAAGTACAGCAGTCTCGGGGGAGCCTCGGGGCTCAGGGTGGGGGGGCGGTGTAAGCGATAAGCCTCCATGGGGTCTGGGTCAGTCGGCTTCGTGGAAGGACTGGTGGCATATTCTTTTATGAGTTAGAAGGATCTAGGTTCTTCTCTTTCCTCTACGTTGGCTGCACTGTTAATGATTAATAATCTGCCCGATTAATAGTCACAGGCTCCGGCTACCCCTCTGGCTTCCTCGGCCCCACCCCGGCTGGACCCTGCCCTCCTCTTTCTCCTTTTCCTTCCTGGCACCCCAGACCCAGCCCTGCCCCCCTTCCAGCCATAGACCCCAGCCAGCACCCCCGTAGAGATGATAGCCCCCCGCATGCCCTTAGGCAGTCCCTTCAGCCGGGCCCACCGGATGGGCACCTGACACTCAGGCACGCACACCCTCACCGCACTGACCTCACTGTCCTGCACCGGGAGCAGGACTCAGGCGCTCACACCTGCAGGGCAGGCAGCCTGGCCGCCAGGACATCTCTCTCCAGGCTGACAGGGCCTTCTGAGTGGGCTGGGGTGGAGAGCAGCTCCCCAGGGGAGGCAAGGGCTAAGCTGGGTGTGCAAGAGGAGTCCCCCGGAGACCCCACGTGCATCCCCCGACCCGGCAGTACGGAGGCTGGAAGCTCTGTCCCCATCCCTCTTCTCTGCCGGGGTCTGATTTATGTCTTCGCTCTGGTAAAAAGGAGCCCGGAGAGGATAATTCCCACCACAGGAATGAATGCCTTGCTCATGCTGACTTGGGCATGGGGCCAGGCAGGCAGTACGGTGGCTGTTTGGGGGGTCTCCTCTGGGCCCCCAGTTTCTCATCTATGGCCAGCCACACAGAGTTCAGCCTCTGCTGGGGCTCCCAGAGAACCCTTCACCCCCAACTGTGTCCCCCCCGTTGCCCCCCCAACCCCCCCAGGGACTGTTGAGTATGGAGCCCACTGACAGATGAACAGTGCAGGGTCTCTGAGGGGCAGTCAGGATTCAGGCTCCTCTCGCGTTCCCCCGCACCCCCACTTTGTGTGAGACACTGGGTCCCACCAGGGGAAACTAGTTCCCAGCTTTTCCGCGGGTACCACGCTCCTCCCATTTCCCATCCGTGACCCACTGAAAATGCCCAGCGGTCCCTTGGGAGTCTGGGAACAGTTCAGGGTGACCTTCCATCTAGCGAGGGAGGAGGCGAGGCTCCAAGAGGAGGTGGGCACGCGGTTTACCAAGCGCCAGGCACTGACAGGCCCCCTCACCTGGAAACTGCGCGCGGACACCCACGGCCCAAGCACCTGGCCCCAAGGAGCACTCCAGAAGGGTGGGGCTGCTCTCACTGCCACTGGGCTACTTGTTTCTACCTGGGACAGACGAGATGACTGCAGCCCCGGAAGGTGAGGTGACTCAGCTAGGAAGAGGTGGGGTCGGAAACTTGCCCAGGTGAAGGCCAGAGTTGGCACCAGGCCAGGCTGTCCATGTAGCCACCTAACTGCCACCTGTGCTCGGCCTGGGGGTAGGAGACAGCCTCCAGGGAGGAAGCCCCTGTCATCAAGTCATAAACGACAGACACAGGGTTGCGGCAACTGGGAAGGGACACTGTGGGGTGCCGCTGTGGGGACCCAAGGCAGGTACCTGGTCAGTTGAGGGGAAGGTGGGTCTGTGGGGGTGGAGTGGTAGGGAGCAGGGGGCCCTAGGATTGGGTCCGACACCACTCACAGGGTGAGCCAGGCTGGTCACTCGGATCCCTGAACTGTTCCTCATCTGTAACGACAATGGGGGCCGACGTAGGGACGCAGTTAGAGAAGGGGGCTGAGGCAGTTAGCACCCCGCCAGAGGGCAGCTGTGGGACAGGCCTCAGGCACTCGCTCCTCTTTCCCCCATTTGGTGACAAGCTGATGAGGGGCTGCTGTGGGTGGGGGCGTTCGCCATCCCCAGGCCATGCAGCTGGGCCCAACTGGCTGGAGGCCAGGGTCAGGCTAACAGCAAAGTACACAGAACCCCCCAGAGCGGTGGGTGCAGTTGGTGCGGGACCCTACCTTGCTCATCTCAGAGTTCCGGGCCAGCAGGGCTGGGGAAGAAGTAATGGGCCCAAGGAGAGCAGTACAGGCATGAGCCAGGTCTTCCAACAGACTACAGGCCCCCTAGAGCCTCCTGAAGTCCAGGCCTCACCAGAGAGGGTTCCTGACTTCCTAGAGCACCAGACCCTGAGTATTACCCCTTTCAGGAACCCTGGGCTCTGTGAAATGTGGTTTTATCGCACTCTAATCTGGCCTCAGCGCTACCCTGGGGGGCTCGCACCATTACAGGTGGAGTGCAGCCTCAGACAGCGGGGAGTTTGGCCGTGCAGCTCTCCTGGGCACAGGGCTCTTAAGACTGGTCACCTGCTGGGACCAGGGAGGTGTATGACACACAAATGGCAAGCTGCGGGCTCCTGCTGGGGGCCAGGATGGAGGTGGGAGGGGCCCTTGCCCTGGGCAAGGCTGAAGGCAGCAGCCTAGAGCTTGCCCCCTGAATGAGGACCCCTAGAAGTGGTGAGTGGATGTGAGTCCCAGGCAGGTCCCTCAGCCCGTCTCTTCACCACCCCATGGCTGTGAGGAGACCTAGAGTAAGGCACACAGTGGCTGCAGCCGGGCCATTCAGTAAGTGCCAGCCGCCATGAAGAAGGCGATGATGATGGAGGAGTCGCCTTCTGGGAGGAATGCTCCAGACCCACTGCTCCCCAGACCGGTCTAGCCCAATTCGAGGGTTTAGCTGCACCCGGATTACTGACTCAGGAAGGTGGCCCTGCGATGGAATGCCCAGGCTCCTGCCTAAGCCGCCCCTGAAGTGTGGGGTGCCCTCGCCAGCCCCGCTAGGCTCCACAGACTCAGATCCACCCCAGCCCCTGGGTACCTTCCCTACCCCCCCCCCCCCCCCCAGCCCCCGGCAGGACAGCTACAGCTCTCGATTCTTCATCCGGCAAATCCATGACTGTATGTGGCCCTGCGGACGGGGACACAGCCAGATCCCTGTGCCCAAAATTCCATCTTCGTGTGCATCCCTTTGGCTTGTCTCAGACATTCGCTGCATGTCTGGGCCGGGCCCCATGCTGGGCGCAGGGAACACAGGGTCAGCCTGGCTTGGAGAATCACAGTGTGGGAATGGAATGAGCAGGGCCGGGACAAGGCCAGTCGCTGCTGAGGTTTACTGCAATGGGGGCAGAAGCAGGGGCTGGAGGCGACATGATCTCTGGCTTAGAGGCTGCCACCCCCTCCTCCCACCTCTTCACCAGCAGCAGGGACCCGTCCACATTCCCTCCCTGGACCACTGAGGGGACACAGGCAAGAGCCACGGCCCGCTCCTGGCTTGGCTCTTCCCCCGGCCCCGGCTGTGCGTGTGAAGCTCTCGGAGCCCTTACAGCCCTTCTGAAATGTATGTCCACCTCTGCCCGGCTGGGGTTTCTAGTTCTTTTTTTGGTATAGAAGTTTTTCTGCAAACAAAATCTTAGGAGAAACTCTAATGTATGAAATTGAAAAGCTGAGAGCATCGTTTTGATGGTTTGTGGGGGGGCTGTCCCAGGCCTCACTACCTCTCCCCGTTGTCATCTGGTCCCAGGAGCACCCTGGGGCTTCCCCAGAACCTGGTTTGGGGACACCAGTTCTCAGTGCCCACAGAGCCCTTTCCGTGGGATGTTGGTCTGTGTATGCATGTAGCCCCCCTTCCCCTCCCCAAAGCCGCCCACCACGAGTCTCTGCTTCCCCCTCGGATGCCTCAGTCTCCCTCCTGTGGCAAACATTCCTCACACACCCCTCACCAGATACTGTTTCATCCCTACCTGGTGGTCAAGCAGCCAGGCAGCGTTCCAGACACTTTAAATACATGAAATCCTCCCCACAGCCCTGTGAGCTGAACACCACGGCTCTGCCTCGCTGCCTCCAGCTGCCTCTGCACCGTGCGGCCCAGCCCCCTGCACCCTTAGGTGCCCCCCCCAGGGCTCGTGCTCAGCCACCTGTGGCTCTGCTTCTCCCCTTCCTCCTTCCCAGACCTTCCCCAGCTCCCACTTCTTGCCCCTGAGGCTGGGACCCTCCTCGTGCTCCCTCCCTCTGTCACCCAGTGTTGAAGGAGCGTCTCCATAGCAGCTCACTGGCACTCCCCACCCTGGCCCTCGGTCCCAGGCTGGATGCCCCAGGCTGCCTCCTCGCCTTCTGCACCACAGCTGTCCTGATGAGCACCCTCCCCCCTCCCCCCCCAAGCCCAGCCCCACCATTCCCACAGGGCAGGGGGCTGTCAGCCCACCTCCCTGCCCCCTCCTCCCTGGTCCCTTCGGCACCTGCGCGCTCCAGTTCAGCA
>NC_048232.1:82253022-82298792 GCF_002007445.2 Ailuropoda melanoleuca
CCCCGCTCCTGCTGCCCCCCCCCAAGCCCAGCCCCACCATTCCCACAGGGCAGGGGGCTGTCAGCCCACCTCCCTGCCCCCTCCTCCCTGGTCCCTTCGGCACCTGCGCGCTCCAGTTCAGCAGCAGCTAGCCTGTGTGGCTATTAAACTGGAATTCAAATTCAGTGAAATTATAAATGAGTTCCTCCGTCTCCCAGTCTACATCAAGTGCTCAGTAGCCATGGGGGGCTAGCGGCTGGTGTGTTGGACAGCGCCGCTGAGCTGTTCCCACCATCCCGGAGCATGCTGCTGGGTAGGGCTTGGAGCTGGTACTGGCTACCCTCAGGCCCAGGCTGATGGGGTTGCCGCGTGGGTTTGCACAGGTGAGCAGAGGTTGCTTTGCCCTCTGAGCTTCAGTTTCCTTATCTGTAAAGTGGGGATGAGAAGTCCTACCTCCAAGGATGGCTGGGAGGGTCAAGTGTATGTAAAACATTGCCGACAGCTGGTGCACATCTAAGCGCGTGATGAGTGGTGGCGATGAGTGGTGGTGATATTAACATGAATGAGGCAAGGTAGGGGCAGATCTCAGGAGGCAGGTGTCACAACAGCCATGAGCCTCTGTGCTGGACAGTGGGAGCCACTGCAGGCTTCTGAGCACAGCCACCCCATTGGGTGATGCCTGAGCGTAACCAATCTGTCAGCCTCCAGCACTGTCCAATAGAACCTTCTGAGCTGGTGGAAGTGTTTGTATCTTCACGACCCATGGGCCTCTGGGGACCAGACGCTGATGTCCTTGGTGGGCCAGTGGGGAGCTAAGGGCAGGTGGGAACCAACTTTCTCAGGCACATGCTAACCACTCTGTGGGAAAGTTCTCAGGCAGCTGGCAGGGGGCTGGAATCAGGTGGAGTTGGGAGGGGTTTGGAGGAAGGAGAGAGGGCCAGGGCACTTGGGCTGGTTGTGGGGGAGGGGGAGGGGTGGGGCTCACCATGGAAAGGGCTCCTGGGCATGGGCATTGCGCTGAAGCTTCAGCCAGGCCCCTGCCTTAGAGCTAAGCCAGCAGAAAGAGTAGGGCCCAGATCCTTGTGCCTCAGGGAGTGGCCTGGGTGCCCCATCTGGCTGGTCTAAGAACTGGCTCCCAGTGTAGCTGTGCCTCTCCTTTGGGCCTTGGTTTCCTTATCTGTGGATGGGAGCAGCAGCAGCTCCCCACCGGCCCCATGGTGAACAGGGTTTGCCAGGACTTTCCAGTTACTGGGCAGCTGGGGTCCTTGGCCAGGGCTGGCCCTTTAAGCTGACTTCTCTCGAGGGATTGCCAGGGTGTAGAAGTCCTGGGCACTGGGGGTCAGGGTGCACCAGGCCCTCCCTCAGCCAGGCCATTTGTGTTTAGCCTGGGGCAGAACCCCCAAATCTGCAGCCCTGCTGGAACCCAGGTCTACCTGTCGGCAGGTGCGGGGTGTTTGGGGAATCTTGGTTCCCATCTGCTTCATTCCCACAAGCCCTCTGTAGCTGAGCGAGTAGCTTAACCTTGAAGCGTCCATTTCCTCGTTTACAAAATGGAAACTCCCATACCTTCCTCCAGGGTGGGCCCCAGGAATGGGCCCCTAATTTCTCCAGTTGGTGCAGGGACAGTGCCTGGCACACTGCAGGTTCTTGGGGCATGTCCGCCAGTAGCCTGGGTGATGCACTGGCTGGGCGGTGACCCCCGCGTGTAGGCTTGACCTGTATGGAGCTCTGCCTGATGGATAGGAGATGAAGGAATGAATAAAGTGATGAGAGCTAAAGAAATAAACACAGCATCAGTTGTTTCTTTCATCTTGCCAGAACTCTGGACTTGGTCAGACTCCATAGCTGCCGCCTCTCCATGTAGGATGGTGGAGCCTCTCCATGTGGGATCGTGGAGCCTCACATTAGAAGGACCCTTACTTAGCCTCAGAGGCTTCTGATTCCTCAGGTGCTGACTTGCTCTGCTTAACCCCAGGGAAAGACCCGGAAGCAGTAGTGGAAGCTCCAGGGAGGCTGATTTAGGTCAACAGGAGGAAGAATTTCGACCAGCCCAACATGCTTGGAATGGGTGGTGCTAAGACTTGGACAAGCAGAGGCCAGATGGGCACTTGGCAGGGGCACTGGCCTGGGGTGAGAGTTTGGACAATATTCTCACTCCTGGGCCCTCCAGACCCTGGGAAAGAGTCTGGACCCTCTGTGGGACTCCAGATTCCCTGGGCTCTGAAAGCCAAATGAGTCATTGAGAATGCCCTGTAGGGTGATGGGTGCCTGTCAGTAGTAAGCAGCCTTCCAATTGGCTGAGTCCTTTAACAAAGCGGGCCAGCTGCAAGGCCTGGTGTGTTCAGTCATGTCATCTGCCTTTGGTTGCCTGGCAGGAAAGGCAAATGGAAGGAAAGAAACGCATTTTTTAGAGCCATCTACCAAGTGCTGGGTTGCATGCAGGATGCTTGGATACCATGGCTCATCCAGATCTCCCACAGGACTGCAAGGGAGAGGATATCTTCCTTTTGCGTCTAAGACTGAGGATCAGAGAGGCTAAGTAACTTGCTTGAGGGCACACAGTAAATTACAGCACTGGGATTCAAACCAAATCTTCCTGACTTCTAATGCCAGTGAAGGCCAATGTTCACTGAGCACCTACTATATGCTTAGGCACAGTTACTAGTCCTTTGCATGGATTAATTCATTTGTTATACCTCCATTTTACAGAGAAGGAGAACTGAGGCTGGGAAAGGTAGGATAACTTGCCAAGGTCAGAGGCAGTGTTCAGATCTGACATCGCAACCACTGTGCCTACCCTGTGTCTTAGGCAGAGTTTGCTGCAAAGATACACCTCCTGCCTGCCTCACGGAGATGGGCAGAGCCCTTGGGTCATATAGGGTAAGACTGGAATGGGGTGGAGGTGAGCACAGGGAGGCAGACTTCAGCTCAGAATCAAGGTTCCCTTCCAAGCAGATGAACTAATTAATGGAGAGAGAGGTAGTGAGGGTGTATTCAAAGGTGCTCCCAGGCTGGGAGTTGTAGATGGGCCAATTCCTGCCCAAGAGTAGAGATAAGGTGAGCTGTGCAACCTCCCAAGATTTCCCCCACGGACATTTCCAGAGCGTCCTGACCTCTTTGCTGCCAGACACAGACCACAGCTGATCCCTTCTCCCAGTATAGGAGTTGAGTGCCCTATGGCTATTCCAGAACGGAGGACACCAGGGATCAGGTGTCATGAGGCAGGCAGGGGATGGGGCCAGAAGATGGTGGGCAGGGGAAGTGACCATTAGGACATGAGCCACAGAACCACGGAGGAGGCTGGCAGGGCCAGTGAGAGGCTGGTGGAGGGCATTCCCAGGGCTGAGCTAGGACCCTGGTCAGCGCAGCCTAGCTCAGGACCATGGAGAGCTCCCCAGGAGCCTCTTGTCACTCTGACAGCTGTCAGGGTGTGTCTGCATCCACGAGGCTACTGCCAGCCTGGCCAGGCTCACAGTCATAGCCTGTGGTCTCCAGGGAGCACCTGTCCTCTCTGGCCAAGAGCCCCCACTGGACTCAGCCTGAGCCCTGACCCTGAGATCGTGGATGGGTTGTCGGGTTTGGGCTCATTTGCTTTCCTCTCTCACCCAATCAACCTTCAAAGCAGAGCCCAAAGAAAGAGGGCACAAGGGGAAGAAGGAAGAAATAGGAAGAGGTAGGGAAGGAAGAAAATCTGCCCAAGGGCACTTTCTGGGACATGGCCACAGCCACAAGTCAGCACAAGAAGAAGAAGCCCCGTGTGGGCTGATCCTGCCACCATCCTGGGTCAGGATCAGCCTTAGCCTCCCCCATCCCTGAGTATCTGGCTACCAGGAAGTACCCACCTGGCTACCAGGAAGCGCCCATCCCCCACCACGTTCATGCAGGAGACCCAGGCCCCTGAGGCTGGGTACAGCTCATGGTGAACGTGTGTTGGGGGGGGATTGGGCTGGGGAGGCTCCTAGAGGGCCTGAAAGTTCTTCCTCCTTTCCCCGGCGCCCCCAGAAGCAGGGCACCCTTCCCCACCCCTCCACCATCAGGCTCGGGTTCTGCCTAGGCTTCATTTGCTGAGCCCCCACCCTGCTCCTTGCTCCTCTGAGACAGGACAGCACCCACCAAGGCCCAGGCTTTGCCAGGGGCTCAGCTCCAAGCCTTTACTCCTGCTGCGCCCCCACCCAAAGGTTCTCTCTGCCAAGCTGGGATACAGCAATAGGAGTAAGAAGAGTTGAAGTTTATTTCGTACTCACTATGCTCCAGGCTCTTTACATGGATTATTGAACCCTTGTTTTATAGATGAAAAGAAGGAGGAAAGTTGTGAACTTACCTAAGGCTACACAGATAGGAGGTGACAGAGCCAGGATCTGGAATCTTGTTCGAGAGGCTGTGTGCCTGGAAGTGATGGCGAGCACATTGAGGAGGCCCAGGGCAATGCAGGGTTCTTTGTTGAGCACCTGCTGTGTACCGCTCCCTGCCAGCTCATTAGAGACCCCAAGTCCTTCCTCAGCTAAACTTGCTTCTCCAGGACCTGGGGTCCTGAGTTCCCGGAGGGGCTCAAGCTAATGCTTGCCAGCAAGCAGGAGTAGGGGGTGGAGAATGGTGACCTGGCCAATGCCCTCCAACCCAGCTCCTTCTCCCAGAGCCCACAGGGGGATATCAGAGCCAAAGCATTGCTCACCCCACCCCCATCCACCCCGTGAAGCTTCTAGACCAAGCGTACTGTGGAAAGGACATGAGATTTGGATCTAGAGACCAAAGTCAACAGCCAGACTCTGCCATTAGCCTGCGATGCGAGTGGCCACGCCCCTCACGCAGCCTCAGTGTTTGCACCTGCTGCGAGGGCCGCCGCTTGAGGGTGAGAGCGAGGGCCCGCAGAGACTGCCTGACTCAAAGCCCAGCTCTGCCGTTCACCATCTCCACAAGGGCTGCTGAGGGGCCGCCCCCACCCAAGTCAAAGGCTTCTCCATCCTTCTAGGTCCTGACTCCTTGCTCACACTTCACGTCCAGGCCTTGAGCAAATCCAACAGAACCTGAGCACTTTCTGCATCCCCTCCCACTGTGCTTCAAGCCTCCCCTGCCACACCTGGACGGTGCTGGGGCCTCCTCGCCGCGCTCCCTGCTCCGCCCTGCAGGCAACCGTGTACTCTCCACAGAGCAGCCCGAGTGAGTCTGTGCAGACCAGAGTCTGGTCATGTTCCTCCTCTGCCCAGAATCCTCCTGTGAAAGCCACGTTTGCTGCTGTGGCCCCAGGATCTGCGTGATCTGGGCCTGTCCCGTCTGTCTTCCTCCTGAGCGCCGGCTGTTCCTTATGCCCAGAACCTTCTTCCTCTGCCCCCTCGTTGTCTTCCAGTCTCCGTCTTCTCAGGGAGGCCTGCACTGAGCACCCTGTTTGTCACTGAACCCACTCCGCCTCCTAGCCTTTACCCAGCTTTTTCTCTGGAGCATGACTTTTTCTAATGTGCAGTGCTACTTGACTCATTGATTTCTAGTTTATTGCAGTCCCTTGTCCCCCTCCCCCCCGTGTGTGCTGCACAGAAGCGGGAGTCCTTGTCTGCCTTGTCTGCTGGGCTCCCAGGGCCTGGCGCAGTGCCTGGCACACAGCGGACACTTGATAAGTTGCTGCGTGAGTGGATGATACGGGTCAGGTGGGTGCCCTGTGGGGTGTTGTGTGGGTCAAATGTGATGGTGGCTGTTCCATCCTCTGGGTTGTCTTCCCTGGTCACCAGTAGACTCTTCGTGGGTGTCACCCTGCTTGGGTTGAACATGGCACACGGAGGGGCTCAGGACAGGTTTGCCAGTGGGGGAAAGCCCATTGTGGACCCCACAGAGTCTGACCCTTACTAATTGTGTGACGCTGGGCAAGTTATATCATCTTTCTGGCCTCGGTGTTTTCATCTGTAAGATGGGGATGACAGTGGTACCTGCTTCGTGTTGAGAGGATCCAGTGAGGTCTAGTGTGGCACGTGCTTGGGACAGTCAGTGGCTTGTAAGCGTCAATGACCGTGAGCTTTATTGTTACACCTGATGGGTTCTCCGCGAAGCTTTATCATGGCGGTAGATAGAAACTGCCACCTGGGGCCTGATTCGGTTCCTCAGATTTAGCGCACAGCGGGGCCACACGGAGGGATGCATCTCAGCTGTAAGGAGAGGGGCGGTGCTGGTACGGGAACAGAACTATCCTCATAGCCTTTGGGAAAAGTCTCGTCATCTTTCTGAGTCTCCATTTCCCCGTCTGTAAAATGGGTGGTTGCACTAACCTCCCAGGTGGGTGAGATTTGCATGAGACCTCAGGAGCCAACGCTTTGCTTACTCAGTTTCCTATTTAGATGCCACTCAGTCAGAAAAAAAGTATTTCAAGCACTTACTAAAATACATGAAGATAAGATAAAAAGGGATCAGGCCCAGAGGAGTAAGAGTGAAGCTCGAAGTGACGGTGTCCCAGAAAATCTGGTCTGGGAGGCACTGAGTTTCTCCCAGCCGACCCCCTTGTGTTTCGGCGTTGCCTGAGCAGTGGTGAGGGAGCCACACACACTTCCTTGATAGTCTGCAGCCAGCCAGGCTCCGGCCTCATCAAAGGGCCTCACTCGGAAAGCTCCAGTGAAAGGGGGATCCCGGGCACTGGTGAGTCTGTCCTCCGAAGGGCACATGTGGCCAGGTGTAACCAGATCCTGAAAGCCAGCCTGCTTGGGAAACCAAGGGGCAGCTGGGTCAGGGTGACCCTGGTAGGGGCCCTTCACACTCAGCAGGGCCACTGCTGCTCGGGGAATGAGTGGCAGCGGCAGCCTGGCCCTGCCCTCCACCGCTCACGGGCCGGTTCAGCCTAACGACGGCCAGAATTGGGGTGTGCTCCACAGGGGCAGGTTCCAAGTGGGGAAAAAAGAGGCTGCCAGAAGGATCAGGGCTGCCTTTCTAAGTCCTCAGGGCCCTCTGGCGGGTCAGTCTGGAAGCTTCTGCTTCTGCTGTGCTGACCTTTGTCTGCAGTGTTGCTGATGCCTGGTCTCTGCCACAGCAGGAAGTCCTATCTACCCATCTTTATTGAGCCTCACCCCGTTGCCCCGCCACTCACCCCACTGGCCTGGTCTGTCTGGTCTCACTTTGGCAGAGTAGGGCTGGGACCCATTATAGGGAGAGGAGCAGCCCCTCCCTCCCGCCTTCCCCAAAGCCGGTGGAGACAAGCGCCACCCCCCCCAACAGCTGACGTTTAGCAGAGGCCAGACCCCCAGCCCCCCATTGTCCTGCCTGCTTGCCGGCAGTCAGCTGTGCCAGCCACCCTCGGGCAGGCTCCAGGAGTACTGGGCATTCAGACTGGAGGAGGTGGGTCCCTTGGACCTGGTAGTGCAAGTACCCTGGCCAGTGGGCTTGGCGGCGACTCCGCTGTTCCTCACCACGTTGCTCGGGACTCCTCACCATCGTCAGGCAGGGAAGGGGGTGGAGCACAGGAGTCAAGCCACCCAGGTTCCTGCCCCAGCTTGGTAACATCAAGCAGGTCCCTGAAGCCCCCTGGGTCCGGGTTTCCTCCTCTGTAAAATTAAAAGGTTGGAGGAGGTGGTTCTTAAACTTTGTTCTAGATCAGACGTTTCGTGATTCTGTGCCTTGTGACCACATAGCTTAGAGAAAATTATGTTCGAATCTTCCAGCCTTGAAAGGATGGAAGTTTATTGAGCACTGCTGCCCACCGGAAACATGATACCCATTTCACAGGTGTAGAGACGAGGTTTAGAATGGCGAGGAGCCTTGCTTAAGGTCACAGAAGTTTGAAGCCAAGTGCGCATCTTTCCACTCTCCCCTGCTGTCCTCGGAGTTAGGAAGTGGATGGGAGAGTATGGCAGCAAGGTTCCAGTTATGACAAATGTACTGTGGTGGTGTAAGACATCAGCCGTGGGGGAGACCGAGCGAAGAGTGTGAGGGAACCGGGGTTCTGCCTTTGCAACTTTTCCGAGACGCTACAAATACCCTACAATAGAAAGTTTACTTAAATTGGAAAACATCCCACAGCTATAAGCTATAAGCTAATTGGTAAATGGAACTGTGTAAGTGAATAGAAAGAATGGTTATACTCAGGAGTCACTCATGAGTAGAGAGTGATACATTCAAAATAACCATGGAATAGTGTGTGGGATTTAAAAGGAAATGGTGGATTTATTACTACTGATGTGAACATCTCTTTATCATTGATTGAGGAAAACAACTTGATTATACCTAATGTCCAATATGATATTTATGAAAAATATGAAATCAACAGAAATATTGCATATAAACCCAGCAACACGCCTCAAGCAGATCAAACTGTTTATGCCTGGAGATCGCTCTGGTAAAGAGGTGATGAAGGGGAACTCTTATGTATTCTTTTAAATATGTTAGAATTAAATGGATTTCCTTGAGACCTGTGAATTTTTTCAGTGGGAATTTAAAAGATTTGTCAAGGGCATATGGTGGCTCGGCTGGGCATCTGCCTTTGGCTTGGGTCATGATCCTGGGGTCCTGGGGTAGAGCCCCACATTGGGCTCCCTTCTCAGCGGGGACTCTGCTTCTCCATCTGCCCCTCCCCCCTACTCATGTGCTCTCACTGTCTCTCAGATAAATAAATAAAATCTTTTTTAAGATTTTGTTTATTTATCTGAGAGAGAGAGAAAGACAGCCAGCAAGAGGGGGAACACAAGCAGGGGGAGTGGGAGAGGAAGCAGCAGGCTCCCAGCGGAGGAGCCTGATGTGGGGCTCGATCCCAGGACTCTGGGATCACGCCCTGGGCCGAAGGCAGACGCTTAAGAACTGAGCCACTCAGGTGCCGCAATAAATAAAATCTTAAAAAAAGATTTGTCCACATATCCACGAAAGGGCGGGGGGAGAGAGAGAGAAAGAAGGAAAGGAAGGAAGGAAGGGAGGAAAGAAAGAAAAAAGAAAAGAAAAGAGGAAAGCACCCTGGGAAGGGCGTGGAGGGTTACCCGTGTCCGCAGCCTGCAGCCCACTCTGCCCCTCCCTTGGGGCACGTTCTGCACTGCGGAGCTGGGCTTTTCCCAGGCTGCGTTGTTCCTGGACCAAAGTCTAGCGATGAAGCCGAAGCCGGTCTGGGCCGGGTAAGCAGGCCAGGTGGAGAGCAGGCTGCAGAGGGGGTGGTGTGGTGACCTGGTCCTCTCTGAAGGGAAGGGCTGCGGGAACAGGGAAGAGGATGACCTGAGCCAGGAGGGGAATTTCCTTGATGCCTCGCCTTCCAGGGGTACTTGCTACAGCAAGTTGGACTCACAGGCTGGGCTCCGGGGGCCAGGAGGTGACCTCCTGCAGGGGTGCCAGGCCCTGGCCAGGACGTTCGCAGACATGGTGGTGGCAAAGGCCTCCTCAGGTTCCCTCTCTCAGGAGAGGGCCCTCCGGCTCTGCGCACCTGGGTCTGCGGAGCCCTGACCGCTGTGCCCTGTCCCTCTCTACTGCAGGATGAAGATGAGACGTTACAAGCTCTTTCTCGTGTTCTGTATGGCCGGCCTGTGCCTCATCTCCTTCCTGCACTTCTTTAAGACCCTGTCCTATGTCACCTTCCCCCGAGAACTGGCCTCCCTCAGCCCGAACCTCGTGTCCAGCTTCTTCTGGAACAATGCCCCCGTCACGCCCCAGGCCAGCCCGGAGCCGGGCAGCCCCGACCTGCTGCGAACGCCACTCTATTCCCACTCGCCCCTGCTCCAGCCGCTGTCCCCAAGCAAGGCCGGCGAGGAACTCCACCGGATGGACTTCGTGCTGCCCGAGGACACCACGGAGTATTTCATCCGCACCAAGGCGGGAGGCGTATGCTTCAAACCAGGCACCAAGATGCTGGAGAAGCCCCCCTCGGGGCGGCCCGAGGAGAAGGCCGAGGGCGCCGACGACTCATCGGCCCGGGGCCCGGCCCGGCATGCTGAGCGCCCGCGAGCGCCCGGGGGCCCGCGGCCCGCGGCGCAAGTGGGTGGAGTGCGTGTGCCTCCCGGGCTGGCACGGGCCCAGCTGCGGCGTGCCCACCGTGGTGCAGTACTCCAACCTGCCCACCAAGGAGCGCTTGGTGCCCCGCGAGGTGCCGCGGCGGGTCATCAACGCCATCAACATCAACCACGAGTTCGACCTGCTGGACGTGCGCTTCCACGAGCTGGGCGACGTGGTGGACGCGTTCGTGGTGTGCGAGTCCAACTTCACGGCGTACGGGGAGCCGCGGCCGCTCAAGTTCCGCGAGATGCTGACCAACGGCACGTTCGAGTACATCCGGCACAAGGTGCTCTACGTCTTCCTGGACCACTTCCCGCTGGGCGGGCGGCAGGACGGCTGGATCGCCGACGACTACCTGCGCACCTTCCTGACGCAGGACGGCGTGTCGCGCCTGCGCAACCTGCGGCCCGACGACGTCTTCATCATCGACGACGCCGACGAGATCCCGGCGCGCGACGGCGTGCTCTTCCTCAAGCTCTACGACGGCTGGACGGAGCCCTTCGCCTTCCACATGCGCAAGTCGCTGTACGGCTTCTTCTGGAAGCAGCCTGGCACGCTGGAGGTGGTGTCGGGCTGCACGGTGGACATGCTGCAGACGGTGTACGGGCTGGACGGCATCCGCCTGCGCCGCCGCCAGTACTACACCATGCCCAACTTCCGCCAGTACGAGAACCGCACCGGCCACATCCTGGTGCAGTGGTCGCTCGGCAGCCCCCTGCACTTCGCCGGCTGGCACTGCTCCTGGTGCTTCACGCCTGAGGGCATCTACTTCAAGCTCGTGTCCGCCCAGAACGGTGACTTCCCCCGCTGGGGGGACTACGAGGACAAGCGGGACCTCAACTACATCCGGAGCTTGATCCGCACCGGGGGCTGGTTTGACGGCACGCAGCAGGAGTACCCGCCAGCCGACCCCAGCGAACACATGTACGCCCCTAAGTACCTGCTCAGCAACTACGCCCAGTTCCGTTACCTGCTGGACAACCCCTACCAGGAGCCCAAGAGCACAGTGGAAGGTGGGCGGCGGAACAGGGCTCCCGAGGGAAGGCCACCTGCCAGGGGCAAATTGGATGTGGTCGAGGGCTAAGGCTGCATGAGCTTAGAGGGCCAGTGGCAGGGTGGGAGGTGGCGGCTGCCCCTCCTGATATTTTCCTGCCTCCCTCTGCCGTCTGGCTGGTTCTTGAGAAGACCAGGAGTGCATGGGTGGAGGAGTCTTCCCTACTTGGGCCCTTGTGAATCAAGGGTCAGGCCTGTGAGCTCACAAAACATCCTTCCTCATCAGGAGAGGGGAGTCCAGCCCTTCAGTCCACCAAGAGCCCTGTGGCTGGGAGGTGCCAGCCGGGAGTGCATGATGGTTCCTGGATAGCGAGGGAGGGCGGGCAGGGTGGGGAAGGGAACCTGCAGGAGCTCCCCAGGGCCACCAGGGGGGAGCTGCGGACCCTGCCAGGAAGAAACCTACCATTTGGCCTCCTGGGGCTTTGGACCTGTGGCGGAAAAGTGGACGTGCCAGGAGGTCCTGGGGCTCTGTAAATAGATGCTGTTGGGTCCAGGAGGAAAAGGGGACACCGGGGTGGGAGGGGATGAAAAACAGCAGCCAGCTGGGAAGACTTGCGGTGTCCTCAGAAGAGCTGAGCCAGAGGGAGCTGAGAGCTCTGTCCCATGGGCCACCCCTGTGCTGGATGGCACCTGTGGGGTAGGCGGGGGTCTGTGGAAGCCCAAGGAGTCTTCCTTTTGGTTCCAAACCTGGCCTTGACATTCCTTCTTTCTTTTTATATTGCTGTCTTGTGGGCTGCCCACTCAGCCCTTGCAAGGCCAAGAGTCCAGTTCTCAGGGTGGGGTGGGAGCCCGAGGCTGGACCATCAGACAGCCTAGTAGGTCGGGCCTGGGAGGGGTGTGGGGGAGGAGGCAGTTCACCATCACCCCTTCCCACTGAAACCCACAGCCGCAGCTCCCCACCATCTCTGGTCGAGTCACCCTTGTGCCCCTCCTTGGGGCTGCTAGAACCGGGAAGGGCCCAGGGGGCTGCCCTGGGCCCAGAGGGACTTGAAGGCCAACTGTATGTCGTCTCATTCCTCTTTGCCTCGTGAGGGCAGAGGATATATTGGTTAGATTCTAAGCTGCTTTAATTGAGACCCCAAAATACAGTGGTTTAAGCAAGACAGGCTTGTTTCTAGCCTAACTGTTAAGAGAGGGATGGTCCAGATCCAGTAAGGCAGCTCTGCTTTCCTTCACATGCACCGTCTGATTCTGGTTAGAGTGGTTGCTTCAGCTCCCACCATCACATGTGCATCCCAGCCCAGGGGAAGCAGAGAACGGCAAGAGAAGCACATGCCCTTTCCTGTTAAGGGCGTGAGCTGGAAATGGCATGGTCACTTCTGATCGCATCTCACTGGCCAGGTCTTAGTCACATGGCCACAACTAGCTGCAAGGGAAGCTGGGAAAGGTAGTCTTCAGCCACATGCCCGGCCTCAGCTTGAGAGTTCTCTTAGTAAAGGAAGGGGGAGAGAATGGAGACAGGAGACAAGGAGCATCTCTGGCACAGAGGAAGGGGGATGGGGAGAGAGTATAGGAATGACTAACGCAGTCCTAGGATCCTACTCTCACGTTCAGAGCTCTTAGAAGCACCCGCTCGTGTCCCCACTCACTGCCAGCCCAGGGTTGGAGGGCAATTAGAGCCTGTAGTTGTAGGAGGGGGTGA
Organism: Ailuropoda melanoleuca; assembly: GCF_002007445.2. Classification (NCBI taxonomy): domain Eukaryota; kingdom Metazoa; phylum Chordata; class Mammalia; order Carnivora; family Ursidae; genus Ailuropoda; species Ailuropoda melanoleuca. The sequence continues at coordinate 82,265,633 of NC_048232.1, forward strand.
CACAGCCCCCTCCCAAGGCCCCGTAGATGTTCACCCAGTGATGCCAGGATGCAGAGGCTGCCCGTGGAACGGTACATGTTTGTGCGTGTGTGCGTGTGTATTTATGGGCATGTGTGCATGCTTGGTGTGTACTTGTACATGTCTGTATTGGGGTGTCCCTGTAAATATATGCTAATGTATGAATGTGGGGGCAGGGCCCAGGCCTCCCCTTCCCCAGGACCTGGAGCCTGTGGCCACACCTCCTTATGGCTCTCCCAAAGTGACTGAGGCAGAAAGCCCTTGGGGAGCCTAGAAAGCAAGGCTAAAGGGGGTGCGGGGTCTGTCTGTCCGTCTTTCAGTCCAAGGAAGGAGAATCCTCCTGACCTGAGGGCTGAACAGCTGAGAGCTCACTACCTCCCCAGCCCATCTTGGTCCCAGCCACGTCCTTCCATCCCATCCCACCCAGCCTCCAGCCTGAACTTTCTCTGGATGTCTTACTGGGGTTTCCTGATGGGCCAGGAAAGAAGGGTATCTCCCTTGCCATAGCTCTGTCCAAGGAAATGTTGTGTGGGCGTGGCCTGGGGAGCTGGCCACAGAGCAGTCTCGGTGGGCAGGCATGAAGCAGGTGGAGGGGGCTCGCTGGCCTCCACTCTGCCTCCCCAAGGGAGTCTGTGGCATGCCCCGAGGGAACTCCTCCCTTGGAGTTACAGCAATTGCCCTCCCAGTCCCTGTTGGAGCTGAGAAGTGGCAAAAGAGGTCAGAATGTCTCTGTGGCTCTGGGCCCACCCAGGCCAGGGCCTGCCTTTCCAGCCACCTTGCTCACCTCCTGGACCAGCATTCTAGGGGCTTCTGAATCGTGCCTCAGCCCCAGCCCAGGGCAGGCTTCCTCGTCCCTTGCTCCTGGCACCCTCAGCTGCTCTGGGAAGCACCCTCCCCAGGCTGGTGGGGGTCCCTGGCCACCAGTTCACCAGCTCCAGGGCAGGGGAAGGAGAAGGGGGGAGCTCAGACCTGCCAGGCCCCCCCTTCCCTCTCAGACCCAGAGCGTGGTCGTGTCACTGCCATGGGGAGACCTGGCCATTGGGTGGAGAGGGCAGCCATCGGGTAGGGGGGGCAAGCTGTGGAGTTGAAGAGTTTCACTTATACTCATACCATACACTGGGAATTTGGGGGGGCAGGGGATCCCTGGGCCACTCCCCCAGTATGAAAGGAAACCAAACTGTGAATGGGAGTGCGGGTGCACTGCTGGCCCTGTCGCCATCACCAGGTGTCTTTCCCTGGGAACCACTGGCCCTGTGACCTCTAGACTCAGGAGGCTCAGCCCACTCAAGGTCATGTCAGTTCTTGAGGGCAGGTTTGCAGGGGCGGATGTGAGAGAGCTGTGGGGGCAAAGGTGACAGGTGGGGAGGGGAGACGGGACTTCTCCAAGCAGAAGACAGGGCCCTGGGAAATGTATAATTTAAGGATGCCAATGATAATAGTATTATTTTTTTTGTAAGGGAAAATCAATATGTACATTCTGAAATCATTTTCTCTGTAAATGGTTGGATTTCATTTCACCCTTAAAGGGATGCTTAAAGGAAAAGATAATATTAATAATAAAAACAGCTACAAAGTCTGAAAAGTGCGCGTGTGGCTCCAGTTTGGGGGTGCTCTGGGTCAGGGAGGGGTGCAAGGGAGTGGTTCTGGTCTTAAAGACTGCCTCACCACCAGGGCTGGGCCAGTGGGGTGCGAGCGTCCCCACGGACCTGATGGCTGCTGGGGAGAAGGGGGACACGTGGAGCCCCTTCACTGAGGGATGCAGTCTCACAGGCACGCACGCCGCTGGGGAAACGCTGGATGGGAGGGCCGCAGAAAGAAGTGGGCCCAGGACTGGGCTGGTACCCTTTGGAACTCCAGATGAAAGCTCTGCTGTCTCTGCCCAGAGGGGAGCTGTTCCCCCTAGTCCTGCTCTCAGGGCATCCAGACAAATGCTCCTCCCTCAGTGCTCTTCCCTTCTGTGCCTATCGCAGGTTCCTTTTTTTTCTTTTAAAATTTTATTTTTTTAAGCAATCCCTGCACCCAACATGGGGCTTGAACCTACAACCCCAAGATCAAGAGTCACATGTTCCACCTACTGAGCCAGGCAGGCTCCCCTAACACGTTTCAAAGGTCACACAGCCACTGGTGGGCAGAAGAGGGACCGCACCTGGATCCCCAGTACTGGTCCTGTCGCCAGCCCTTTCGGGCGGGTGAGGATGGCAGTGTCTGTCCTGTGGACTTGTGCTCTAATACTGCCTGGGGCCATGGAAGGTGGGGGGCTTCCTGGAGGCTTCCTCTAGGCCCATGGGTAATGGTATTGTCCTGGGGAAGGAACCCTCTGGGTGTTTTCTAAGGAAAGTCTCAGAGATGGTGGGAACCGGCACACTTTGACCTCTGCCTCGGTCCCCCGTGGGGTGGCTGGGCAGCTACCCTGTTAGATGGGGAGACCGAGTCTGGAGACAAGAGAGACACTGTTGGTGGCTGTAGCAGGGGCCAGTGTCCTCTGAGCACCCACATGCCTAACTCAGACGCCTGGGCTCTGGCCACACTCCCAAAGCCCAGGAAGGCGCCTGCTGCAGGTGCTTGGGGTAGGAGGGTGGGGAGTGGGATTCCACAGGACGGCAGAGTGGAGGAGATGCAGACATCCATGGAGCCAAAAGAGGGTGATGGTGACCCCTCACTATTTGAGATCACGTGTCTAACCCTTAAGTCACGTCCCAGAGTGAATCATCCTCATAGACGTTTACCGACATTAGGTGCCTATTCTGTGCCAAACTCTAGGCTAAGAGATTGCCCATTTGACAGCTGTGGAGGGAGGCTGGGACACGTTAAGTAAGGTGGTGAATGCCAGAGTGCCCTCCCTGCGTCAGCACCCACGGGGGAGGCGGTGGGGGGGGAGGAGGGAGGAGGTGTGGACGTGGGGGAGGTGGAGAGGGTGGCAGTGAGGCCCATTCTCACATTCAAACACCGTCCGAGCTCTTAAGCAAGCCAGGCAGGGTGCCGGGTCCGGGGACACAGAGCGAGGCCCGTCCCTGCTCTCAGGGACCACCGTCAGTGGGGAACAGCAGCTGGCCAGCCCACCTCAGCACGGTCAGGTGAGGGCTGCCGTGAAGTCATCAGAGCCCAGGAGCTTGGCACAACTGTCTCCCTCACCTGGCCGTCCAGGAAGGTCTTGACAGGCTCTGTGGCCTTGGGGGGATGCATATTCCCTCCAGATTCAATCTCCTGCCTATAAAATTGGTCCATAGAAGCTTTCAGAGCTTAACATCCAGAGGGTAACAAAGTACAGGGAAGAACCCTGCAGACTGTAAAGCCCCATCAGAATGGGGGAGACAAGAGCTGCAGTGGGGACTGTGGTCAACACCCATGTGGTTGCTTTCCAGCTTGGGGCTTGAGCTGTGGGCAGTGAAAACCCCCACGTCCTGAAGGCCCATCCTCCTGGAGCCCACTGGGAGTCCCCACCTAGGCACCCCAAATCATGGACTCTCCACACATTTCTGGTTACAGTTCAAAGCAGTTGAAAAGCCTTGCCCGGGGCCAGCCCCCTGGGCAGCATCCTTGGCCCCTCACATGCTGTTCTAGTGAATTCCCAGGCACTCCCTTGTAGCAGGAAACTCACTCTTGTAAATTGCGATAATTGTTAAAAGTTTTATGTCTCAGTTTACTCCATCAGATACTTATTGCTTCAACACGAACCACCCTGAAATTTCATAGATAAAACAGCAATTTATTTGCCGACAGTTCCACAGTTTGATCCGGACTCAACTGAATGGTTCGGTTCTTCTGTGCAGGAGCACGTGGGCAGCCGCTGCAAGGATGTGCCCACCTGCTCAGGCCTGACCTGGATTACTGCTGACGAAGGGATACAGCGCAGAAGAACGAGCCTGTCAGCCGGTCAATGATCGCACACCAGACGAGGGGGACATTACCACAAACGGGCCCCCTACCTCCGGCCTCACAGACCCACTGAGGTGAGATGCTGAGGACCTCATGTCACCTCTGAGGTCTCCCACCAAAAAGACATTGCTTGAATCTAATCTCAAGGAAGCATCACACAAACTCAAGTTGAGGAACAGTCTGCCCCCAAACCTGACCTCTCCGTGCTCCTGATTTCCTGTAACCCTGTCCTTCTGCAGAAAAAGTCCCACCCTACAACGGTATCACAAACCACCTTTCGAACGCCTATCCTAGACTGCTGAAAGCTGCTAGAGACAAACCATCAATGGCAGTACAAGTCATTGCCACCGTGGCCTCGGCACGTGGCCTGGTTGCTCCCATCACCCCAGCTGACCACCATGGTGTGTGAGCCCACCCAAGACCAGAAGAGCTTCCCAGCCGAGTTCAGCCTAAACATTAACCCTAAACAAGAGCTCAGTTGCTTTGGCCACTGGGGTGGTTTGTTACACAGTCTAATTGTGGCCGTAGGATGACTGACGGAGTTTGCTTTCAGTTAGTGACAGAAGTGAGGAAAGCAAAGGAGAGATTTATCAGCTTGCTCCCAGGTGAGCTTAGTAACAGTAAAGGCTTCAGGTACATCTTGAGGTGGAGCTCACCGTCACATTGTCATCCGGCTCTCTATGGCTCGGCTCAGCTCTACTTCCTATCTCGTGTGGTGCCTGTTCCCAGACAGCCTTAATCCTCATGCCTGCAAGATGGCTGCAGCAGCTCTGGGCCTCACAGCATCTCATCTTGTGTCCTTAGCACAGAACAAACAGAGCTCCTTTCCCTAAAAGTCCTGGGCCTGCATTTCAGTGACTTAGATAAAGTTACGTGATCGTCGCTGGGCCAGTCGGTGAGACTGGGGAAGGCAGAATATGTTGATGAGCTTAGATCTTCCAGAGGAAGGAGGATGCCCAAAGAAATGTGGGGTGCAGAGGTCACCACCAGCACAACCTCAGCTGCCTCCGTCAGGTCTTTCACCAGCCCTTGGCCAAGTCCATCTCCTGCGTGCTCAGCTGTGAAATGAAGATCTTCATGGGACAGGCCTGCGGAGTGGTGGTGTGTGTGCTCAGAACTTGGAACAGAGCCCAGAGCAGGCGGAGAGCCTTGAAAGTGTGAGGCATAATCATGACTATGGCCTTGCCCTCCGTTCCCTCACGTGGTGTGTCTCATGCAGGGCCACGCATCCCTTCTCCACACTACCCCAGCCTCTACGGCTTCCTCTTCTCCCTTGCTGATGGTCCTTCCTGGTTACCTTCCTGGGATCCTTTTACCCCACGCACCCCTTCAATAAGGGGGCTCCCCAGGGCTTAATCTTGGGCCTACTGCTCTGCCTACTCTTCTTGATTCTGGCCCAGGTGGCTCTGACTCAGTCTCTCCAGGGAGTCCTCCCTCCTGAGCCTCCAGCCCATGGATCCCACAGCTTGTTGGATTAGTCTCCAAGGTGCCAAGGTCGCTTCAAACACTATGCAACCAAAAGAATTCAGCTTCCCCCCGACCCCACGGCTGTTCTCCCTGTTCCGTATTCTCCATCCCATTGATGATACCTCATCTATGCATGCAACAGTTGGAAATCTCGGAGTCATCCTTGAATTCTCCCCAATAGTAGCTACCATTTATTGAGTGCCTACTGTATGCCTGAGACCGTGTTAGATGACCACCCACGGTCCAAATCCCAGATCCCCACTTGCTAATCCATGACCCTGGATGTGTTACTTAGAATTAAGCCCTCATTTCAGCATTTGTAAAGTGGAGGTGATGACTCCTATTTCAAAGTATTGAGGGCTTAAATGACGCATGAAAAGCAGCAAGCACAGAGCTGGGAACACAGGCGCTCAGTAAATGCTGGCTGCCACGGTCATTTGCAGTCACTCTTCTCAGGATCTCTTCCTACCAGAATTTCTTTTTCTTTTTTTTTTTTTTTTTTTAAAGATTTTATTTATTTATTTGACAGAGATAGAGACAGCCAGCGAGAGAAGGAACACAAACAGGGGGAGTGGGAGAGGAAGAAGCAGGCTCATAGCAGAGGAGCCTGATGTGGGGCTCGATCCCATAACGCCGGATCACGCCCTGAGCTGAAGGCAGACGCTTAACTGCTGTGCCACCCAGGTGCCCCCCTACCAGAATTTCTTAACTGTGCATTTTGGCAGGATTAATGCACACACACACAGATGTGCACACTCACACATGCACACACGCAGCTCCTGAGGTAGCCCCGAATGGCCACACCGGTTGGTACACCCACTGCCTGGTCAGGGCGATGACTTAGGGATGGAGAAGTGGCCCGATCCAGGCTAGTGGTAAAGAAGAAAAAAATGGCTGGAAGCTCCTGGAAAAGTTCTTTTCTTCAAGAATGATGGGAAAAGAGCCCCACCACCAGAAGTAAGAGGGAGGAGCATATAGCTTATAGCATTGGCTGCTGGGGGGTGCCTTACCCCAAACCCACGGTGAGCACTTGACAATTACGTGAGCCCATAAATTCCCTTCGTGAGACACACTTTGAGCTGGGTTTTCTGCTTACAACCAAAAAGCCTTCTCACTTCTCCAAAGAAAACCTTCCTCTCTTGAGTTCATGCATACTATTCTCTTGGTCTAGAACCTTCTGCTGCCATTGTGTACCTAACTCTTTTTCACTCTTTCAGGCCCCACTCACGTGTCAGGTTCTCCAGGAGGTCTTGCTGGGAAGGCCCTCACCTCTGCCTCCCCATGCCCAGGTTAGGTGCAGATCCTCTGTGCTCCCGTTATGCCTGGAATGTCTCCAGCACTGCCCTTTCCAGGTGGTTTTAGGATCGTCTGCTTTTGTGTTTGTCTCCCACACTTGGGAGTAAACAGTTCCTGGCACAAACTCAACAGCTATTTATGGAATAATGGTGCTAGTAAGGGAAAGCCCCGGGATTTGAACCCAGGACCGTCTCCTATGCCATCCAGTACCCCCCACTTCCCAGATACCCTGCTTTCTGAATGCCCCACTCTGCCTGACCAAGTGCTGGGCGTCTGTCGCATACAGCCTACCTGCCCACCTGAGGGCAGGGGGCATTCTATGACCCAAACTTCCTCCTCTGTAGGGCTCTGCCCACAGAATTAGCTGCCCCCCACCCTCGGCTCAGTTACTGGCCCAGCCTGGCCAGGACTTGCCATTTCTGTCAAGTTGCCACACTGCCTCCGTCCCCATGGCATAATGAGAACCTTTGGAGTGTCCTGCCGGGCAGCTTTTCTGAAGACCCAGCATGCCTCACGCCAGGCCCCAGTTTTGATGCCCTGCTTTCTAGAGATTCACATGGGGTAAGGGCGGGCCCTCGTCCACGTGACTGTCCATCACATAGTCAAAAATAACTGTCTCCATTCCCTGATCTGCTTTGCCAGTCGATCCCCTGCTGTCCAGTAAAGGGACGTCTAGACTGTTCACTGTTTGGCTCTACGAATAGTGGCCAGGGTCTGGGGTGCAGGCTGGTGGTGGGAAGGACACACAACATTCTTGAGATTTGGAGGAGGCAGGGAACCTCCTGACTCAGCTGTTCCAGCCCATTGTGACGTCCTGGAGCAGAGGCTCTGAAGTGGGGGCACTTGGTTCTATAAAGCTCTCGAAGGGTCCCCTTGATCACCAGCATTTAAAGCAGTCTGATGAGGATGCTCAGAAGAAATTTTGTTTTCACAGATTAAATTCATCTCTCAGGAAGCCCCCAGGCTAATGCAGTTCGTTGCGTGACCCCACTCTACGACAACTAGTCTTTTTGGTCTGACACCACCCCCACCCCCCACCCCCTGTATCCATGCCACCTCTTGCCAGTACTTACCTTTCAGCTCGACCCTGCACTCACTCACTGACTGTGCACCGTGACAAGCCCCAGGGAAGATACAGAAGTGAAGACACATTTTCTGCCGTCTAGGAGCTCAGAATCGATTGTGAGTAATTGATTGCGGGTTTCTCGACCTCAGCACTAGTGACAGCGTGGCCAAATAATTCTGTATTGGGTGGGGGGCTGTCCTGTGCATTGCAGGATATTAGCAGCATACCTGACCCCTACTTACTAGATGAATCCACTCCCCCAAGTGTGACAACCAAACATGTCCCCAGATATTGTTAAATGTCCCCAGGGGGAGGAGAATAAAATCACTCTCGTGGTTAAGGACCACTATAGTAGGAGAGTATACAACTGTTGAGCACCTACTGCATACAAGACAGGCACTTTGCATACATTACTTTGTGTAATCTAAATGGTATTTTGCCGGGAAGGGGGGGGATTTCTTCCTCTTTACCAGGCTGCAAGATCATGGAGGTGGCGAGGCAAGGATTTGGGGAGATGAAGGGTGTAAGTAAATTGCTCAAAGGCACAGAGCTCCCAGTGGGAGTTCCGGCCCCGGCTTCCGCCAGCCTTCTCACGGTGCTGTGCTGCCTCCTAGTGGGAGAGCCAGGAACGTCCACAACCAGTGGCGTGAGCCAGCCTGCTCTTCTTCCCTTTGTTCCAGTTGGACAGCGGCTGGGAGTTGAGGCAGCATACGCAAGCACACACCACAAAAATGGAAAGATGTATATAGCTAATTAGAATTACAGAAAATTACAAAGAGAAAAGAAAACCAAGACTAGGAAAAATACACAATGATGAGGGCAATGCTAGGGGAGCGTGCCAGTGTGAAAGGCGTGCAAAGCAGAGGCGTGAGTGCTCTTCTCCCCTTCTGCAGCTGAGGGGAAGAAGGGCCTGTAGCTTGCACAGGACGTGGTGGAGCGTGGAGGGTGAACACCGCTGGAGCAGCTGCTGCCAACACAGCGGGGCTGGGCGTGTTTTCCTCATCTGTGTGTCCCCAGCACTAGGCCTGGGCCCAGCAGCGCTCACCAGATCCCCCTGAACTGTCCCGACCCGGTGTGCACATAACCACTCACCCTTCCCCGGGCGGCTGAACCCCAGACCCCACTCGCGCGTTAATAGTAGATGGTGATATCCACCCCCTGGTGGCGCTTGCCCAGTCGGATTCCAAGACCCCGGCACTCTGGCAGACCGGGGTTGCCGCCTTCCTTAGTCAGGGTTCCCCTGTGCCCCTCCGAGTCACCCAGTGCGGAGGCCCACCGCTCTGCGACAATGGGAGACTTTGCCAGTGTCATCAACACCCTTAGCCCAGTTTTGTCTCACTGATTGGTGAGAGGAGCCTCAGGCCTGCTTGTTGCTGCCTGCTCTTCCAGATGGGTAGATGTTTCCTCCCCTGCGCATCTGATATGAGAAGGTTGTGAGAGCGGCTTCCCCACTGGGAGCCATGTTCAGAGAGGGTTCCTCCCATTCTCTAGCCTGTGCCGGGCTGTGGGGTTGCAGAGACACCCAGGGGAGGAAAGAAAGGCTCTGCTGCCAATTAGCATGAGGACATCGGGGGGGTCAAGTTCGAAGACTCAAAGGACCAAGAGCATGTATAAACATCAAAACTCATCCTCTAAACCGCAGTCAGGGTCATCCCAAATTCCGTGTATCCTCTGGAATACATCTTGTTTTAGTTACTGTGTCGCCATATGCCCCAGACTCTGACCTGGAAATGCAGAAATCATGCCTTGCCCTTCCTTTTCCCTCTTCCAGTCTCCCCTGGCCAATCCAGCCTCAAGACAGGGCCACTCCCAACCCATACAGGCTTCTTGCAATCTGGGAAAGGCATCCCTTCCCCAAGACATTTTATTTCCACCTATTGGAAAATTGCCATAATGTACTGATTTCACGAGAACAAGACACTTCACTGCCTTCTGCCAAAGAAATGTCATAGGAAACATACAACTCCACAAGGTCTATGATGTGAAAGGTGCCCCTTGGATGTGGTGCCTTGTGCAGTGTGTAATGTGAACAACCACACCCAGCAGCTCTGCCTGTACCTTACAGATCTGATCCTATCACCACCCGTTCCCAACTTTAAAATAGTCTATGGCTCCCCATCACCTCCAGTGCCAGGTCAAAGTTCTTGATGTAGCTCCAGGGAGTCTTGCTATTTTTCATGCTTCCTTGTCCCACCTGCTTGGACGGGGTAGAAATCTTACTGAAATTCACCTACAGGCTCAGCAGCTCTATTTGTGACATAACTTGGTTTGAAGAGGTGAGCTGGGCCAAATCAGAGGAAGCAGGTTGGAAAGGAGACAAACGGCACAGGTGCAGAGAGAAGTAGCCATGAGATCAGCCTCCAGGAGCTGGCGCTGGTCGTCCCTAGGACAAACCGAACCTGAGTTGGTCTCAGTGGAGCTCTGAACCCCCAACAACTCAAAGAAGCCCTATCAGAGCTGTGACTTGGGCGAGGTCACGCCGACCCAGGAGTCAGCAGATTTGAAGCAGTCATAATATTCTGAAGACCTGAAAATGGGGTCTTCAAATACACACAGGAATTTAGCATATGATAAAGATGACACTGGGGGAAAGAAAGATTATTTCATAAATATCTGACAGCCATTGAGAAGAAAGACTACAATCCCTACCTCACTCCTTACAGTAGAGTGAATTCCAGGTGAATACAGCAAAGATATAAATTTTTAAAAAGTACGACCTGGCCAGTCTCTTCTCTTTCTGGGTATCTGTACAGGGACGTGTGTGTGTGTGTGTGTGTGTGTGTGTGTGTGTATGCACACATACGTACAGGTGCACTGGAGCCAGCAGGGAGGGGCTGAACTGGATAAACTCTCAGTTGTCTAACAGCTGTGACCCACAGGAGGCCTCAGGTCTCAGAAGACTCAGCAGACCACAGGAGCCCAATGGGTAATGTAAATGAGAGAGCACCCGTGGATGAGACAATAGGGCATGGTGGGGATTGGGGTGAACTGGGGAGCTCAAACTCTGTCCAAAGGTGGCAGCTGCTCCTTAGCATAAGTAGAGAACCCAGTACTGCCAGATCATCGAGTATTTGAGCAAACCCGGAAAGCTGTCTTTTGTAATTTTCTGGGTCTTGCAAAGCTCTTTGTGGATCGAGGAGAACAATTCTTGGCCCAGTCCAGAATGTAGGCCTCCAGTTTGCCCCTGGAGGAGGTGGGGGCTATAGTCAGCTTGAGTGGTGCTGCCTCATTGGTAAAGTGGGGACACTGCTATCCAGCCCTCGCAGGACCATAGTAGGGGTCAGTGGGTATAAATAAAGGACGGAAAGGGACACTGACGACATTCACAGAGCAACTGCTGTGGGCGGGGCACTGTACTCAGCCTCACCACTCTTCTGTGTTCTGAAATTCACAGAGGCGGCACACGTGGGCAGAGGAGGAGCTGGGATCTGGGCTCCAAGCCTGCGCATCTGCCAGCCCCAGCCCCGCTCCTGCACCTGCCAGAGGGAGGGTATTCAGTGAATGAGCTTACCTTCCCCGTGCCCTGTTCAGCACCACCTGGCACAACGTGGGCAGCAAAGCTTTCACAGGCTAATGGGGGAACCTCACTCTTGTCCAGGGATATCAGGTTTTAGTCTGGTGAATACAGGATCGATGACCTCTGGTGACAGCAAACTCCATTAGGAGGGAGGCAGCTCTCTGAGAGTGATTTCCAGGTCCCTGGCCAGCTCACATCCCGGAGCTTCGCTGATCCGGTTACAGCCAACTCTTCCATTACTCCATCAGCCCAGGGAAAACAGTCTCAATTTTATAAGGCATCCTGCTGGGCAGAATAAAGAGCATAAGACTGGTAAGACCCCGGCCACAGGGACTCACCCTCTCTGCCTTCTGTCCAGAAGCCTGGGGCTGCCCTTCGTGCCCCCCTTTTCCTCCCCTCGCCCCCTGGGTGAGCAGCATCTGTGACTTCACTCCAGGGAGGGCTCACTCTCTCTGGGGCTTTCAACACCTCTGCCTCCCCACCCCTCCTCAGGCTGGAGCAGGTACCAGCCCACCCCGACCCCACCCCACCTACTTATCCTCCCTCCAGCTGGCCTCTCCCCTCACCCCTTCCCCTCCCAGCGAAGTCACAGTCTTCCTTTCCACCCTCCCATGTGCTCTTTCACCCCTGCGCCCTCACTGAAGTGACACAGTCTGGGACCAGGCCCTAACTGGGCAAGGCTGGTCTCAGACTGGTGGGTGCGCTGGGCTCTGTGGCCACATCCTCCTGTCCCCAAGCCTCCAGGACACCCGTCTTCTGCAGTGTCCTCTGCTTCCTCGGCCGTAGATGTCAGCGGCCCCAGATCTCCCCTTCTGTGCCCTCTTCTTCCACCCTTGCCCCAAGCGACTTCATCAACCCTGGGGACCGTTTAAGCCCTACAGCGGAGTTCAGGTCCTAGTCCTGCCACTTATGGCTCTTCAAGCTCCTGTCTCCTTGGATATAACTGGGGCAGTGACAGCCTTATCCCTGGGCAGCTGTAATGGGGATCAGGCGATCGTGCGTGCACACAGCATGGGCACTCGGGAAGAGTCGCGCTCACTCCTACTGTCTGCTGAGGGCTCTCTCAAGGGGCGCCGCAGTGGCCTGGGGACCGATCTGCCACAGGTCTCAGCCCATCAGTCTAGTCCCTGTAAAGGCACCAGGCTACCCTTTCCCAGACGGAAGTCTGAGCCTGGCACGAACTTCCCCTTTGCTGTTGGCTCAGGGTCAAATGCCTGGCTGTGGCCTGCTGGGGCCTGCCTTCCTCCCCAGTCTCACCTTAGGCCTCTCCTTCCTGACTTCTCTGGCTCTCGTTCTTTGCAATGGGCAGAGACCCCATCCTCTGGTGGACTACTCCTGCCCCCGTACCATCACCTGAACTCCCTAAGGCCTCAGCCACAGTTTTATTTCCTCGTTACAGATATACCCTTAATACATACACAGATACACACGGCTTCACTCTCACTCCACTTAGTTAGCATGAGTGGCATTTCAAGGTGACATTACTTAGGTACTTTAATTAATTAATATATATATATAATTTTTTAAAAGATTCTATTTATTTGACAGAGAGAGAGAGAGACCATAAGCAGGGGGAGCGGCAGAGGGAGAGGGAGAAGCAGGCTCTCCACTGAGCAGGGAGTCTGACACGGGGCTCGATCCCAGGACCCTGGGATCATGATCTGAGCCAAAGGCAGACGCTTCACCAACTGAGCCACCAAGGTGCCCCTAATTAATCCCCATTTAAACTAAGACTCAGAACAGTTGAGAACCTTGCTAAAGGTCCCCCAGCTATCAGGAAGCAGAGCTGGGATTCAAACCATGACTGACTGCAGACTAACAGTGCCCACGCAACAGCCCGAAGTGCACCTTGCTGGCTATCATTTCCTTCCCGGGAAACCTCAGCAGGCTCGCCATCCAGCTTTGGGTCTCATCCCTTCGCCTTCGCCTCCCTACCCGGTTGGTGCCCACCCAACCCTGCTTCTGCACTGGATCACAGGATCTTCTGGATCCCACAGCACCTGCAAAGGCTCCTCTCTGAGCACCTGTCTGTGCACCGGTCTGCCTCCCCCCTGGACCCTGGCCTTCTAGAGGACAGGAACTGCATGTTTTACTCTACATTCCCACCTCTAGCCCTGGCTCACGCTAGGTGCTCACTACATGCTGAACGACAGACTGCTTGGGAACAACAGTGTCGATTCTCATGGGTCGTTTAGCAAAAATGTTTTGTTCGTTTCATGCCAGTATCCTGCCTTAGCCCTCTGGGGCCCGGACCCTTGACCGCTGAGGCTTTCCAGGGCCGGAGGGCCACAGCTTGACTCCCCGAGGTCCTGCCCTGGAACTGGTATCCTGCGTTTCCAGAGTCTGCTTGTGGGCCAATATTCCCATGTACCTATCCGCTCATGAGGTGGGGGGGGGGCTCATAATAATACAAGCCTCCGCTTACTGTGTGCTCACCAGGTGTCAGGCTGCCAATGACACCTTGCACGCCCTCTCACATTTAATCCTCAACAACCCAAGGAGACAGTTCTTTTACCTCCATCACCAGCTCACAGATGAGAAAACCAAGGCACACGAAGCTTAGGTCACTTGCTCCATGCCTACCACCGTCCCACTGCCTCTTTCAAATTCAACCGGATTTGACTGGCCTGACTTGGGGAAATGGTCCCTCTCTTCCAGGCCCTGTCTTTCTGGAAAACATTCATTCATTCATTTGTTCGTTCCTTCATTCCATAATTAAATATCTACTACTGGACTGAGTCACCGCTCTGGTGAACAAGGGCTTCCCACTCGCCCTCCATCCATGACCCCATAAGACGCCATTGCCAACATCCAGATGTGCGACTGGGGGTTATGCCAAAGCTGCAGTATCTGGGAGATCCCAGAGGGCCCCTTGTCCCATCCACCCGGTGGGGCCCTGACATTTGGGTCAGTGTTCCTTGCCAAGGATCTTGGGCCTACAAAGGCACCATGGACACACGTGGGTGCCAGATGCTTGCCTCACTGCCCTCCCCCATTGTCATGGGAGCACTGGGAGTAGGAATGAGTGCTGTCAGTCTGAAATTAAGAGAAGACCCAGAAGAGTCTAGGGGGAGCTGATCTGAAAGGCAGGCCCCCCCGGGAGCCTCTCCCCTTCCCTCCCAAAAATAATATTCTACAGAGCAGGAAGGTCAGGAGGGATATGAAAGGTCACCTGGTCTTCCAGCTGGAAATGTCACCAATTAGATTTATTTGGGTCACAAAATTATTTCTTTATCGAGCAAAGTAGGGCAGGCTGGAAGGGTAGAAAGAACACACGCTTTGGGTTAAGACAGACACAAGTTCTACTGTGAGCCCCTCAGTTGCCTAGCTCAGTGTCAGAGAAATGGGTAAACCTCTCTCAAGTCTTGGATTTCCCATCTATAAAATGGGGATAAAGATGCCTACCAGACAGGACCATTGAGATTAGATATAATACAATGTTTGTAAAGCGTTCAGTCCCGATGTGTGCACACAAGAGGTGCTTCCTAAAGACAGCTGTAAGTGCTGGGTGCTCCCGCGCTGTGAGTGTGAGGGGAGACCATTGCTGAATTTCATCCTGGTCTCCCCATGCCAAGCTGGCCCTGGGGGATTGAGACCCTAGCCTAAGGGACCCGACTCCATACCACCACCAGCGCTCCTAAGTCTTAAGCCCCCCTCCTTGAGGCGCCCAACCGGGCCCTCCCTTTCCCAGAAGCCCTAGGGGTTCACCACCTCTCCAGTGCTGCCGGGCTCCCTATAACACAGGGAAGTCGCCTCTCATTTGAGTGGAGACCTGAGGCCCCTGGTCTCAGCCTTCGGCTAGCAATCTGGAACACTTTGAACAGGTCCCTAACTAAGCTGCCGGAGGGAGGCAGCAGAGCCGCGGCTCAGGCAGAGCCCTGAAGCCATGGTGACCCTTCTGTCTCACATTCCACATGAGCAGTGCCTCTCCCTCCAGAGACTTCCAGGATCTGACTACTTCCCTGCACTGCCGCCTCCCTGGTTTGAGCCCCTGTCCTGTTCCCCAACCCCGCCCCGCCCCGGGGTTCTGTCACAGCTTTCTGACCAATCTCCCTGCTTTACCCTTGATGCATTCTGTCCTCCAGCCAGACTGATCCTGTGGCAATGGAACTCAGGGACCCTTTGCACGAAGATGGAGCCGAAAGTGAAGAAGAAAGCTCCTGCTTGTCCGAAAGCGGAAGCCATAACAAAGGCTCTGAAGGTCAAGAAGGCAGCACTGAATGGTGTCCATGGCCACAAGAAAAAGGGAAGATCCACATGTCACCCACTGCATGTAAGACAGCCGCCCCGTCCGCCCCACCACACTCCCTTCATCCCATCCTCTCACCCAGCGGCGGTCCTCCCAGCTGGTCTCACCTACTGTGTCAGCCCTGGCTAGAAGACAGGACTCCATCTTTCCTTGCCCTGCAACATCTGTGGCAGTGCCTGGCCTATTAGAGACCCCTGACAAGGATTTGTTGCAGGAATCAATGAAGTGGCCGGGCAACTGCTCCCTAAGTGCCCACCTGCCCCTCTAGATACTTTTTAATTCTCAGGAGTCCCACGCTGAGGTTAGGGAACTTGGCAGAGGGCAATCCTTAAGTGGTGGAGCTGGAACTGGCAGTCCCTGGGGGCCAGACTCCAAACCTTCCTTCCTTGGCCTCACTGGGCACCATGGAGATGCTGTGGGGAGGGGACCTAAGGATTCCGTAAGACATGGGTCCTGCCCTCGAATCTAGTGAGAGACAGAGAAGCAAATGCATAAATTAAATAACAGTGCCTGGCAAGTAACTGGTGCCAATAAATACATTTTGTTGTTGAAAGGGTTAGGAGCCCCAACGGCAGTGTGCAGACATTTCTGCGCGGCCCTAAGGAGGGGCCCGTGTCGGACTCCTGATGAGGAAGGTGCTGGAAAAGTCTTCCGGAGGGAACATTTGAGGTGGACCTTCAAGACTAGGAGTTTGTCGGGAGCCAAAGGGTCTGGGGAGCAGGAAAAGCACGGACAGATGAAAAGAAAGCGAGCTGAGACAGCGATCTGGACTTGGAGGAGCTTTGAAAGCTAAGACATCGGATATTATTAGTGTCAGAAGTCCCCAGGTACCCCCATGGCCCCAGCCCGAACTCGGCAGTCGGTGCCGGGGTCTGGCCTGACCCTCCTGACCCCGCAAGGCGGGCAGCAGGTGGAGGCCTACCTCACACAGCTGCCAACCCGGGTCCTCCGACACTCTGCCCACTCCCGCCCACCGCACCGCCCCCCTCCCGCGGGGCAGGACCCGAACGGCCCCCGTGGGCCGTCCTTAGTGACGTCACGCACTGAGGCGGGACGGAGCCCGCCTGAGGGGGCGTGGCCCGACGAGGCTCCAGGCCCCGCCCCGAGAGAGGTCTCGGCGGAAAGAACGGAAGTCCTCCCGCCTCCGCCCGCCCCCACGCTCCCTTCAGTCCCTCCCCTCAACTCCGTGCGCAAGGTCGTGTCCCGGAAGTGAAGGGGCCATGTTGGTGGGTGACCCCGGGAGAGGTACCGGGAGAGAGGCGAATCCCGAGGAGTGGTAGCGCGCGCAGTCCGCGGGTGAGTGAGGGGAGGAGCGGGGCCAGGGGTCCGGAGCTCGCCGAGCCTCCGCTCAGGGCCGCGGCCGGCGCCCCCCAACCTGGCCACTGGGGGTCTCGCCTCAGACCGCTCTGGTTTTCCCCTGGGAGGCCTCTCTGTGGTCCCGCCCCAGCCTCCGGAGGCCTCCCGGGGCCCCGGAGCCGGCCTGCCCCAGCTTGGGGTCTCCCCATCCCGCTCGGCCTTGGCCCCCCAGGGTCGAGGCAGGAACTGGGAACCGACCAGGGCTCAGTCGCCCAATTGCCGAGCGACCTTGTAGTAACAGCCTTCGCGTGACAATCGCCTCAAACCTCATAAAGCACTTTTCCTGTTGATTTTCTGGATTCGTCTCTCCCACTCCGGGAGGCGCTTGGGGCCGAGGGGAGCTCTTCTGCAGTTGAGGAAAAAAGGACAGGGACGGTGGTTTGCTCAGGCTCGCGCAAGAAGTTAGTGAGGCCGGACCCTGGATGGCTAACTTGACTTTGGGCCCAAAGTTCAGATCTTTTTACCAAATACCTACCCCATTTAGTCTCATTTCTTTATATCTGAAATAGAGGTGATCATTTCCTCTACATAGGGACGTTGATTCTTTCATCCAACTTATTTTTGGGGGGCCTTATATGTGGTGGGAAAGTTTGTAGAGCACCCAAGCTCTACAAGGTAAGGCCCGAGCAGATGGTTAACTGTCCTTACAGAGGCAGGCAGAGTTGGGGTCTGGAATGCAGCTTGCAGCTCTCAGTTCCAGCTGTGTGCCTGTGGGCAAGTTACTTCCCTCTGGGAGCTTCAATTACCTCCACTTAAAATGGGGATAATGACACTGGGTTTTCTAGATAGAATGAGATACGACATCCTGTGGGATGTTCTTGGAACATGTGTGGTATATAGTAAACACTCAGTAAGTGTTCATTGTCATTGTTTGGAGCCCTGACTACATCATAGGTTCCTTAATTTAAATGTGGTAATGGATGACAAAGCATTTTATAAATGACATTCTGTACACGTGTAAAGGTTTATGGTTACTGAAAGGAGATGGTGGCGGTTTATGTGTAACTAAATCTAGTATTTATTGAGTACTTAAACCAGGCTAGGCCCCACTAGAAATCTCTAACCCTGATCAAGCGCTTGGTATGTGCCTAGCACTGTTCTAAACACATTTACATATGGGCATAATATGGTCTTAATCCTCATTTTACAAATGGAGTACTGAGGTGAGCACAGAGGTTAAGAAAGTTGCCCAAGGTAATCATCTCGTGAGTGGTGGTGCCAGGATTCAAGTATGACTGAGTCCTTGCTTTCAGCCACTCAAGACCACCCCTTGTGGTGAAGTTCTGTTATAGATGCTTTACGTGGGTTATCTCACGTAGTTCTCAGAATAACCCTAAGCAGTAGGTAGGTGCTCCTTAACATAATATCATCTTCATTTGACAGCTGAGGAAGCTGGTGCTCAGAAGGATTAAGTACTTTGCCCAAAGTCATATGGCTGGTCAATGGCAGAGCCAACATTGAAGCCCTGGCCCTTCAGCATAACCTGTACTTTCCCAGAAGAGGGGATTGAGAGGCTGGGGTCTACTCCGAGACCTGCCCCTAAATCATAGTGTGACCTTGTCAGGTCTCTGAGACCCAGATTAAGAATTCCTGCATCTTAGATAGTCCCTATAGCCCCTTCCATCATTAATTCTGATTCTAGGCTTCTGTTTTTTCCCTTCTGCTTATAGCTTGACGCCCAGCCACTGCCTGTCCCCCATGGCCCCATGGAGCCGAGAGGCGGTGCTCAGTCTCTACCGGGCCCTGCTGCGTCAGGGTCGAGAGCTTCGCTACACTGATCGAGACTTCTACCTTGCCTCCATCCGCCGTGAGTTCCGGAAAAATCAGAAGCTAGAGGATCCTGAGGCCCGGGAGAAGCAGCTGGAAAAGGGCCTGGTCTTCCTCCACAGCAAATTGGGGGGGATTATTTAGGATCCCCTCCTTTCCTCTCTCATCCTAATTCCAAGGGAAAGAGGACAAAGGTGTCTTCTGTAGACACTCGTGCTCTTTCCCATCCCTACCTCACAGATGCAGTAAGAAGCCTCAGGTGGGTAGACACTTAATCCTATAGGTGTCGTGTCTTTCTTTCTTTCTTTCTTTCTTTCTTTCTTTCTTTCTTTCTTTCTTTCTTTCTGTCTTTCTTTCTTTCTTTTCTTTCTTTCTTTCTTTCTTTTCCTTTCTTTCTTTCTTTCTTTCTTTCTTTCTTTCTTTCTTTTTCTTTCTTTCTTTCTTTCTCTTTCTTTCTTTCTTTCTTTCTTTCTTTCTTTCTTTCTTTCTTTCTTTCTTTCTTTCTCCTTTCCTTTCCCTTTCCCTTTCCCTTTCCTTTTTCTTTTTCTTTCCTTTTTCTTTTTTTTTTTTCAGGGGCCCCCCGAGAGGGGACCCTTTCTCTTTAGTGACCATAGTCACTAGAAATCAATGGAGGAAATACAGACATTAACAGAAGTAGGTTTCCTTATTGAGAAAAAATAGGCCCTGAGTTTCAGGCCCCACCAGAACAGAATGAGTATCACCATTTTATTTCATGAAACATTTTACATCTAACATTTTATGAAAATGTTAGAAAAGATATTGGTTAAAACTATTAGAGTTCAGTTCTAGGCTGGCTCATTTTCCAGTGGATTCAGTTACCTTGTGGGTCAGATCATACTCCCCAGGCATAACTAGATCCTGTTACAGCACAGTCTATAAAGCAAGTATAGCGTGGAGGCTGCAAAGGACGGTGTCTGGGTTCAATTTCTGGCACTGCTGCTAATAGCTGTGGGATTTAGGGCAAATCACTAGACTTTTCCAGGCCTCCATTTCCTCATTTGTAAAATGGACAGAATGGTACCTTCTTTGTCCAGTTATTTTGAGAATTAGATGAGACTGTGCTCACACAGCACTTAGAATGGTGCTTAGTAGTTGGTATGTTAGTTCTGTTTGCTCCTGATAGCAGTGTTATCAAGAAGTCCCGCTCTAACCTAATGAGTATATTTAATTCAGCAGCTTTTCCAGAGGGCCTTCTATGACCCTGGCATTGTGGCAGGCTCTGAGATAAAGACGATTGATATGGCCCATCGGGGACTCGGTCTAATGTGGAGATGAACAGGAAGTAATTCCAGTGGGAGCAGCTCTGTACCAGAGGGTCATATAAAGAGCTTGGAGATGGGGCCGAGGACAGGATTCTGCCTGAAGTAGTTTGGTGGTAGGGGGATCATAGGTGGCTGTAGAAGAGGGGACATTTGAGGGCTGCCTCAGATGAGAAATAAAAGCTTTCCGGGCCGATGGGCAAGAATAAGCAAATACGGCGGTGGAAACTGCATTTGGTAGTCTGGAAACTGGAGTCTGCTGTGGCTAGAATGGCACACCTGTATGGCAAGTGGCTGGAGTTGAGGCTGGGCCAAGTAGGCAAGGACACTGACTCCCCTGTTGAAGAGATGGGGACCGTCACAGCTTTGGGAAGCAAGGGAAGGGCACAGAAGAGAGACTGTGGCAGTGGCAGTGTGGAGACGTTGGTAAGAGACACTAGAGGCAGTAGATCTGGCAGATGCCACGGAGCGATGGAGGGGGCGGGGTGGCCTCCGGTCAGTACAGTGTGCGCAGCAGTGCGGCTTGGTGACCAGTTGACTGAGGCTGGAGGAGGAGAAAGGAAAATGAAGACTGACTGAGGTGCAAGGCTTGCCAGCTGGGTGAGGGTGCTGTTTTTAATGGAGAGGGCTAGTGGGTGGGGGGAGCGGGGAACCTTACGTAATGGCTTTTAGTTCGCCTCAGCCACTCAGGTCGACTGGCAGACTGGCCTTCAGCGGTGGGGATGGGGGAGGGCTGATGCCATGGGAGCCTGCTTGCACAGGGGGGGTAGCGGATCTGGAGGGAACTCGTGAGGTAACGAGTCTTTGTGTTCTTAATCTAGTGTGACTGTGAGTTGGGTTACAGATGGCCATCACCGTCTCCTCAAAAAACCAGAAATAACCGCATAGGGTCAATAGCTCATTTGTGCAATGACCATGTACAGTGTGTCATACACTGCTGGCCCTGGGGACAGGGCAGTGAGTGCCAGAATGCCTCCAAGAAGTGTGTGGTCTCTTGGTTAATAGGAGATGTGAGCAGCTGGAGTTGCAAGAACAAGAACTGTTCAGCTCATGGAAGCACCCTCCTCTCCCAGGTCAGCAGGTCTTGACATCGCCTGGTCCTTGGATGTGGGGAGCACATCGCGCTAGAGGAGAATGGGCCTTCTCTCCAGTCTACCCAACTTACTAGCTTTGGTCTCAGGCCCAGAGTAGCGTCAGTGTGCGTTTTAGAGGTCTCAGGCCCAGAGTAGCGTCAGTGTGCGTTTTAGAGGTCATTCTTAGCTCCAGCTCAGGATAGTCTGGATTGCTGACTGCCTTCTGGAAGTTGACCTTTTGTCCTGTGGATAGAAATTGTAAAAGACTTAATGATACCCAGTATTTTTGGAGTACTTTTACAGTTTATAAAGTGATCATGTACAGTATTTTTGTACATGTTTTTTTTCTCACTACAACCTTATGGTTCAGGCCATGCAGGCATAATTATCCCCTTTTCATAGCTGAGAGGTGAAGTAATTTATGGAAGTCACCCAGCTAATAAGTTAGGGCCCAAAGACTCATCCTCAGGAATTCCGGCTCGAAAACTCAGACTCTTTTCTATTATGCCACATCACTGCCTGGTTCTTACCAGTCATCACATGGGTTCAGGGAGGCCCAGTCATCCAGGCTGTTTCTGGCTTTTGCTTGGGGTGGGGGTGTGTGTCCTGGTCCTGCTCCATCCCATTCAACGAGGTGCCTGCATCCAGGGGTTTTCTCTCTTATAAATATATCAGTAAAGGTTCTCTTGTTGTTTAAAAAAAAAAACAAAACAGTGGTCATTGTTACGTGTGGGGAGCTGTGTAAAGTTCTACTTTGTCCTGATTGGATACTCTGCCTTGGCTGAGTTTGATTGCCCCGTCTCTCTCTCAGTGGCCACTGGAGGGAGGGTGAGTAGCGTTTTCACCTGACCCCACCTGTAACATAGTTGAACTCTTCTCCCTGGCCTTGCTTGCTCTTTGCATATTATGAAGTGAGACTGTATTTCAGTTGGCCAAATAGTCTTCCATTATGTCCCTAAACCTGAAGCTTCTACTGACTGTAAGAGGTAGAGAAAAGTGCCACCAAGGTTGTGAACTCTAGTTAGGGAAAAATATTGTTGGACTCGACAGTAACTCTTCCTTAATAACTCAGTTGCTGGAATAAGTAGAGTCAGGAATCTATCTTTCTTTCTTGGGGAGGGGGAGGATAGAGGCAAGGGGCAGGAGATGTGAAGCCAGCAATACCCATTAGCAAGGGTATTAGAAAGAAGGTTACTTACACGAAAACGCACCTAGGTATCCCGTCTGTCTCTCCTCCCATTCTGGGTATGTTGGGACCCTGTCTGGCATACAGCTGGTTTTCCCTGTGTAACTCCTTGTGAACTAGCCACGGGAGGCAGGGGGGAGAGTAGCAGTGGTAAGAACAGTACTCAGATCTGAACCACTTGGCCATCCTTTATCTGTGTGGGGCCCAGGGTTCTAACTTGCTGGGAATCGGGCTTGTTTGGGGATGTGGGGAACTTCAGTCAGGACGACTCCATTGTTGCTGAGGGGCACGGGTGTGCTCCCCTTGCTTGAGCGCTGGACGAGAGGCCAGCCTCTTTGGTATGGAGCCCATGAACTCCCTTTTGGGTGACCACGTTTTTAGTTCATTTTCCAAGTGCATTTGGGCATTTGGGTTTTGTTTGTTTTTTCCCCCAGTTAACAGCCAAGTTTACAGTGTCCTTGGCATTTATTCTCGGTGTCACAGTGCCAGCCTCCCCTAAGCTTCTTGTAGGCCCCTGGACACTGTCCCCAAGAAGCAAAGCATTTGTCAAGTGGGAGTGTCCAGAGAGAGTTATTTTCCCTTCGGACCTTTCTCATGTATAGACCTGAGGTTATGTCTCCGTGTGTAGTCCGTGTTATTTTGTGGTTTGTTTGTTTGTTTTTGTTTTTTGCAGAAAGTAGAGTAGGAAAGTTTGCGGTGGGTAACTGTGATAAACGTGATAAGCAGCTGGGAGTTCTGAGTTGTGGAGATGACTGTGCCGTTCCCTGTCGCTGGGACCTCTGGCGAGTCACCTCCCTGTGTGTGAAGTGACAGCATGGAACTGGAGGAGCATCTTCTATCCTGACCTAGTGGATGAGACCTCCTCGCATTTCACCTCATAGGAAGTAGTAGCCAAAGGATCCAAACATGATCTGCATCATCTGATGGGAAGGGAGAGAGGGTTGAATTGCATGGTCGGGTACTTTGTGCTAATGTAAGAAGGGATTGATAGTGAGCTAAGGCTTTCTAGATCTATAATCTTAGATTGGTGGAGAGGTTTTTTCACAGTTAGCATGATCCATTCTTCCCCCTTGCATGCAGATATGTCATGAGACATATCTGGTGTCTCTGTCTTGACCCTAGAGCCTGCAGTGCTAGAGGCAGGAGGATTTGGGTTGCTGGAATTCACAGAACACCCTGTATGTGTTGGGAGCTGGCCTGATGGGGGAGAGGGGGAGGGATGGCTCCCGAGGCCCCACGTGGTGATGGCTGTGTTCTGCCTTTGTCCTCAGGTGAGCGATGGCAGGCTCTGGTGAGCGCAAAGGCAAGAAGGATGACAATGGCATCGGCACGGCCCTTGATTTCGTGCTCTCCAACGCCCGGCTGGTGCTGGGAGTGGGCGGAGCGGCCATGTTGGGCATCGCCACACTGGCAGTTAAGCGGGTAAGTGCGTGCAGCTGGGGCCAGAGGTGGGCGAGGGGGTGAGGCTGCTTCTGCAAAGTGGAGCTGACCTGGAATGAGGCTCCGGTGCTGCCAGTGGGAGCGTGAGCTGGTCATGTGGCATTATAAGACGAGCCTTTAGGAGAATTCACTAAGTCCACTTCTAGGACTCTGCCTTACAGAAATCGTTGGAGATACAAATTGGTCTATCCTAGCGAGTAAAAAATGGCAAATTACTAAAATATCCTTCCTTAATTACTTTATTTAAAATAGCAACACTCCCACCACATATGCACTTCCTAATTCCCTTTCCTACTTTATTTTTCTTAACATTTTTTTTTTTTAAGATTTTATTTATTTATTTGACAGAGAGAGACAGCCAGCGAGAGAGGGAACACAAGCAGGGGGAGTGGGAGAGGGCAGAGGAAGAAGCAAGCTCCCAGCGGAAGAGCCTGACATGGGGCTCAATCCCAGAACTCCAGGATCACGCCCTGAGCTGAAGGCAGACGCCTAACGACTGAGCCACCCAGGCGCCCCTTTTTTTCTTTTAAGATTTATTTATTTATTTATTTGACAGAGATAGAGCCAGCCAGCGAGAGGGGGAACACAAGCAGGGGGAGTGGGAGAGGAAGAAGCAGGCTCATAGCACCAGCGAGAGAGGGGGGGCTCGATCCCATAACGCTGGGATCATGCCCTGAGCCGAAGGCAGACGCTTAACCGCTCTGCCACCCAGGCGCCCCGCCCCTTTTTTTCTTAACATTTATTTCTGCATACTTCACATTTAACTTGTTAATTATATATTACCTGTATCCCTCCACTGGACTGGAAACTCCATGAGGGCAGGATTGGGTCTCTTTGGTTTACTGCTTTATTCTGTGCACCTAGAACAATGCCTGGCACATAGTAGCCACTCAGTATCCATTAAATAAGTGACTCCGTGTTCAATGTTATAGTACATTCATAAGGTGCAATATTGTATAGTCAGAAAAGGTACCGTAATATTGAACACTGGTTCATTTTTAGTGGCATGGGGGAATGATAAAAGTGATCAGTGAAAAAAATCCTGTTCCAAAAGTATATATAGAGTCAGATCCTAATTTCTATAAATGTGTATTTCCAGAAAGAACTAAACCAAAATATTAACAGTCGTCTTTGTGTTGTGACATTATGGTAGATCAGTTTCTTACTTGTATCATTTAGTATTTCCCAAGATTTTCTACATGTAGCAAAGTATTCCATAATCTAGACTAAAAGTTATTGAAAAATAGTAGTTGAACTCCCGAGGGCAGAGTTGCTGAGAAGAAGGAAAACGGACAGGAAGCTACCTGTGCCGGTCCTCTGCTGTTTCAGATGTACGATAGGGCGATCAGTGCCCCTACCAGCCCCACCCGCCTGAGCCATTCAGGAAAAAGGAGCTGGGAAGAACCGAACTGGATGGGCTCCCCCCGGCTGCTGAATAAGGACATGAAGACAGGCCTGAGCCGGTCCCTGCAGACCCTTCCCTCAGACGCCTCGGCCTTTGACACGGGTGAGGAAAAGGCTGTTGCCCCTCTGGGACTTCTCTCTGGGCTCTCAGTGCTACGTCTACCTTCAGCAAACGCTTCTCGAGCACATGTGTGCCAGACACTGTGCTAGCACCTGCCTGTGGTGCCAGGCCCTCCTCCTTTCCAGGGCCGAGGCAGCTGTGGATGAAGCAAGCATGGGAAGAGCTCACGTGCCTCTCTCTCTTGCCTTGGCAGATACATTCTGCCCGCCCCGGCCCAAGCCATTGGCCAGGAAGGGCCAGGTAGACTTGAAGAAGTCACGACTCCGCATGTCCCTGCAGGAGAAACTTCTTACTTACTACCGGAATCGGGCAGCCATTCCTGCTGGCGAGCAGGCTCGGGCCAAGCAAGCTGCTGTGGACATATGTGCCGAGCTCCGGAGCTTCCTGCGGGCCAAGTTGCCTGACATGCCACTTCGGGACATGTACCTGAGTGGCAGCCTCTATGATGACCTGCAGGTAACAAGGTGGTTCCCACGAAGGGTAGGGTTTGGTGCTGACCAGGCTGCTTCTCAAGAGCATAGTTGGTATGGAAGATCAGCGTCCCAGGCTTGCCACAACGACCGAGCTCTTCCTGCTTCTGAATTCTGCCCTCTGCAGTAGCACTTGTTGGGTCTTGCTTAACCCTTTCTTGTTCTTTTTTCTTGTTCTGATGGACGTGGGTTTTGTTTTGTTTTGTTTTGGGGATACTATTTATTCATTTGAGAGAGAGAGTGAGCGTGTGCATGAGTCGGTGGGGAGGGGCAGAGGGAGAGGGAGAAGCAGGCCCCCTGCTGAGCAGGGAGCCCAATGCGGGACTCGATCCCAGACCCCAGGATCATGACCTGAGCCAAAGGCAGACGCTTAACAGACTGAACCACCCAGGCGCCCCTGACAAACGTGGGTTTAAATCCTCACTCTAGGGGTGCCTGGATGGCTCAGTCATTAGGCATCTGCCTTTGGCTCAGGTCGTGATCCCAGGGTCCTGGGATCGAGCCCCGCATCGGGCTCCCTGCTCAGTGGGAAGCCTGCTTCTCGCTCTCCCACTACCCCCCCGCTTATGTTCCCTTTCTTGCTGTATGTCTCTCTCTGTCAAATAAATAAATAAAATCTTAAAAAAAAATGCTCACTGTATTTGAATTGATAACTGTGACATGAACAAATTCATAGTTTCCTTTATTGTTGGGGAAAATGTTATGGTGGGACCTGTGTTTGGGGATGCTTGTCTCTTGAGCAGATCAAGTCCCTCAGAAGCTTTTTAATTCTGCCCAAACAGGTGGTGACAGCTGACCACATCCAACTCATCGTGCCCCTTGTGCTGGAGCAGAACCTGTGGTCTTGTGTCCCCGGTGAGGACACCATCATGAATGTCCCTGGCTTCTACCTGGTTCGTCGTGAGAACCCAGAGTATTTTCCTCGTGGTAGCAGTTACTGGGACCGCTGTGTTGTAGGGGGCTACCTCTCCCCAAAGACAGTGGCAGACACGTTTGAGAAGGTAGTGGCTGGCTCCATCAATTGGCCAGCCATAGGGTCCCTCTTGGACTATGTCATCCGACCAGCACCACCCCCAGAAGCCCTGACTTTGGAAGTGCAGTATGAGCGTGACAAGCATCTTGTCATTGACTTCCTGCCATCAGTGACCCTTGGTGACACTGTCTTGGTAGCCAGACCACACCGGCTGGCGCAGTATGACAACCTATGGCGGCTGAGCCTGCGTCCCGCAGAGACGGCACGCCTACGGGCTTTGGACCAGGCCGACTCGGGCTGCCGATCTCTGTGCCTCAAGATCCTCAAGGCCATATGTAAGTCCACTCCGGCTCTGGGCCACCTCACTGCCAGCCAGCTCACCAATGTCATCCTCCACTTGGCCCAGGAGGAGGCTGACTGGTCTCCAGATATGCTGGCCGACCGATTCTTACAGGCCCTGCGGGGACTCATCAGCTACCTGGAGGCTGGGGTCCTGCCCAGTGCCCTCAACCCCAAGGTGAACTTATTTGCAGAGCTCACTCCTGAGGAAATAGATGAATTGGGATATACTCTCTATTGCTCATTGTCTGAGCCGGAGGTGCTGCTGCAGACGTAGGGCAGGTGAAGGCCACGGTGGGCGTCAGTGGTCAGACCCTGGCTTCTCCGTTAGAAACACGTGGCTGCATAGTTGGTGCCTCACAGGGTCCCTAGGTGCCTCCTATCTTGCTGGTCATCACCCCGTCACCTCATGCTGATCAGAATGCCATCTCTTTGTCTCCTGTTTCCTTAGCCGACCCTTTCTGTTTTTGTTACCAAACTGCTCCCGCTCCTCCCCTCCCCCTTGCTCCAGGCTAATTTTTCTGGAATGAATGGAGATGGTGGAGCACTGGGCCAAGCTGGTGTTTTGCATTGTGGCCCAGGTGTTCTGTCCCTGTCTGCCCTGCCCTTTGGCCTGTTTCTTTTGTGTCTTCTCTGTCTTTTCCCTTGTTCACGCCTTCTGTTCTGCTCTTTCGCCGGGAGCGGATCTGCCTAGTCAAGATGTTGCCTATTTGTTGAATGTCACTGAAGAGTTATGAACGCACGTTTTGGAGCCGAGCTGCAGAGTGAGTGAGTGCCCAGACAGTATTTAGAGTTTCTGGGGGTAAAGCAGGCAGAAGAGCCGGCCTCTGACCCAGGTTCCTGGAGAAGAAGCCCATTTCCTCTGCCTCCGGACCAGCTCCAGTTCCTAAGCGCTGAGGTCTCACGGGAGTGCTGTTACTGACCCATGCAGCAGTGAGGCTCAATATAAACTGGGTGCAGCATTGCCAGGAGATTGTGTTCTTTAGTGGCCACCAGTGAGTGCAGTTGGGGCTCTGGCAGTGGTGAAGAGGGCCTGGAGAAGGCTGTGCGCGCCTTAACCCAGATCAGCGCTGCCGCCTGAGCAGCGGGGGGATGACGAGGGAGGGAGGGGGCTGTCCGGACAGCACCTGTGCACAAGTGCTGTTGTTCAGCCCCTTCCTTGCCTTATTGCCAATTAGGATGAGGCCTTCAAAGACACAGCCTTTGTGCTAGAGGTTGAAGGGAGGTTGGCAGGTGGCAAAAACTGGCTGAACAATCCAGTCACCAGTTGAGGCTTGGCGACCATGTTTCTTCCCCGTGAGGCCCTGCCTTTCCAGGACGTTGCCTGAGCACAGGAACAGGCCCACAGCCACCCCTTCATTCCCCAGTGTCCACCATAGGAACACGAGGGGGCGTTTGCTGAACTGTCCAGGCACCGCCAGAGGCCAGAGGGCGAGCGGACGTGCGCTGACCTCTTTCCCGTCCTGTCTCACCCCACACCTGGGGAGACTGGTGCTACCCAGGAAGAGCGCGCATGGATAAGACACATAGGAGAGGGAGATGGGGCCTCCTACATTCCCTCTGGTTTCCCGCTGCTCAAACTGCACTGCGTGTTGCAACGTAAAAAGTATCCTGAGGGTGGGGAGGAAGGTCTCATCCACATCGTCAGTGCATCTTCTTGTTCTGTGCTTTTTTCCTGTTCTTGGCAAGAAGCCAATAATAATTCTGTTTCTGATCTGCCCATCCAGTATTTTATTCTCCCATGAAGTTTTATTTTTTCTCTTCTTACTACCTCTCCATCAGTGAGATTCTGGTGAAGCTCTCTGCAGCTGTCTCATTCCTTCCCAATGACAGCAGCATGAAATGACTCTTTAAATAGCATTGAAACCTCAGCTGCCCTTTGAATTTAGGGTAGAGATTCCTGTCCCCTTCTTGTCATGGATTAGGAGGTTGCGAACTAGGGTTAACTTCGGCTGTATCTGGAAAATTTTCCTGCTTCTCTCAGAGATCTGCCAAGGCTCCTTAAAGTGGTTCAGTTGTTGTTCGTATGAAGCTGTTGAGAGAGAATGAAAAATAGGAAGCCCAGAACCCTGAGAGATTCTCCATCCTGGCTGTTCACCAGAATCAAATTCGAGTTTAAAGAAAATCTCTGTGCCTGAGTGCTATCCTAAGTGACTAGCAGAGAGGGCACGGGGTGGGACCCGGCATCGATGGTTCCCGTACACCCATTGGTATCCATTAGAGGGAAGGGAGAGGGCAGGTTGCAAAAGCATGGGTTAGTCTTCATTGAGATAAAGGATTTGGTTTTCCTAATCTATTATAGGACGTAGTTTTCCCAGGCTGGCATCTCTGACTAAATTCCGTATAAAACATTGGAAGGAGAGATGAAAAAACAAATGGTTTTACAGACTAAGTCTGCAGTTATCAAAGCCAAGTTTAACTGTGATTTGATTTTATCTCCTTTCTTAAAAAGCATCTTCCTAAGGGCGTCTCTGTCTCTTAACTATGTTTCACAAAACCCAAAACCGTAATTTTTCCATTTCACAAGCAAGAACCACCTGGAAGTCCTCAGAACTAGAAGCAGTGGGAGTTCTTCGCCCTGGTCCTGGTGGGTTTGCTGACTAAGGCTGGGCCAGCCTTGTAAAACATGGAAGATAGTCCAGTGCTTGGAGATTCTTGGATGGAAGAGGGCAACATTCTGCCCCAAACCTGACCCCCAGCTCCGCCCCCCTCTGTCCAAATTTTTTAATCTTTGGGGAAGGACGTCGTGCCTTTCCCTCCCATTCTGCCTTTCTACTCAGTAACTCCCACCTTTGCCTGAAGTAATGGCATCTCCTACTTCTCCATCTGGACATTTTTTTTTTGCACCATCCAGGTTAGCAAACCATGAGTTAGCCTAATGCTTAAAAAATAGACTCATTGTCTTGAGAAGCCTAATCAATTCCAAAGCATATTTTGGTTTTTTCCCTGTTGTCCCTTCCTAAAAAATGAGTTCAGGATAACAGTATTTTATATGGTTGGTTGTGACTTTTTTTTTCCCCTCAAATAAATAATCAAAAACTAATGTTTGGAAAAGCTGTGTTGAGGCCTATAATCTTTCTTCCTCGGTCTCAGCCCCTGGTGGCCACCTTGTTCACACTCTAGATTAGCTGACATTGCCACCTTGTACTCCACTCAAGCTGAGAACTCACTTTTTTTTTTTTTTTTGGATAAGATTTTATTTGAGAGACAGAGCACAAGTAGGGGGAGGAGCAGAAGCAGAGGGAGGGGGAGAAGGAGACTCCCTGCTGAGTGGGGAGCCCAGATATAGGGCTCAATCCCAGGACCCTGAGATCATGACCAAAAGCTTCTTTTTTTTTTTTTCTTCTTCTTTTTTTTTTTTAAGTAGGCTCCACGCCCAGCATGGAGCTCCATGCAAGGCTTGAACTCAGGACCCTGAGGTCAAGGACCAGATGCTTAACCGACTGAGCCACCTAGGTGCCCCTTGAGAACTCACATGGTTTTGACAAGGAATCAGCTTCAGGATCACAAGACCCTGGAGAGGCCCCAGGAGGGGTTCTGTAAGTAGGGAACCCCCCATGTGTCTTAGTCCTCGGCCTGGCACACCTTCCTTGATACTGTGACCGTGGCTGAAAACTGCTCACAGGGTTGGATAGCACTCTGCCCTTCCTGCTAAAGCTCAAGGCCAAAGACAATGGTAAGGACACTTGGGACTAGAGCTGTCAGGCTGTGGCCCTTTTACACACCACTGATTTTAAGTGGCCAAAACACCAGATGTGGGTTCTGAGACTGTGTCCAGCCTGTTTACCTTTTCATTCGGATCACCCTGTAGTCTTTAAATTCTTGGTCCCTGAGGCCGAGTCCACATCTTGCCTTCCAGTCACCTGCCTGCCGTTCAGCAGCAGTGGATGCACTCAGAGGGTAGATCTGGAATCCGTCACCGGTTTCTGTCCCACCTTGGCTAGGTGCACCTAGAAGCAGCTTAGCCCTGAGACCTGGAGAACTGCTATCTTTTTTCTCCTTGAGGGAGGAAATAAAGCTAGGGAACGTGAGGACCTTCCACGGCATGGAAAGAAAAAAATAAAAGTCACCTTTCCAACAGCTTTGACTTCTGTGTATGGTATGAAACATTTTCTTACAGGAGTGATCCTGCTTCTCCATTTTCAGCCAGGAGAACCTTTGAAGTGCTTGATCTGGGTCTCCACGAAAGAATGGATGGGACAAGCTGCCACTGGAGTCATTTGTCTGTGACCTCTGTGGTGTCAAAACTGGGGCGATGTTACTTTCTTTAATTCTCAGCCTTCTGCATGGTTGTCTGTAAGGAGGCGCCGGCAGGTCTCCTGACAACAGCAAAAGGAGGATGTGCCCCATGGGTCCCGAGTTACACCTTGGAAGACTTGTGTAATGGCTCAGGGATACTTAACTGACTTTGCACTGAAAGTCTAGACAACTTCGTTATATCTTTTTTTTTTTTCTTTTAAGATTTTATTATTTATTTGACAGAGATAGAGACAGCCAGCGAGAGAGGGAACACAAGTAGGGGGAGTGGGAGAGGAAGAAGCAGGCTCATAGCAGAGGAGCCTGATGTGGGGCTCAATCCCACAACGCCGGGATAACACCCTGAACCAAAGGCAGATGCTTAACCGCTGTGCCACCCAGGCGCCCCCAACTTCATTATATCTTGACATTTGTGATTCTCCAAGGCAGTAGAAAAACCATTCTTGTCCCAGTATGCAGTGTACTTTGCATGTACCAGTTGTTGCTGCTTTCAACTCAGTCAAGAATAGAAGGCCCCTGAGGAAGCAGGATGATGTAAGGAAGATGCAGAGTGGGGAGCTCAGGATCAGAAGACCTGAGTTCTAATAATGGTAATAATAGGCAACCATTTATTAAGCATTTACCAGCACTTTGCTCTGTGCTTTCCATATATGACCTTCATTCTAGGGATGAGGACACTCATCATTAGCCTCAATTACAGATGAGGAGACTGGCTCAGCAAGGAGTAACTGCTTAACCAAAATGAGCTACTAAACAGAGGAGCCAGGATTCTTGGGTTTGCCTCTAAAATCTGTCTTCTAAGTCCTGCCCCAACTTGTCTCCACTGGCAACTGTGTGACTTTGGGCCACACACCTCGTCCCATTAGTTCTCAGTCTGGCCTAAAGAAATCTTTGGGCTAGCTAGACTGAATCAAAGCAATGAATGGTCTGAAACACATCGAAGACCGTGTTTTCCCAATTTTTTGGCCTCACAGCCCTCCTACAGATTCTTCTATGGCCCACTGAAATGGAGGTAGCAACTCAAGGTTTCTGAAGGAGACAGGAGGATGATGGAGACCTTTCTTGGCACTCCACAGCTCCCCGGTTGAGAGCAAGTTGCAGGCCTTTACCTGGACTGCTGCTTCCAAATACATGAACCTCTGCAAGTGGGCTTGGGTTCTCAAGCTCCCCCCCACCCCCATATTAGCGCCGTTAGGCGGACTTGCTGGTAAGTGGTTACGATACACCTGCCAGTTGCAGAATTGGGTGACAGATACCAGTTTAACAAAATCTGTTGGGGGAATTGCATCTGCATAAACCAAAAGAAGTTCCCTTCTGATAGGCTGCATACTTTTAATAGAAGAGCCAACATTTTAGCAGGCTGGGTATGTAAAAATGCCCTAAATTGGGCTAGAGATTTTGTATCTTCCCGACTGGACTTGAGAGTTCACGGTAAGGATGCAGACAGAGGTGGCCCTTGATGGTAGGTGCGCACGGAGTGTTTGAGATCCCGACTGAGGTCGTCAGTCTCCCCTTTCAGCTACTTAAGGGCTTGCGTGTGGTTAAAACGCACACGAAATGCCACTTCCTTTTGCCTAGTTTCATCTCGGGCCTTAACTTGGTCGCTAATTCGGAGCTTCACGGAGGGCGGCAGGAAGGGACCACAGGGGCCGGGGCAGTCACGAACCGCTACGGGTGCGCCGAGCTGAAGCAGTCACCGCACGGGCAATTCACCCAGACGAGGCCACAGAGGACAGAGCACAGCGGCGGAAACCGCCCTGGCCGCTCCGCCCCTTCCCACTCAGACCAGGCCTCCCTTACTGAGCAGCCCGCCCACCTCGGGGACCGAGCCAATAGAAAATCGAGATATATATGACTCACCATGGCTAACCAACCAGCTCGATGCTCGCGCTCCGTTAGCATCTCGCGCGATAACGGGCGGTCCCGGACTTCACAGTAAAAACCTTCCTTGGCCTGAAAGACTTCTCTCCCCGCCCCCCCAAAAAAAAAAAAAAAAAAAAAAAAA